>NC_089506.1:131246968-131553119 GCF_036850995.1 Saccopteryx leptura | reverse complement strand
TAGTAGATATCATCAGAACCTTTCACCCTAAAGCAGCAGAATATACATTCTTTTCAAGTGCTCATGGTACATTCTCTAAGATAGACCACATGTTAGAGCACAAAAGTGGTCTCAACAAATTTAAGAAGACTGAAATCATATGAAGCACTTTCTCCAATCACAACAGCATGAAACTAGAAATGAACCACAACAGAAAAATTTAAAAATTCTCAAACACATGGAAACTAAATAGCAGGTTGTTAAATAACAAATGGATTAAGAATGAGATCAAAGAAGAAATAAAAAAAATCCTAGAAACAAATAATAATGAGCATACAAAACTCAAAATTTATGGGACACAGAAAAAGCAGTCCTGAGAGGAAAGTTTATAGCACTACAGGCACACTTTAAGAAGCTAGAAAAAGCTCAAATAAACAACTTAACCCTGCATCTAAAAATACTAGAAAAAGAACAGCAAGTGAAGCCCAAATGTAGTAGAAGGAAGGAAATAATAAAGATCAGAGCAGAAATAAATGACATAGAGACTAAAGAAACAATACAGAGGATCAATGAAACCAGGAGCTGGTTCTTTGAAAAGGTAAACAAGATTGATGAACCTTTAACTAGACTCACCAAGAAAAAAAGAGAGAGGACTCAAATAAATAAAATTAGAAATGAGAGTGGAGAAACAACAACTGGCACAACAGAAATACAAAATATTGTAAGAAAATACTGTGAAGAACTGTATGCCAAAAAACTAGACAACCTAGATGAAATGGACAAATTCCTTGAAACATATAATCTTCAAAAAATCAATCTGGAAGAATCAGAAAACCTAAACAGACCGATTACAAAAAATGGGATCAAAACAATTATCAAAAAACTCTCAACAAAGAAAAGTCCTGGGCCTGATGGCTTCACAAGTGAATTCTACCAAATATTCAAAGAAGAACTAGTTCTTATTCTTTTCAAGCTATTTTATAAAATTCAAGAGGAAGGAAGACTTCCAAGCTCCTTTTATGAGGCAAGCATAATTCTTATTCCAAAACTAGGAAAAGACAACACAAAGAAAGAAAATTATAGGCCAATATCCCTGATGAATATAGATGCTAAAATCCTCAACAAAGTATTAGCAAACCGGATCCAACAATATATGAAAAAAATCATACATCATGATCAAGTGTGATTTATTCTTGAGAGGCAAGATTGTACAATATTCACAAAACAATCAATGTGATTCATCACATAAACAAAAGGAAGGAAAAAAACCACAAGATAATTTCAATAGGTGCAGAAAAAGCATTTGATAAAGTTCAGCACCCATTCATGATCAAAACTCTCAAAAAAGTGGAAATACAGGGAACATACCTCACATGATAAAGGACATCTTTGACAAACCCACAGCCAACATCATACTCAATGGGTAAAAATTAAAAGCAATCTCTTTAAGATCAGGAACAAGGTAGTGGTGCCCCCTTTCACCACACTTATTCAATATAGTCCTGGTAGTCCTACCCACAACAATCAGACAAGAAAAAGAAATAAAACACATTCAAATTGGAAAAAAAGAAGTAAAACTATCATTATTTGCAGATGGTATGATAAAATGATATTGTATATAGAAAACCCTAAAGTCTCAGTCAAAAAACTACTGGACCTGATAAATGAATTCAGCAAGGGGGCAGGATATAAAATTAATACTCAGAAATAAGAGGCATTTTTATGCACCAACAATGAACAGTCAAAAATAGAAATTAATGAAATAATCCCCTTCACTATTGCTCAAAAAAAATAAAGTACCTCGATGTAAATTTTTTAATTAAATTTAATGCAGTAACATTGAAAAATCAGGGTACATATGTTGAGAGAAAACATCTCCACATTATTTTGACTTTTGATTATGCTGTATACTCCTCATCCAAAGTCAAATTGTCTTCCGTCACCTTCTATCTGGTTTTCTTTGTGCCCGTCCCCTCCCCCCACCCCTTCTCTCTCCTTCCCGACCCATCCCTCCCACCAACCCCCCGTTACAATCACATTATTGTCCAAGTCTCTGAGTCTTATTTTTATGAACCATCTATGTACAGATTCATATAGTTCTTAGTTTTTTCTGATTTACTTATTTCACTCAGTGTAATGTTATCAAGGTTCATCCATGTTCTTGTAAATGATCCGATGTCATCATTTCTTATGGCTTAGTAGCATTCCATAGTGTATATATGGCACATCTTCTTTATCCAGTCTTCTACTGAAGGGCTTTTTGGTTGTTTCCATGTCTTGGCCACTGTGAACAATGCTGCAATGAACAGGGGCTGCATGTGTCTTTACGTATCAATGTTTCTGAGTTTTTGGAGTATATACCCAGTAGAGGGATTGCTGGGTCATAAGGTAGTTTTATTTTCAGTTTTTTGAGGAACCACCATAATTTCTTCCATAATGGTTGTACTACTTTACATTCCCACCAACAATGAATGAGGGTTCCTTTTTCTCAACAGCCTCTCCAACATTTGCTATTACCTGTCTTGTTAATAATAGCTAATCTAACAGGTGTGAGGTGGTTTCTCATTGCAGTTTTGATTTGCATTTCTATAATAACTAATGAAGATGAGCATCTTTTCATATATCTGTTGGATATTTGTATTTATTCCTGGGAGAAGTATCTGTTCATGTCCTCTTCCCATTTTTTTATTGGATTGTTTGTTTGTTGTTGAGTTTTATGAGTTCTTTGTATATTTTGGATATTAGGCCCTTTTCTGAGCTGCTGCTTGAAAATATCATTTCCCATTTAGTTGGCTGTCTGTTAATTTTGTTGTCAGTTTCTCTTGCTGAGCAAAAACTTCTTAGTCTGATGTAGTCCCATTCATTTATTTTTGTCTTCACTACCCTTCATTTTGGGGTCAAATTTATAAAATGCTCTTAAAACCAAGGTCCATGAGTTTAGAACCTATGTCTTCTTCTATGTACTTTATTGTTTCAGGTCTTATATTTAGATCTTTGATTCATTTTGAATTAATTTTAGTACAAGAAGACAAACTGTAGTCAAGTTTCATTCTTTTGCATGTGGCTTTCCAGTTTTCCCAGCACCATTTGTTGAAGAGGCTTTCTTTTCTCCATTGTGTATTGTTGGCCCCTATATCAAAAATTATTTGACCATATATATGTGGTTTTATTTCAGAACTTTCTATTCTGTTCCATTGCTCTGAGTGTTTATTTTTCTGCCAATACCATGCTGGGGGTTTTTTGTGGTTTTTATTTTTGTATTTTTCTGAAGCTAGAAACCGAGAGAGAAAGTCAGACAGAATTCTGCATGCGCCCGACCGGGATCCACCCGGCACGCCCACCAGGGGGCGATGCTCTGCCCACCAGGGGGCGATGCTCTGCCCCTCCAGGGCGTCGCTCTGCCGTGACCAGAGCCACTCTAGCGCCTGGGGCAGAGTCAAAGGAGCCATCCCCAGCGCCTGGGCCATCTCTGCTCCCATGGAGCTTCGGCTGAGGGAGGGGAAGAGAGAGACAGAGAGGAAGGAGAGGGGGAGGGGTGGAGAAGCAAATGGGTGCTTCTCCTGTGTGCCCTGGCCGGGATTCGAACCCGGGACTTCTACATGCCAGGCCGATGCTCGACCCTGAGCCAACCAGCCAGGGACCATGCTGTTTTGATTGTTGTGGATCTATAATATAATAGTTTAAAGTCAAGTATTGTAATTCCCCCAGCTTCATTCTTTTTCTTTAGGATTACTTTGGCTATTCAGGGTTTTTTATAGTTCCATATAAATCTGATAATTTTTTGTTCCATTTCTTTAAAAAATGTAATTGAAATTTTGATGGGAATTGCAATAAATTTGTATATTGCTTTGAGCAATATGGCCATCTTGATTATATTTATTTTTCCCATCCAAGAACAAGAAATATTCTTCCATCTCACTGTATCTTTTTCGATTTCCCTTAAAAATGCTTTGTAGTTTTCATTATATAGGTCCTTTACATTCTTTGTTATGTTTATTCCTAAATATTTTATTTTTTTTGTTGCAATCGTAAAGGGAATTATTTTTTTGAGTTTGTTCTCAAATGTTTCATTGTTGGCATATAGAAAGGCTATGGACTTTTGTATGTTAATTTTGTATCCTGCGACATTACTGTATTGGCTTATTGTTTCTAGTAGTCTTTTTGTAGATTTTTTGGGGTTTTCAATGTATAGGATCATGTCATCTGCAAAAAGTGATACCTTTACTTCTTCTTTTCCGATATGGATGCCTTTTATTTCTTTGTCTTGTCTGATTGCTCTGGCTAAAACCTCTAGCACCACATTAAATAAGAGTGGAGAGAGTGGACAAACCTGTCTTGTTCCTGATTTAAGGGGAAAAGCCTTCAGTTTTGTGCCATTTAATATGATGTTAGCTGATGGTTTATCATATATGGCCTTTATCATGTTGAGATATTTTCCTTCTATACCCATTTTGTTGAGAGTCTTAAACATAAAATTGTGTTGTATTTTATCAAATGCCTTTTCTGCATCTATTGATAAGATCATGTGGTTTTTGTTCTTTATTTTGTTGATATGGTGTATTACGTTAACCGTTTTACGTATGTTGAACCATCCTTGAGATTCTAGGATGAATCCCACTTGATCATGATGTATTATCTTTTTAATATGTTGTTGTATTCGATTTGCTAGTATTTTGTTTAGTATTTTAGCATCTGTATTCATAGAGATATTGGTCTGTAGTTCTCTTTTTTTGTGTTGTCCTTGCCCGGTTTTGGTATGAGGATCATGTTGGCCTCATAAAATGTGTTTGGAAGTATTGCTTCTTCTTCAATTTTTTGGGAGACTTTGAGTAGAATAGGAACCAAGTCTTCTTTAAATGTTTGATAGAATTCACTAGTATAACTGTCCAGGCCTGGACTTTTATTTTGGGGGAGGTTTTTAATAGTTTTTTTCTATTTCTTTCCTACTAATTGGCCTGTTTAGGCTTTCTGCTTCTTTTTGACTCAGTCTAGGAAGGTTGTATTGTTCTAGGAAATTATCCATTTCTTCTAGACTGTTGAATTTAGTGGCATAAAGTTTTTCATAGTATTCTACAATAATTCTTTGTATATCTACGGTGTCCGTGGTGATTTCTCCTCTTTCATTTTGGATTTTGTTTATATGAGTCCTTTCTCTTTTTTCCTTGGTGAGTCTTACCAAGGGTTTGTCAATTTTGTTGATCTTTTCAAAGAACCAGCTCCTTGTTCTATTAATTTTTTCTATAGTTTTTCTGTTCTCTATTTCATTTATTTCTGCTCTGATTTTTAGGATTTCCTTTATTCGACTGGTTTTGGGTTATCTTTGTTCTTCTTTTTCCAGTTCCTTAAGGTATGAAGTTAAGTGGTTCACTTGGGCTCTCTCTTGTTTGTTCATAAAGGCCTGAAGTGATATAAATTTCCCTCTTATCACTGCTTTTGCTGCATCCCATAGATTCTGATATGTTGTATTGTCATTTTTATTTGTCTGTATATATCTTTTGATCTCTGCGCTTATTTCTTCTTTGACTCATACATTTTTTAAAAGTATATTGTTTAGTTTCCACATTTTTGTGGGGTTTTTTACCTCTTTTTTGCAGTTGAATTTTAGTTTCAAGGCTTTATGATCAAAAAAATATGCTTGGTACCACGTTGATTTTTTTGAATTTGCTGATGTTATTTTTGTGGCCCAATATATGATAAATTCTTGAGAATGATCCATGTACACTGGAGAAAAATGTATACTCAGTCACTTTTGGATGAAATGTCTGTAGATGTCCATCATATCCAGGTGCTCTAGTGTTTTGTTTAAGGCCAGTATATCTTTATTGATTCTCTGGATGACCCATCTACAGACGTCAGCGGTGTATTGAGGTCTTCGAGTATGATTGTATTTTTTTCAGTTTTTGTTTTAAGGTCAATAAGTAGATGTCTTATATATTTTGGTGCTCCTTGGTTTGGTGCATATATATTAAGAATTGTTATGTCTTCTTGATTCAGTGTCCCCTTAATCATTATGAAATCACCATTTTTGTCTCAGAGTACTTTTGTTGTCTTGTAGTCAGCATTATCAGATATGAGTATTGCTATGCCTGCTTTTTTTTTTTGGATGTTATTTGCTTGGAGTATTGTTTTCCAGCTTTTCACTTTGAATTTGTTTTTATCCTTGTTGCTTAGATGAGTTTCTTGTAGGCAGCATACAGTGGATTTTTTTTTTAATCCATTCTGCTACTCTGTGCCTCTTTATTGGTGAGTTTAATCTGTTTACATTTAGTGTAACTATTGACAGTTGTGTGTTCCCTATTGCCATTTTATAATTGAGCTCTGTCAGTTTTGTATATTGTTTGATTCTTCTCTTTTGTTTTTCTATCCTTTGTTTTGTTTGGTATTATTCCATACTTCTTTCCTCTGTTGCTATCTTTTTTAAATCATGTGCTTCTGTGGTGGTTTTTTTCAAGGGTGGTTACCATTAAGTAATGAAAAGAGTTCCTACCCTGTTCATTGTAATGCACTATCTTGTGAGTACTTCTGTACTCTATCGTCCTTTGCTACTGTTCATTTCTGTCCTTTCCCCCTTTTTTTTTTGTTTTTGTTGTCATAGTTTAAATTTGGTTTTATTGTTTTCTTGATGGAGCTTTTACTTGTGGTTTTGTTTTGTTTTGTTCTTTGTATCTGGTTGAAAAACTCCCTTTAGTAATTCCTGGAGTGGGGATTTTCTGATGATAAATTTCCTCATCTTTTCTGTATCTGTGAATGTTTTTATTTTTCCTTCGTATTTGAAGGATAGCTTGATGGGTATAGTATTCTTGGCTGTAAGTTTCTCTTTTTCTACTTTAAATATTGGGGTCCACTGTCTTCTAGCTTGTAGAGTTTCTGTTGAGAAATCTGATGATAATCTTATGGGCCTCCCTTTATATGTTGTATTCTTCTTTTCCCTGGCTGCCTTGAGAATTTTTTCTTTGCCTTCGTTTGTGCCAATTTCATTATGATGTGCCTTGGAGTAGGTTTGTTGGGGTTAAGAAAACTCAGAGTTCTGTTTGTTTTTTGAATTTGAGGCTTTAGTTCTTTCCACAGGCTTGGGGAGTTCTCATCTATTATTTGTTTGATAATGTTCTCCATTCTATTTTCTCTCTCTTCTCCCTCTGATATACCTATTATTTTTATGTTATTCTTTTTGATGGAGTCAGACAACTCCTGTAGGGCTTTCTCATTTTTTTTAATTTTTGAGTCTCTTTCTTCTTCTCTCTGTTGTGCCTCAAGTTGCTTGTCTTCTATTTCACTAATCCTACCTTATATCTGGCATGTTCTATTAGCTAAGCTTGTTACCTGGTTTTTCAGCTCATGAATTGAGTTTTTCATCTCTGTTTGATTTGTTTTTATAGTTTCAATTTCCTTTGTAATATATTCTTTGTGTTCATTGAGTTGTTTTCTGAGCTCCCTAAATTGCCTTTCTGTGTTTTCTTGTATATCTCTGAGTATTTTTAGGATTTCTATTTTAAATTTTCTATCATTTAGCTCGAAGGTTTTCAATATTTTAAATTTTTCTCCATAGATTTTTTTCTCATCTATCTGTGCTACCTCTCTATCTTTTGTATCCATGATATTCGATTTCCTTCTTTTTAATGGCATCTGAGGGTGGTTTTGCTGATAGTATTAATGAGAATTAATAAAGAATAAAAATTTTTAAAAATAAAATAAATTATTTTCTTTTTTTTCCCCCTCCTTTCCTCTCCCCTCCTTCTTGAGAAAATCTTGCAGTGAACTGTGAATTATATTGTGCAAAATAGAACAAAAACTACCTATAATGGAGGGCCTGAGTTGGGGAGAAGTGATAAAGGGGCAAAAAAAAAAAGGATTTGGACCCACAAAATGCAAGAAAGGAAAAAATTTGGGTCAGGGATAAAATGATTTGCTTTCAGGTGATGGTTAACTAAGAGATATAATAAGAGGAATAAGAGGGAAGCAGGAAAAATGGGGAAAAAATTTAAAAATTACTATTGTATTTAGTGGAGCAAAAACTAGATAAAATGGAGAGCTAGGGTTGGGAGCACTGCTAGTGAGTTAAAAAAGTGAAGTAAAAAAACCCCCAAAGCGCCATAAAGAAAAATTTGAGTCCCAAATAAACTAATTTGTTTGTGATTGAGTATTGAATGAGAGGAAAAGTAAAGGAGAAAAGAAAAAACGAATATAGAGGGAGAAAATAGAAAGAGGAAAACATAAAATGAAGAATCTAGAAAAAAGAACAAAGAGAGAGAGAGAAAGTTAAGGGTTTTGGAGTGCAACCCTCATAGAGAGAAAGGAAGAGGAAAGGAAAGATAATTAGAGATATAACACTTATGGGTAGTGTAGTTGAAGAAGAGGAGAGAGTAAGACTGGCAGAGAATTAAACAACCAAATTGGAAAAGGAAGAAAATAATCAAGACAAGAAGAGAAACAAATGAACAAATATAATAGAGTGGAATAGGTTATAAAGTCTGTGGATTATTCTTGATTTTGAGAGGTTATCTTCTTGCTCTTTTTTTCTTTCCCTCTTCCTGGTCCATGACTGTACCCCGGGTTCTGCCCCTGTGGCATATTTAGGTAGAGGTTTGCAGTTGATAAGTCTCTATGGCGATGTCATATATTGGGCTTCAGTCTCGTTGGCAGTTGAGGCTCATTAGCATTTGCAGGCTCTGACAATGAGAGAGTCCATTTTCCCGGAGCTTCTCTCCTAGTCTTTCCTTCCTGAATTAGCAGCCTGATGATTCAGCTATGGGGTTGCTGCTGCCTCTGCCTGGAGAGTAAGAGGATCGAAGATCTGAAAAATCCCTACTCTATTCACACTCAGCTCAGGGCTCTGGGTAAAGCTCAATCAGTCAGGGCAGCTAGCATAATCAGGTGGGGCTGGGAGCCAGTTTTTTTCAAGGTGCCTTTCTATGCACCTCTAGGCACATCCTGAATGCCTCAGCATTCTGTGGGACCCCTTTCTCCAGGCTTTTGGCACTTTATAACCTGTTTTGGCTGGGTAGAAGATGCCCTAGTCACTGTTTGCAAAGCAGGAAGACTTACAAGCTGCCAAATCCCTCTTTTTAACATATAGCCCTGAGTATGCAAGCTGTGCCAATCAGAGGTTTCCCCCACCACTATGTGCATAGCATAACAAGAGGTACTAAAAAATATCTCCCTCTTGTCTTAGATCGCAGACCTGAGAGAGATCTTGTCAGTTAGGGTCACATAGGTCAATTGGGTGGCGAGCAGACTGTGGGTTAAGCTAATCCTTCATGGGTTTGTTAGCTTGTATGGCTGGGTGAGGAGCCCCACCCGCCTGGAGGAAGAAGTTCAAGCATAGGAAATCTCGCTTTTGTGTGCTGCTCTTCAGGGCGCAGGAGCAGTGACACTGAGATTCCGGTCACAATCCATGAAAAGGCCTCTGATTCTGCCCCTCTGTCTGGGAACACAGGCGCCCACTCCCCAGGGGAATCTCTTGCCCACTCTCTGCGCTCACCTACCAGGATAGCACGCCGGTCGCCTCTCACTCCAGGTGAGATGCCCTGCCTGCATAGAAAAGTACCAGCGCGCAAAGACACATGCAGCCCCATATTCATTGCAGCATTTTTCACAGTGGCCAGGACATGGAAACAACCAAAAAGCCCATCAGTAGATGACTGGATAAAGAAGATGTGGCACATATACACTATGGAATACTACTCAGCCATAAGAAATGATGACATTGGATCATTTACAGCAAAATGGTGGGATCTTGATAACATGATACGAAGTGAGATAAGTAAATCAGAAAAAAACAGGAACTGCATTATTCCATACGTAGGTGGGACATAAAAGTGAGACTAAGAGACATTGATAAGAGTGTGGTGGTTACGGGGAGAGGGGGGAGAGGGAAAGGGAAAGGGGGATGGGGAGGGGCACAAAGAAAACTAGATAGAAGGTGACAGAGGACAATCTGACTTTGAGTGATGGGTATGCAACATAATTGAACGACAAGACAACCTGGACATGTTGTCTTTGAATATATGTATCCTGATTTAATGATGTCACCCCATTAAAAAAATAAAATTATAATAAAAAAAAAAGAAAAGTACCAGCGTAGGGAATTTTGCTCCTGCTCACTCCCCACACGCCACTTTGCAGGGTGCAGGGGTGACCCTGAGACTCCAATTTCAGCCCACACAAAGGCCCCTGACTCTGCCCCTCTGTTCAGTAACACGGGCGCCCAATCCCGGGACTCTAGGAGGAATCTTTCGCACACTATCTGCGCGTGCCGACCAGGAGATCGGGGCGGATGGCTGCCCCACTTGCTTTTCTTTGTCTGGATTTGGCATGAACGTTAGCTTGTGTTGACTGGGTTGCCACAAGTACAGTTTTCCTCAATTGGATTCCATGACACAGCCTGGTTTGGGCGTTTGTGCTGCAGCCTGGTACTGTTCACACCCTATGCCCACCTCAGTTTCTATACTCCCAGTTCCCAGTGAAAGCAGCCCTTATTTAGGTTAGTGAGGAAGGCGAAGTGTTTCTTCCTCCATCTTATTTCCTTCAGGGTTGATTATATATTTAGTCAGTTTTTCACTCAATCATAACTTTGTGTTTAGTGTGGAACTGCTGAAGGCTCCAAGCATAGATTTTTCTGTCTCTGGTTAAAGATCTTGTTGAATTTTTGGGGAGATATATCGGTATCCCTCCTTACAGTGCCATTTCTCTGAAGTCACTGTATTCCCACTTTGCTGAGAGTTTTGATCATGAATGGATGCTAGATTTTATCAAATGCTTTTTCTGCGCCTATTGAAATTATCATGTGGTTTTTCTCCTTCCTTTTGTTTATGTGATGAATCACATTGATTGACTTGTGGATATTGTACCAGCCTTGCCTCCCCAGAATAAATCCCACTTGATCATGGTGTATGATTTTTCCATATATTGTTGGATCCGGTTTGCTAATACTTTGTTGAGGATTTTAGCATCTATATTCATCAGGGATATGGCCTATAATTTTCTTTCTTTGTATTGTCTTTGCCTGGTTTTGGAATCAATATTATGCTTGCCTCATAAAAGAAGTTTGGAAGTCTTTCTTCCTCTTCAATTTTTTGAAATAGCTTGAGAAGGATAGGAGTCAGTTCTTTGAATATTTGGTAGAATTCACTTTTGAAGCCATCAGGCCCAGGACTTTTTTTGTTGGGAATTTTTTGATAACTGTTTTGATCTCATTTGGTGTAATCAGTCTGTTTAGGTTTTCTGATTCTTCCAGATTGATTTTTGGAAGATTGTATGTTTTAAGGAATTTGTCCATTTCATCTAGGTTGTCTAGTTTTTTGGCATACAGTTCTTCACAGTATTTTCTTACAATATTTTGTATTTCTGTTGTATCAGTTGTTATTTCTCCACTCTCATTTCTAATTGTATTTATTTGAGTCCTCTCTCTTTTTTTCTTGGCGAGTCTGGTTACAGGTTCATCAGTCTTGTTTACCTTTTCAAAGAACCAGCTCCTAGTTTTATTGATCCTCTGTATTGTTTCTTTAGCCTCTATGTCATTTATTTCTGCTCTGATCTTTATTATTTCCTTCCTTCTACTACATTTGGGCTTTACTTGCTGTTCTTTTTCTAGTTCTCTTAGATGCAAGGTTAAGTTGATTATTTGAGCTTTTTCTAGCTTCTTAAAGTGTGCCTGTAGTGCTATGAACTTCACTCTCAGTACTGCTTTTGCTGTCCCATAAATTTTGAGTTGTTGTATGCTCATTGTCATTCATTTTTAGGAATTTTTTTTATTTCTTCTTTGATCTCATTCTTAATCCATTCGTTATTTAACAACCTGCTATTTAGTTTCCATGTGTTTGAGAATTTTTGAGCTTTTCTGTTGTGGTTGATTTCTAGTTTCATGCCATTGTGATCAGAGAAAGTGCTTGATATGATTTCAATCTTCTTAAATTTGTTGAGACCACTTTTGTGTCCTAACATGTGGTCTATCCTAGAGAATGTACCATGAGCCTTGAAAAGAATGTATATTCTGCTGCTTTAGGGTGAAAGGTTCTGAAGATATCTATTAAATTGAGTTGATCTAGTATGTCCTTTAAGTCTGCTGTTTCTTTGTTAATTTTATTTCTTGAGGATTTATCTAGTGATGTTAGTGGGGTATTTAAATCCCCTACTATTACAGTATTGCTGTTGATCTCACTCCTTATATCCATCAATGTCAGTTTTATATATTAGGTGCTCCTATATTAGGTGCATAGATATTTATAATAGTTATATTTTCCTGTTGAATTGCTCCCTTTATCATAATATAGTGGCCTTTTTTAATCTCTTACTATATTCTTGTTTTAAAGTCCATTTTTTCTGATATAAGTGTTGCTACCCCAGCTTTTTTTTTCTTTTTCATTTGCATAAAATATTTTTTTCATCCTTTTACCTTCAGTCTATGTGTATCTTTTGTTTTAAGGTGTGTCTCTTGTAGACAGCATATGTATGGGTCCTGTTTTCTTATCCATGCAGCTACCATATGTCTTTTGATTGGATCATTTAATCCATTTACATTTAATGTTATTATTGTTATGTAGTTGTTTATTGTCATTTTATTCTTTAAAGCTGTATTCCTCTTTTGCTGTGTTCTTTTCCCACATTGATCTGTTTACACCATGCCCCTTAACATTTCCTGCAGCATTGGTTTTGTTGTAATAAATTCCTTGAGTTTTTTTTTGTCTGGGAAGCTTTTTTTTCTCCTTCAATTTTAAATGATAGCCTTGCTGGATAAAGTAGTCTTGGTTGTAGGTTCTTGTTCTGCATTACTTTGAATATTTCTTGCCATTCCCTTCTGGCCTTAAGTGTTTCTGTTGAGAAGTCAGATGTCATTCTTATGGGGACTCTTTTGTAGGTGATAGCTTTTTTTCTCTAGCAGCTTTTAATATTTTCTCTTTATACTTAGCTTTGGTATTTTAATTATGATGTGTCTTGATGTAGGTTTCTTTGGGTTTCTCTTTAGTGGAGTTCTCTGTTCTTCTTGAACTTGTGAGAGTTTCTTCTGCATTAATTTAGGGAAGTTTTCATCTATGATATGATTGAACAAAGTCTCTATCCCTTGTTCTTTCTCTTCTTCTTCAGGAACCCCTCTGATGCTAATGTTATTTCTCTTCATGTTGTCACAGAGCTCTCTAAGAGTTTCCTCAGACTTTTTGAGTCTCTTTTCTTTTTTGTTCTATGCTTTCTTGCCTTCATTCAAGTTATCCTGATTCGATCTTCAGCTCTATTCATCTTGTTTTTAATTCCTTCCATTGTGGTCTTCAGTTCTGATATTGTGTTTGTTATCTCCGACTGATTCTTTTTTATTATTTCAATATCCTTTTTTATACTTGTGTTTAGGTGTTCATAATGGCTATCCATTGTTGTTCTAAGATCCCTAAGCATCCTTACAATCATTATTTTGAACTCCATATTTGGATGTTTGGTCATTTCCATATCACTCAGTTCAACTCCTGAAGGTTTCTCTTGTGCTTTTATTTGGATTGCACTTCTTTGTCCTCTCATTTCTGTGTTTGAATGTTTTGCTGGTAGGGCTGACTGAGTCTAGGCTTGGTGTTGTCTGCCTCCAATTTTCAATTGTGTTATTTCTAGGCCTTCTTGGGTTGACATCAGCTATTATTTGTAATCTACTTTAGGATTTGGGCTGCTTTGAAGTCTTGATTTGTTTGTTTTCTTAACAGGCGATAGTCTTGTTTACTGATCTCAGCAGGGGGCTTCCTTGAAACTGTATCCAGGAATGTAATGGGTGTAACCTGAGACTCTGAAGGCCTCTTTCACCAACTAATCTCTCTGGGGGCTGGGTGTTTTCTTGGCTTCAGTAGGGGGAGGTGTACCTCCGATCTCCATGGAGAACTGAGTTAATGCCCCTCCTCCCCACTTCTTGTTTTCAGTTGTGTCTTGTTGCGCTGATTGGAGCTGGAGAGATGTCTGGAGTTCTGTGATCTGGAAGCAATTCAGTTCTGTTTTGTGAAAGAATCAGTCCCTCCCCCAGCTATGGCTGCCTCCAGAACTGGATGAGTCAGCTTTTTTAGGACGTCCTCTGCATTCCTCTGCTCCTCACCATCTGTCCCTCTCTCTCCCTTTTCCACTTGGAGAATAAGCCAGTCCTTTCAACACACCTTGCTCCCCGGTCACCAGGCAAGTGGCTGTGAGCAGTATTTTCTCCTCTTTTCCCTGGAGTGAGAGCCCCCCTGGGCTCTCAGCCTCAGCCTCCCCTTCATTCCTGTAAGTAGGGGCTATTCAGGCACTCCCTACCAGGTTTGTTGTGGCTTCTTCTTTGCTCCTTGGTTTTTGAGAGCTGTTCTTGTAGTCCAGAGTTGGTTTTTCATGGTGATTGTTCCTCAGTTGATTTGTATTCCAGTTTGGTGGTGAGAGTTGGGAGTCTGTGCATCTGCTTACTCAGATGCCATCTTCAGGTCTCCCCTAGGAGTAAATTTAACCAAGAAGACTAAAGACTTGTACTTGGAAAATTATAAAACATTGATAAAAGAAATCAAGGAAGATACAAACAAGTGGAAGCACATACCATGCTCATGGTTAGGAAGAATAAACATCATTATAATATCTATATTACCCAAAGCAATTTATAAATTTAATGCAATACCAATTAAAATACCAATGACATACTTCAAAGATATAGAACACATATTACAAAAATTTATATGGAATCAAAAAAGAACACGAATAGCCTCAGCAATCTTGAAAAGGAAGAATAAAGTGGGAAGTATCACACTTCTGGTTATCAAGTTATACTACATGGCCATTGTTCTCAAAACAGCCTGATACTGGCATAAGAACAGGCATATAAATCAATGGAGCAGAACAGAGAACCCAGAAATAAACCCACAGCTCTATGGACAACCGATGTTTGACAAAGGAGGTAAGAGCATTCTAAGTAGTAAAGACAACCTCTCTAATAAATGGTGTTGGGAAAATTGGACATCTACCTGCAAACTAATGAAACTAGACCACCAACTTACACCATTCACAAAAATCAACTCAAAATGGATAAAAGACTTAAATGTAAGCCATGAAACCATAAGCATCTTAGAAAAAACTATAGGCAGTAAGCTCTCTGACATCTCTCACAGCAATATATTTGCTGATTTATCTCCACAGGCAAGTGAAATAAAAGACAGGATAAACAAATAGACTATATCAAACTAAAAAACTTTTGCAGAGCTAAAGACAATAACAACAGAATAAAAAGACAAACTATACAATGGGAGAACATATTCAACAATACGTCTGATAAGAAGTTAATAACCAAAATTTATAAAAAAAACTTGTAAACTCAACACCAGGAAGACAAGCAATCCAAACAAAAAATGGGCAAAAGAAATGAATAGACACTTCTCCAAAGAGAACATACAGATGACCAATAGGCATATGAAAAAATGCTCAATATCACTAATCATTAGAGAAATGCAAATTAAAACCACAATGAGATAGATGTCAGCTTACAATAGTCAGAATGGTGCTCATCAATAAAACAACACAGAATAAGTGCTGGCGAGGATGTGGAGAAAAAGGAACCCTCCTGCATTGCTGGTGGGAATGCAGACTGGTGCAGCCACTGTGGAAAACAGTATGGAAGTTCCTCAAGAAATTAAAAATCAAACTGCCTTTTGACCCAGCTATCTCACTTTTAGGAATATATCCTAAGAACACCATAGCACTCTTCCAAAAGGAGAAATGCACCCTCATGTTTATGGCAGCATTGTTCACAATAGCGAAGATATGGAAACAGCCCAAGTGTCTGTCTGAGGATGAGTGGATTAAAAAGCTTTGGTACATATATACTATGGAATACTACTCAGCCATAAGAAATGATGACATCGGATCATTTACAACAACATGGATGGAACTTGATAACATTATACTGAGTGAAATAAGTAAATCAGAAAAAACTAAGAACTATATGAATACATACATAGATGGGACATGAAAATGAGACTCAGAGACATGGACAAGAATGTGATGGTAACAGGGGGTGGAGGAGGGGGGTGGGGGGAGAAAAGGCACAAAGAAAACCAGATAGAAGGTGACAAAAGACAATTTGACTTTGGATGAGGGGTATGCAACATAATCAAATGTCAAAATAATCTGTAGATATTTTTTCTGAACATATGTACCCTGATTTATCAATTTCACTGCATTAAAATTAATAAATTAAAATTAAAAAAGAAAAAAGGGAACACTTGTACACTATTGTTGGCAAAGTAAATTGGTACAGCCATCAGGGAAAATAATATAGAGGTTCCTATAAAAATTAAAAAGATAGCTACCATATGAACCAGCAACACCAATACATGATATATACCCAAAGGAAATGAAATCACTATCTCTAAGAGATATCTACACTTCCATATTCATTGCAGGATTGTTCACAATAGCCAAGACATGGAATCAACCTATACTGCTCACAAAAATTAGGAGATATTTCAAAATGAATATGAAGCGATAAAATATCCCTAATTTTTGTGAGCAGTGTGTCCACTGACAAATGACTGGACAAAGAAATATGATATATAAAAATATACACTCACACACAATGGAGTATTATTCAGCCTTGAGAAAATAGGAAGTCCTGCCCCTTGTGACAGAATAGAAGGACCTTGAGGGTATTATACTAAGTGAAATAAATCAGAGGAAGAGAAAGAGGAACACTATATGATCTCACTTATGTACAGAATTTTAAAAGGTGGGACTCATAGAAACAGAATAGCATGGTGGTTACCAGGAACTGGGGGCAAGAGGGAAAAAAATGGAGAAATACTGGTCAGTGACTATAAACTTCCAGTTATAAGATGAATAAATTCTGGGGATCTAAGATGCAGCACAATGACTATATTGAGCATACTAGGCCCTGGCCAGTGGTTCAGTGGATAGAGTGTCAACCTGGCGTATGGATGTCCTGGGTTTGATTCTCGGTCAGAGCACATAGGAGAGGCAACTATCTGCTTCTCTCTCATCCCTCTTCCCCTTCTCTACCTCTTTTCCTCCTAAAGCCAGTGGCTCAATTGTTTCAAATGTGGCCTTGGGAGCAGAGGATAGCTCTGTTAGTCCCAGCACATCAGCCTCAAGAGCTAAAAATAGCTCAGTACTTGAACATCAGCCCAAGATGGGGTTGTTGGGTGGATCCTGGTCAGGGTGCATGCAAAAGTCTGTTTCACTATCTCTTCTCCTATCACTTAAAATAAACCTCACTATATTATATACCTGGAAGTTGCTAAGAGAATTGATCATAAACATTCTTACCACAAAAACAAACAAAAAAACAGTAATTATGTCAGGTGATAGATGTGTTAACTAACCTTATTGTAGTAATTATTTCTGCAGTATATACATGTATTAAAAGATTATGCTTTATACCTTAAACTTGATTTTATGTTAATTATATCTTAATAAATCTGGGACAAAAAGGAAAAGAAATAAAAATCATAATCATCAAAATATAGTAGGGTAAAACAAAAGTTAATTAACATTTCATGCCCATAAACAATGCACATATTTTAAAGTCAAATTGTACTAAGGGCTTACAATAAAAAGAAGCACACTGCCCCACCCATTCCCAGCCACCATGGGATGGTGGTTTTAGCAGTGAACTTCTTGACTGCCTCTTTTTCCAATCTTTCTTTTAAGCCTTTTGCCTCCTCTGGTAGTGCACCCAGCTGCCAGTCTCCACTGATTGTTGGCTGGTTGTTTTGTCAGTGCCCTGGGGTATAAACTGTTCCACAATCTGATCCAATAAAATTCAGGGAGGGGTAATTTTTGAAGCCTGTGTTTTTGCTTTGTTCTGTTCCCAGAAAGGCTGTTCTCAACTGTTTCTCCCTGGTTCTCTCTGGTTAACAACCTGGTCTATAATTTACTTTGTTGCTCCAATATAATTTTTCAAATTTATCCAATCTATAATATACCAGCTCCATTTTATTCCTGAAGACCTCCCTCCTTAAAACCTCTGACTTCCTGTCTGACCAGGCAGTTGTGCAGTGGATAGAGCATCGAACTGGGAGGCAGAGGACCCAGGCTCGAGACCCTGAGTCGTCAGCTTGAGCACGGGCTCATCTGGTTTGAGCAAAGCTCACCAGCTTGGACCTAAGGTTGTTGGCTCGAGCAAGGGATTACTCGGTCTGCTGAAGGCCTGCAGTCAAGGCACATATGAAAAAGCAATCAATGAACAACTAAGGTATCGCAATGAAAAACTGATGATTGATGCTTCTCATCTCTCTCCATTCCTGTCTGTCTGTCCCTATCTATCTCTCTCTCCGACTCTCTCTGTCTGTCTCTATAAAAAACAAACAAACAAAAAACCCCTCTGACTTCCTGCTTCAATTGGAACTTGGTTTGTAGGCCTGATGCAGGTATGTTACCTGAAGTATCCTTTGCCATCTTCCTAGGAATTTCCTTCAGGGGTTCCATAAATTCCACTCTTATGTATATATCCAAGAGAAATGAAAGCACATGTTTCACACAGAAACTTTTACATGCATGTTTATAGCAGCATTATTCATTAACAGCCAAAAGGGGGAAACAACCCAAATGTCCATCAGTGGATAAATAGAAAAAGAAAATGTGGCATATCTATACAATAGAATGTCATTCTGCCATAAAATGGAATTAAGTACTGATGAAAACCACAACATGGACAAAGTGGAAATAAGCCAGTCACAAAAGATCAGATATTGAATGATTTCATGCATATGAAAGTCCAGAATAGGGAAATGTATAGAGACAAAAAGTAATTAGTGGTTGTTCAGGGTTGGGGGGAAGGGATCAGAGCCACAATAACTAAAAGATGCAGGTTTCTTCTTGAGGGATAAAAACATTCTAACGTTGACTGTGGTAACAGTTGCACATATCTGTAAAAAGCATTGAACTGTATACTTTAAATGGGTGAACTGTATGTGATTTATGTCCATTAAAGCTACTTTAAAAATTCAAGCCATTAAGATATTTATTGGCAACCTAAAGTTGTCACT
Organism: Saccopteryx leptura; assembly: GCF_036850995.1. Lineage (NCBI taxonomy): Eukaryota > Metazoa > Chordata > Mammalia > Chiroptera > Emballonuridae > Saccopteryx > Saccopteryx leptura. The sequence continues at coordinate 131,534,160 of NC_089506.1, read as the reverse complement.
GGATCTTGCTACTCTGCCAACATATGAGAATAACTCTTTAACAGGACCTCTTGAGAAGCTTCCCCTCACATCCCATTTACCAGTATTGGGTCTCCTTCCCTTTCTAACCAATCACTAGTATGGAAATAGAGTCACCAGATTAGATTAAATCATGGTTTCTCCCACGGGAAATGGGTGAATACCTAAGTAAAGTTTTTTCAACAAAAGTGAAAAAGATCATGGCTGTTGCATAGGATCAATAACATTTGTTACAGTTTATTTAGCATTTTCATGTTTCGATCCCTTTCCAGTATCCTAACTTTTCCTCATAGGTTTCCACTGCCTGTAAAGCAATAGAACCACGGTTCAAAACCAGGATTTTCTAATACAAGAATTGTAAATTAGGCCTGGCTTGTGGTGGTGCAGTGGATAGAGTGTTGACCTGAAATGCTGAAGTAACTGGTTTGAAACCCTGGGCTTGCCCAGTCGAGGCACATATGGCAAGCAATCAATGAACAACTAAAGTGAAGTGACTATGAGTTGATACTTCTTTTTCCCTTCCCCTCTCCTTTCTCTGTAAAATCAATAAATAAAATCTTTTTAAAAATTTTTAATTAGAATTTTAAAAATAATAACCTTATTAATTAGAATAAGTCCTAAAGAAAATGTTATTCATAATTTTTAGAACTTCCCACTAAAAGATCCTCTAGAATCTAGATAATTATTTTTTTTCCCTCATTGTCTCCTATAACAAACACAAGTTCATTTTCTGCAACTGACCTCTTTTTAACACAATTCACTGCACCAATATGTCTTGTGCTCTCATTCAAACAAGGAATTTTTCAGCTGAGAATTTTGGATTCCTACTAATGAGTTTGCTGTATACTTTATGGAATTAAGCTGAATGCAGAAGAATTTTAAATTGAATTCTCTGTTGTGGAGATAACAGCTGTGTTAGGCTCCCTTGTGGGTTTACCAGCTGCAAGTATTTTGCCTGATTGATGCATGGGCGCATGGTAGCACCACATGTGTGTGGTCTATATAAGTCTGTAAATGCTTTCCCTCAGTGGCAATTCTCCAAGATTGCTCTCCCACCACCATGAGGTGTGGTTTTCCCTGCTCCTTTTCCTTTCATTGCAAAAAGCAGATTTTCCTTTATTAGCTCTTGTCCTTTTCTTTATTTACTCATCTATCTTTGTAAGCCTCCAATAAATGGGTATGGCAAACACTTTCTGGCTCCTCAGTTCCTTTAGCATCAGCCTGAATTCAGTAAGAACCTGCCTGGCCTCAACCACCAGCATTACATCTGGGATAGTGGGCAGAATTCAAAGCAGATTGGTATGGAGCCGCTGACACCCTTGAAGGGTGGGGGAAGGAGTAGGAAGCATAAATTCATAGTTGCTTTTTATACATGCTTTAACAGAGAAAGCCTGGGATTTTGATCCAGCAATCACAGCACTCTAGGTCAGTGCTCTCTTCGTTGTGCCACAACAGGTCAGGCTGCAGGCTGAGAACCAGCAATGGTGTGAACTGGAGCAAGCACTGGAGAAGGAGGCTAACTGAGTTCTAGAGTTGCAGTGTGAGATACAGGCTGAACACCAATGGCGCTGGTACTGGAGCCATCTCTGGAGAAGGAATTATGGGTTTGCAAGTTGCAGTTTGCCTTGGAAGCTGAACAATGATACCAACAGCTGTTGGAGAAACATCTGTAGGTTTAAGAGCTCAAGTCTCGAGATGACGTCAGAGTAATGGCGGGGTAGGAAGCGATTCCGATAAATCTCCCCCAAAACTCAACAAGATCTTCAACCAGAAACAGAAAAACCTATACTTGGAGGCTCCAGATGCTTCGCAATACACCCAAAGGTATGGTCGAGTGAAAAATTGGCTAAATATATAACCAAACCCCGAAGGAAATAGGGAGTAAGAAATGCTCCGCCTTCCTCACTAACCTAAACAGGGCGGATTTCTCTGGTAACTGTGAATATAGAAACTGAGGCGGGCAAAGGGGGTGAATACATTCAGGCCACGGCACAAACGGCTGAACCAGGCTGTGGCACGGAGATCCAAGCCGAGGAAAAACTGATCCTGTGGCAACCCGGGCAATACAAGCTAACACTCACGCCAAACCCAAAGAAAGACAAGCGGGGCGGCCATTTTACCCAGTCTCCTGGTTGGTGTGCAGTTAGTGGGCGAGAGATTTCTTCCTAGGCCCTGAGAGTGGGTGCCCGTGTTGCCCCATGGAGAGGCAGGGTCAGAGGCCTTTCTGTGGGCCGAGGGCAGAGTCTCTGGGCAGCCCCAGCGCCCTGGGAAAGCCACGCACGGGAGGGAGTGAGAACTAATTCCAATGGTGGAAATTTTCCGTGCTGCTGGGGGTTTCATTCAGAGGGAAACGCGGCCGGCCTCATATCCGGGTTTGCGAGCACAGATAGTGAATAAGAGATTCCTCCGAGTGCCTCGGCAGTGCACGCCCGTGTTATCGCACAGAGGGGCAGAGTCAGGGGCCTTTGTGTGGGCCAAAGCGGAATCTCGGGCCGCCCCAGCGCCTTGCAAAAGCCGCACACGGGGACGAAGCGAGACTCAATTCCAACGCTGCAACTTTTCCCTGCGGTTGGGGGTTTCACTCAGAGCGTGAGACTGCTGGCCAGATATCCTGGTCTGCGTGCACAGCCAGTGAGTGAGAGTTTCCTCCAAGCGCCCCGGAAGTGGGCGCCCGCCTGTGTTACTGGACAGAGTGGCAGAGCCACAGGTCTTTGAGTGGGTGGAAAGCCCGCCTGATTATGCTAGCAGCTCTGACTGACTAAGCCTTACCCAGAGCCCTGTGCTGAGTGGAAATAGAGTGGGGAGTTGCCAGCTCTTTGAGCCTCTTACTATCCAGGCAGAGGCAGCAGCAACCCCATAGCTGGATTATCAGGCTACTAATTGAGGAAGGAAAGACTAGGAGAAAGGCTCCAGGAACACGGACTCTCTCACTGTCGGAGCCTATAAATGCTAATAGGCTCGACTGCCAATGAGACTAAAGCACAATACATGACATTGCCATAGAGACTTATCAACTGCAAACCTCTACCTGAGCGTGCCAAAGGGGCAGAACCCGGGGTACAGAGTCACCGACCAGGAAGAGGGAGAGAAAAGAAAAAGCAAGAAGATAACCTCTCAAAATCAAGAATAATCTGCAGACTTTATAACCTATCCCATTTTATTATATTTGTTCGTTTGTTTCTCTCATCTTCATTCTTGATACTTTTTTTCCTCCTCCAGTTTGGCCGATTAACTCTCTGCCGGTCTTACTCTCTCCTCTCCTTGAACTACACTACCCATAAGTGTTACATCTCCCATTATCTTTTCTCTTCTCTTCCTTTCTCTCTATGAGGGTTGCACTCCAAAACCCTTAACTCTCTCTCTCTCTCTCCTTTCTTTTTTCTTCTATTAGTGGTTCCCTCTTTTTTTCTCTCTCTCTCTTTCTTTTCTCCCTCTATATTAGTTTCTTCCTTTCTCCTTTACATCTCCTCTCATTCAAACCTCAATAACAAACAAATTATCTTATCTGGGACTCAAACTTATGTTTGTGGCATTTCGGGGGGGTTTTACTTCACCTTTTTAACTCACTAGCAGTGCTCCCATCCCTGGCTCTCGATTTTATCCAGTTCTTGTTCCACTAAGTACAATAGTAATTTTTTAATTTGTCTCCCCATTTTTCCATTTTCCTCTTATTCCTCTCATCATAACTCTTAGACAACCAACACCTAAAGGCAAATCATTTTATTCTTGACCCAAATTTTTTCCTTATTTGCTTTTTGTGGGTCCATACGCTCTTTTTTTTTTTTTTTTTCTTTTTTTTTTCTTTTTCTCGTTTTTCTTTTTTTTTCTTTTTTCTTTTCTTTTTTTTTTTTTTTTTTTTTTTTTTTTTTTTTTTTTTTGCCCCTTTATTACTTTTCCCCAATTCAGGCCCTCCATCACAGGCATTGTTTGTTATAATTCACAGTTCACCACAAGATTTTCTCAAGAAAGAGGGGAGAGGAGAGGAGAGGAAAAAAGGAGGGGGGGGGATAATTTCCTTTTTTAAAAAATTTTTATTTTATTTTATTTTTCTTTATTTAATTATTAATTTTTTAAAAAAAAAACAACTATTTTCGATTTTTTATTTTTTTTATTTTTTTTAACTTTTTATTCTTTATTAAATCTCATTAATACTATCAACAAAACCACCCTCAGATGCCATTAAGGAAGAGAAAATCGAATATCATGGATACAAAAGAAAGAGAGGTAACACAGCTAGATGAGGAAAAATCTATGGAGAAAAAATTTAATATATTGGAAACCTTGGAGGTAAATGACAGAGAATTCAAGATAGAAATCCTAAAAATCCTCCAAGATATACAGGAAAACACAGAAAGACAATTTAGGGAGCTGAGAAAACAACTCAATGAACACAAAGAATGTATGTCCAAGGAAATTGAAACTATAAAAACAAATCAAACAGAGATGAAAAACTCAATTCACGAGCTGAAAAACGAAGTAGCAAGCTTAGCTAATAGAACAGGTCAGAAGAGAGGATTAGTGAAATAGAAGACAAGCAACTTGAGGCACAGCAGAGAGAAGAAGAAAGAGACTCAAAAATTAAAAAAAAATGAGATAGCCCTACAAGAATTATCTGACTCCATCAAAAAGAATAACATAAGAATAATAGGTATAACAGAGGGAGAAGAGAGAGAAAATGGAATGGAGAACATACTCAAACAAATAACAGATGAGAACTTCCCAAGCCTGTGGAAAGAACTAAAGCCTCAAGTTCAAGAAGCAAACAGAACTCCAAGTTTTCTTAACCCCAACAAACCTACTCCAAGGCATATCATAATGAAATTGACACAAACCAACAGCAAAGAAAAAATTCTCAAGGCAGCCAGGGAAAAGAATACAACATATAAAGGAAGGCCCATTAGATTATCATCAGATTTCTCAGCAGAAACTCTACAAGCTAGAAGAGAGTGGACCCCAATATTTAAAGTCCTGAAAGAGAGGAACTTTCAGCCATGAATACTATACGCATCAAAGCTATCCTTCAAATATGAAGGAGAAATAAAAACATTCACAGATACAGAAAAGATGAGGGAATTTATCATCAGAAAACCCCCACTCCAGGAATTACTAAAGGGCGTTATCCAATCAGATACAAAGAACAAAAAAAAAACAGAGCCACAAGTAAAAGCTCCAAGAAGAACACAGTAAAACCAAATTTAAACTGTGACAACAACAAAAAGAAAGAGGGGGAGAAGATGGAGATTAACAGTAGCAAAGGATGATGGAGTGCAAAAGTACTCACAAAATAGTTCGCTACAATGAACAGGGTATGGACCCTTTTCATTACTCAAAGGTAACCACCATTGAAAAAACCACCACAGAAGCACATGAGATAAAAAAGATAGCAACAGAGGAAAGATGTATGGAATACAACCAAATAAAAACAAAAGATAGAAAAACGAAAGAGAAGGATCAAACAAGACACAAAACTAACAGAAAGCAAGATATAAAATGGCAATAGGGAACTCACAAGTATCAATAATTACACTAAATGTAAACAGATTAAACTCACCAATAAAAAGGCACAGAGTAGCAGAATGGATTAAAAAAGAAAATCCAACTGTATGCTGCCTACAGGAAACTCATCTAAGTAACAAGGATAAAAACAAATTCAAAGTGAAAGGCTGGAAAACAATACTCCAAGCAAATAACATCCAAAAAAAAGCAGGTGTAGCAATACTCATATCGGATAATGCTGACTACAAGACAGGAAAAGTACTCAGAGACAAAAATGGCCATTTCATAATGGCTAAGGGGACACTGAATCAAGAAGACATAACAATTCTTAATATATATGCACCAAACCAAGGAGCACCAAAATATATAAGACAGCTACTTATTGATCTTAAAACAAAAACTGACAAAAACACAATCATACTTGGAGACCTCAATACACCGCTGACGGCTCTAGATCGGTCATCCAAACAGAGAATCAACAAAGACATAGTGGCCTTAAACAAAACACTAGAGCACCTGGATATGATAGACATCTACAGGATATATCATCCCAAAGTGACTGAGTATACATTTTTCTCCAGTGTACATGGATCATTCTCAAGAATTGACCATATGTTGAGCCACAAAAACAACATCAGCAAATTCAGAAAAATTGAAGTTGTACCAAGCATATTTTCTGATCATAAAGCCTTGAAACTAGAATTCAACTGCAAAAAAGAGGAAAAAAATCCCACAAAAATGTGGAAACTAAACAACATACTTTTAAAAAATGAATGGGTCAAAGAAGAAATAAGTGCAGAGATCAAAAGATATATACAGACTAATGAAAATGACAATATGACATATCAGAATCTATGGGATGCAGCAAAAGCAGTGATAAGAGGGAAGTTCATATCACTTCAGGCATATATGAACAAACAAGAGAGAGCCCAAGTGAACCACTTAACTTCCCACCTTAAGGAACTAGAAAAAGAAGAACAAACACAACCCAAAACCAGCCGAAGAAAGGAGATAATAAAAATCAGAGCAGAAATAAATGAATTAGAGAACAGAAAAACTATAGAAAAAATTAATAGAACAAGGAGCTGGTTCTTTGAAAAGATCAACAAAATTGACAAACCCTTGGCAAGACTTACCAAGGAAAAAAGAGAAAGAACTCATATAAACAAAATCCAAAATGAAAGAGGAGAAATCACCACGGACACCGTAGATATACAAAGAATTATTGTAGAATACTATGAAAAACTTTATGCCACTAAATTCAACAACCTAGAAGAAATGGATAAATTCCTAGGACAATACAACCTTCCTAGACTGAGTCAAGAAGAAGCAGAAAGCCTAAACAGATCTATCAGTAAAGAAGAAATAGAAAAAAACATTAAAAACCTCCCCAAAAATAAAAGTCCAGGCCCTGACGGCTATACAAGCGAATTTTATCAAACATTCAAAGAAGACTTGATTCCTATTCTACTGAAAGTCTTCCAAAAAATTGAAGAAGAAGCAATACTTCCAAACACATTTTATGAGGCCAACATAACCCTCATACCAAAACCAGGCAAGGATGGCACAAAAAAAGAAAACTACAGACCAATATCTCTAATGAATACAGATGCTAAAATACTAAACAAAATACTAGCAAATCGAATACAACAACATATTAAAAAAAATAATACATCATGATCAAGTGGGATTCATCCCAGAATCTCAAGGATGGTTCAATATACGTAAAACGGTTAACGTAATACACCATATCAACAAAACAAAGAACAAAAACCACATGATCTTATCAATAGACGCAGAAAAGGCTTTCGATAAAATACAACACAATTTTATGTTTAAGACTCTCAACAAAATGGGTATAGAAGGAAAATATCTCAACGTGATAAAGGCCATATATGATAAACCATCAGCTAACATCATATTAAATGGCACTAAACTGAAGGCTTTCCCCCTTAAATCAGGAACAAGACAGGGTTGTCCACTCTCTCCACTCTTATTTAATGTGGTACTAGAAGTTCTAGCCAGAGCAATCAGACAAGACAAAGAAATAAAAGGCATCCATATTGGAAAAGAAGAAGTAAAGGTATCACTTTTTGCAGATGATATGATCCTATACATCGAAAACCCCAAAGAATCCACAAAAAAACTACTAGAAACAATAAGCCAATACAGTAAGGTCGCAGGATACAAAATTAACATACAGAAGTCAATAGCCTTTCTATATGCCAACAATGAAACAACTGAGAAAGAACTCAAAAGAATAATCCCTTTCACGATTGCAACAAAAAAAATAAAATACTTAGGAATAAACATAACAAAGAATGTAAAGGACTTATATAATGAAAACTATAAACCATTGTTAAGGGAAATCGAAAAAGATATAATGAGATGGAAGAATATACCTTGTTCTTGGCTAGGAAGAATAAATATAATCAAGATGGCTATATTACCCAAAGCAATATACAAATTTAATGCAATTCCCATCAAACTTCCAATGACATTTTTTAAAGAAATAGAGCAAAAAAATCATCAGATTTATATGGAACTATAAAAAACCCCGAATAGCCAAAGCAATCCTAAAGAAAAAGAATGAAGCTGGGGGCATTACAATACCTGACTTCAAACTATATTATAGGGCCACGACAATCAAAACAGCATGGTATTGGCAGAAAAATAGACAATCAGACCAATGGAACAGAATAGAAAGTCCAGAAATAAAACCACATATATATAGTCAAATAATTTTTGATAAAGGGGCCAACAACACACAATGGAGAAAAGAAAGCCTCATTAATAAATGGTGCTGGGAAAACTGGAAAGCCACATGCAAAAGAATGAAACTGGACTACAGTCTCTCCCCCTGTACAAAAATTAACTCAAAATGGATCAAAGATCTAAACATAAGACCTGAAACAATTAAGTACATAGAAGAAGACATAGGTACTCAACTCATGGACCTGGGTTTTAAAGAGCATTTTATGAATTTGACTCCACAGGCAAGAGAAGTGAAGGCAAAAATTAATGAATGGGACTACATCAGACTAAGAAGTTTTTGCTCAGCAAGAGAAACTGATAACAAAATAAACAGAAAGCCAACCAAATGGGAAATGATATTTTCAAACAACAGCTCAGATAAGGGCCTAATATCCAAAATATACAAAGAACTCATAAAACTCAACAACAAACAAACAAACAACCAAAGAAAAAAATGGGAAGAGGATATGAACAGACACTTCTCCCAGGAAGAAATACAAATGGCCAACAGATATATGAAAAGATGCTCATCTTCTTTAGCTATTAGAGAAATGCAAATCAATACGGCAATGAGATACCACCTCACACCTGTTCGATTAGCTGTTATTAGCAAGACAGGTATTAGCAAATGTTGGAGAGGCTGTGGAGAAAAAGGAACCCTCATACACTGTTGGTGGGAATGTAAAGTAGTACAACCATTATGGAAGAAAGTATGGTGGTTCCTCAAAAAACTGAAAATAGAACTACCTTATGACCCAGCAATCCCTCTACTGGGTATATATATCCCCAAAACTCAGAAACATTGATACGTAAAGATACATGCAGCCCCATGTTTATTGCAGCATTGTTCACAGTGGCCAGGACATGGAAACAACCAAAAAGCCCATCAATAGATGACTGGATAAAGAAGATGTGGCACATATACACTATGGAATACTACTCAGCCATAAGAAATGATGACATCGGAACATTTACAGCAAAATGGTGGGATCTTGATAACATGATACGAAGCGAAATAAGTAAATCAGAAAAAACTAGGAACTGTATTATTCCATACGTAGGTGGGACATAATAATGAAACTAAGAGACATTGATAAGAGTGTGGTGGTTATGGGGGGGAGGGGGGAATGGGAGAGGGAAAGGGGGTGGGGAGGGGCACAAAGAAAACAAGATAGAAGGTGACAGAGGACAATCTGACTTTGGGTGGTGGGTATGCAACATAATTGAACGACAAGATAACCTGGACTTGTTATCTTTGAATATATGTATCCTGATTTATTGATGTCACCCCATTAAAAAAATAAAATTATTATAAAAAAAAAAAAAAAGAGCTCAAGTCTCAACTTCAGGCCAAGAGCTGGCAGCCGCAGGAGCAGAAGCAGGCACGGAAGATGCAGCTGCATTCATACCAGCGGAGTGACTCTGAGTCGATGGGAGCAGGCATTTCCAACTACTCCTCTTCTGAGGAGGAAGTTCAAGCTGCTGTCTGCAGACTCAGAGGCCAGCTGATGGTCGCCAAGAAGGTAAAAATCCACCATCCAAGAGTCCCTCAGGGACAGGCACAACCCCCTCCCCAGCTAGTGGAGTACTCTGTAGTCCGACCCTACTCCCAGGCAGAATTCAGACAGAAACCCACTGAGCCCTTGGCAGCCTGGTTACTGTGGTTGTGGGACATAGGGGTGAATGGCATCATGTTCTCCAGAACATAGATGAAGAAGTTGGCGACCATTACCACACACTCCTCCTTGAGGCAGTGACTTCAGAGTTGCCATGATGACCCAGGAAAACATACCTTATTAGGATAGGTGATGGCTGCCATTCATATGGTCTGGCAGAATGCTGGGGACTTGCTGGGGCCAGTGAGTTGGTGGCAGTGCTATAGTGAACTGTCCCAGTTCCTTCAGGAACTAGGTATAAAGGATGCTGCTTTCAACCTGAGGTCCTGTGGGCCACGTGAGGAAGTGTTTAGGGCTGGGATGAGGGATCTTATGTTCAACAGTGCCCCATCAGCCCTTTTTGGATCACTGGTGGCTATCCTGGGCCCCTATGTGGGACAGCTCATCAATGCACTTACACAGATGGTAGCAGATTTGGGGGAGCTATAGGCAGCATGGAATCAAAAAGCTGTGAGGGCTGTTACCTGTATGGCTCCTTCCCTGACTAACAAAAGAAATGGTTCTGTAAAGGTTAGCCAAACACAGATTTGGGTATATTTGATTGTGGCTGTGGCAGATGTAAAGAAATTGGATGGCAAGCCTAATTAGGGTTTTTTGGAGCTTTGGCAGCAGCTTAAACCAGGACAGAGATTCTAACTGCTGAGATGAATGGCCCCAGCAGCTACCAATAAAATTGTTGATGTGTGGATGGCACGGTTACAAGATTATATGATTGAGACTGCTAGAAGAAAGAAGGACCCCCAAGACCTGCTGTTTCGGTTTGAATAGGGGAAGGGCGAGGGACCCATCTAACAGGGATGGGTAGTGACTGGAGACCCCATGTGGAACTGGCTATCCACTGGTCCCTTCTAATGTACAACAGGTATTGACCTTGGTAAATGCAGGTGCAGAATGTTCCCTTCTTTATGGAAACCCAAAACAGTTTGCTGGGACCCCAGTGGCCACTGATGGGTATGGGGGCCAAACTGTTCAAATGAAAGCCAATAACTCTTCCACTGGGGATAGGAAGACTGCCTCCTCAGCGATACAGGGTGTATGTATCCTCTATTCCTGAATACTTTTAGGGGGTAGATGTCTTACAAGGACAGTGGTTGGAAACTACAGCTGGGGAGTTCCGCCTGCAAGTACGGGTTGTAAAGGCAGTGTGGCGGGGACATGCAGCACATTCCCCCTTGCAATTACCCTTCCCTCGGCATCTGACTAGCATGAAGGAGTACCGCCTGCCAGGTGGCTATGAAGATATCACAGGGACAGTCCTCGAACTTGAAAAGGTGGGGATCATCCGGCCAGCACACAGCCCTTACCATTCCCAGGTGAGGCCTCTGTGCAAACCAGAAGGAACCTGGTGAATGACAGTGGATTACAGGGAACTTAATAAAGTTGTTCCCCCTTTGCATGCTGCTGTTCCCTTAATAGTTACCTGATGGATCAGCTAAGCCATGAGTTGGGGACATACCACTTTGTGGCAGATTTGGCTAACATCTTTTTCTCCATTGATACAGCTATAGAGAGTCAAGACCAATTTACCTTCACTTGGGAAGGGCAGCAATGGACCTTTATACAATGGACCACCTTGTGTCATGGACTCGTGGCTGCTGGCCTGGCTAAATGGAAACAACCAGAGACAGTTCATATGTATCATTATATCAATGATATAATGCTAACTAGACTCTGTTCCAAAATTGGAGCAAGCAGTCCCTACCCTACTATCCCATATGAAAGCTTGTGACTGGGTGGTCAATAAGGGCAAATTACAAGGAACTGGGTTATCTGTTGAGTTCCTGGGGGTCGTCCTGGGGGTTGGCAAGCATTCATACCCCATTTGGCTCAGTTACTGTGTCCCTTATATCACCGTATTTGGAAGGGGGTTGGCTGGGACTGGACTGAGCAGGCGCAAGGTGCATTTGCAGCAGCCAAGAGAGCTGTCAAGGTGGCATAGGCTTTGAATGTGTTTGATCCTGCCAGGCCCTGTGAGCTTGATGTCCCTGTAACCTCTAAGGGGTTTGGATGGAGCTTGTGACAACAGACAGAGTGCCTATGGCAACCTATTGGGTTTTGGTCCCAATTGTGGAAAAGCACTGAAGTCCATTACTCATTAGTGGAGAAGCACCTGGCAGCTGTGTATGCTGCCCTCCGGACCACTGAGAGTATTATGACTACAACTTCAGTTATGGTCAAGACAACATACCCTATTGCAGGATGGGTGAGAGATTGGGTAACTAAACCTCATAATAATACGGCCTGAACCTTCCACCCTGGTCATGTCGGGTGCATACTTGGAACAATGCTGTGCTCTTAGCACCAGTCCATTGACAGCAGAACTGCAGGAATTCTTGGGTCCCGTCATGTATGCAACCTTAGCAGCAGGTGCAGCTGGGGCTCAGGAGGCGAAACCTGAAGTCAGTCTCTACCAGGAGAGGCATATGCCCATCCCTTAATACTGATGGTTCTAGCAGGGACCATAGCCTTCCATATGGCCACTGAGACTACTTGGATGGACACAGGTACAGGCCAAAGCAGCCAATGGGTGGAATTAAAAGCCATATGGCTAGTTGAGCATAACAAACCTTCACTTCTGGTGCTTTGCACTGATAGCTGGGCTGTCAATCGTGGACTGACCCTTTGGATTGCTACTTGGCACATTAATCAGTGGATGGTGATGCTCTGTCCGCTATGGGGACAGGCCATGTGGCAGAACTTATGGAAAATAGGACACCAGAAGCAGGTGACAGTATATCATGTCACAATGCATGTCCCTCTAGCCCAGGGGTCTCAAACTCGCGGCCCGCCCACCAATTTTGTGTGGCCCGCAGACTAATCAAACTTCCGTGGATTAGTCTGCGGGCGCACAAAATTGGTGGGCGGGCCGCATGCAGCCCGCGGGCTGCAAGTTTGAGACCCCTGCTCTAGCCCATCCTGGGAATGATGAGGCAGACACTTTGGCGAAGGGTATGATGGTTGGAGACTGCACCTGCAGGTGATGTGGCACAGTGGCTCCACCAGCGCCTGCTCCATATGGGACAAAAAACTATGTGGGCTACGGTTAAGTCATGGAACTTACCTGTGTCCTATGTGAAGGTACTTTCAGCCTGCAAGCTATGTGCAGTGTGTTCCAAGGAGCACCCAAAGAGACAACTGGTATTACCTAGACAGATCCAGAGAGGTCGTGTTCACTGACAAGGTGGAAGATAGACATCATTGGACCTGTACCAAAGTCAGAAGGGTACCAGTATGCAGTCACCTGTGTAGATATTGCCACCAGTCTGCTTGCTGCTTACTCTGCCTGTAACCCAGACCAGAGGGCAGTCAAACAGGATCTGGACCACCTGAGTGCTGCATACAGGTGATCACTGGTCCTTGAAAGTGACAATGGTACCCTGTGGGGCAGCTGTGTTAGGCTTGCTCATGAGGTTACCAGCTGCAGGCCCTTTGCCTGTTTAGTGTGTGAGCATGTGGCAGTGCCATATGTGTATGATTTATATAAGGCAATGGGTGCTTGCAATCAGGGGAATTGAGGATGCATGGATTGCCTGCCTGCCACTGTGAGGGACTATTTTGCTGTTTGTTTGCCTAAGAGTTGGTTTCCCTTGTCAGTGTGCTTGTCCACCATTGTGAGACTTTATTAACCAAAATAGTCCAACCCTTTCTGTCTCCACAGTTTTTCTTCTACCATCTGCCCGAATTCAGTGTGAACCTGCTTGGCCTCGGCTACCGACATTACATACCCATTTCATGGATTCTATGGTGAAGCAATGGTCTCAAGACCTAGGGGTGGACTGAAAGTACCATGTCCCTACCACCCACAGGCTACTGGTATCATTGAGTGGTATAATGGACTCTTAAAGCAGGGACTGAGACAGGAGGGGGGCACTGGCTCCCTTATGGGATGGACACACCGGTTGTGGACAGTACTCCAAATTTTGAATCAGAGACCTGGGGGGGGGGGGCTCTGGTGGAGCCCCTCCTGCATCGGGCAGCTGCTCCAGTTGCAGATATGCACCAAGGATGCTTTTCTTAAGCCGGGCGTTGGATGGTGGGCAACATGCTTTTGCCTGTCCCAACAGCCCTCCTTAAAGGCCAATGGCTTCAATGGACATGGCTCTGGACTGTACCACCTATGATGGGTGGTCTTGTTGGCACCGTGGGGAAAGGGGATAGAGGTGAACCTCCAGTTAACTCCTTGGGCAACCAGCACCTGGCCACCTAAGGTAGAAGTGTATTATCCCTTGAGTGCTCAGGGGGCAGCATTATGAAGGGCACTTTTGTAATTTCTTTATAGCCCATAATGAGTTCTCCTATTTTACAACACACAGAACCAGCAGATGCTGGTATATTGGCCAATAAGGTTTGGTATGCCTGCTCAGGGCACACTCTGGTACCAGCTGTGGTGCTGTCTGCAGACAGAACTCTGGCCTGGATTCTGACAGAAGGGAAAAATTTGCCTCTCTTGGTGCTGCTGACAGCTCTTTCATTTCACCCATAGCTTGTGTTTTTGTAGTTCTGCGGTCTGTACTGTTTGTTTGTATAATGTACCTCACTCCTGGTACAGGGACCATCGCAGAAGAAACCTGTTGCGTAGATTGTGAGGTGAGCAATCGTAAAGGGGTGGAATTTGGGGGAAATGGCTGTGTTAGGCTTACTTGCGGGTTTACCAACTGCAAGCACTTTGCCCGATTGGTGTGTGGGTGCCTGGCAGCGTCCCTTGTGCGTGGTCTGTGTAAGTCTGCTGGTGCTCCCCTTGGTGGTGATTCTCCCAGATTGCTCTTCCACCACAGTAAGGTGCGGTGTTCCCTGCTCCCTTGCCCTTACTGCAAATAGCAGATTTTCCTTCATTTATTAGCTCTTTTCCTTTTGTTGTTTATTCACTCATCTATCTTTGCAAGCCTCCAATAAGCGGGAATGGCCCAACTCTTTCCAACTCTGCAGTTCCTCTACTGTCTGCCCAAATTACACCTGTCTCGACCTCTAATGGTTTTTTGTTATAATTATAGTATTTGTAATGAGTGCATTGGTGATAACAGAAATCTACCATAACATGTTCCACTGTCTGAATTAGCTTCAGACTCTTATTTAATGAGTTATTAATCAACCCCAGTCAGTCAACAGTGTGTCAGATTAAATCTCTTAACACAAACCAAGAATTTTTATTTGCTCTCCATGTAAGCTGTGGAGCAGTCTTTAACAATATGACATTCATTCATAGTTCTATTATATCTGCAGTTCTATTAGTAAAGGTCAGATTAACAGCTAGGAAGTTGGAAGAATAGATCAACTTAATTACTTTATTGCTATTATCACTGTGCCTGTTTAGAATTCTGGTACATAAAACTTCTGAAATATTTAATCTCCACCTAGGTACCATTACTTAAGTTTGAATTCTTACCCAGAAGCCACCCTAATTATTAATACTACAGATGAGCACATGTAAGAAACTTCATAAACCAGAAATAGGTAATGTATATTATAATTACTTTGCCACCCACTCCACTTCTACCATCCTTAGTGGTTTAAGAAGTTAATCAATAAGTGAGTACAGTACCCTATTGGGCATACATAACCAGTAACTATACACACAGAACAAAAATATTATACCTTTAGCTAGATTAGAAAAAAGCTAAAATGAATTTATAATTTTGCTGGTTTACTTGTTTATACAGAACAGTGTCACTAACTTTGCTGCACAGTAATTCTACTGGACAGCTCAAAGAAATATCAATACTGGAACTCCACCCAGAAACTGATGTAGCTGCTACATAGAGCCTGAGCATCATATTTTTTAAAAATTTTCCAGATGACTTTTCCAAAGTCAGAAAAAGCCATGGTCTATAATTTTGTGTGTACATGTGCACCAGTATGCACATTAGGAGCAGTTACAAAGAGGTGAGAAATGATTAGAAACCTTTGGAATATAAAATTGGGTTGTAGATCCCAACTTTCTGAGAATGATTTTTTAAACTATAAAACTGTAAGTTAGTAATTAATATATAAATGCATAATCATATTGAACACTTACATATAATGTTTTAACTACATGCCAAACCCTGCTTCAAGCCCTCAGAAAATGTTAAGTAGCATAAGTAGCAGTGAAAACTTTTTGATTAAGATAATAAAAAGGCTTATGATTTTTCCTACTTGTTTTAAGGGTAAATGCTTCATTTAATAATTATTATTTCATTCCATAGTTGCTGGCTAAAACATACTTAAGTGATTGGCATATTTTGAGCATATATGTGTTTGTTTCATTTTTATATTCCTGGGGTGAGCAACTATATGTGAATTATGTGACATGTGTACTTTTCTACATAGTTTCTTTTGTTAATCTGTCATTTAATGAAATTTGATAAAGATCTTAAGCCTAATTGAGAGATTCCAGTGTATTACTACTACCTGACATTCTACAGATCTGTGTACCTGCCAGTAATAACTTGAATTCTTCATTGACATTGCTTCCCTCCTCCTTGCATTCACTGAAGGTATAAAAGTTATTTTTCAGGTCTAACCTGTGGTGGCACAGTGGATCAAGCATTGACCTAGAACTCTGAGGTTGCCAGTTCGAAACCCTGGGCTGCCTGGTCAAGGCACATATGGGAGTTGATGCTTCCTGCTCCTCCCCCCTCCTCTAAAATGAATAAATAAATAAAAATAAAAGTTATTTTTCACACAATCCTGGAGATGAAATAGAGAAACTGCCCAGTTTTTTTTAAACTAGACCTTTAAAAGAGCTACTTACAGCTTTTTCATAAGAATGTAAACACACTTTTACAGAATAATTTCAAAAAACTGTTAGTAATTTTCACATAGTATTTGCCAGACTAAATCTTCACTAGCCCAATTTACTTTTCTCTTTCCTCAGTTACAAAAGACCCTCTGAATGGTAGAAAACCTTCCTCTCTTCACTCTTAAATAAAGAATAGCCAAATTTTTACACACTCTCTACATACCCATGGAAGACTTTATCAGTGCTTAATCAAACATTTATTTTCCTTATTTTGCTTTATAAAAACTTTAATTTTTGTATGACGTCAGAGTAATGGTGGGGTAGGAAGCAATACCGATAAATCTCCCCCAAAACTCAACAAGATCTTGAACCAGAAACAGAAAAACCTATCCTTGGAGCCTCCAGATGTTTCGCAATACACCTGAAGGTATGGTCGAGCAAAAAATTGGCTAAATATATAACCAAACCCTGAAGGAAATAGGGAGTAAGAAATGCTCCGCCTTTCTCACTAACCTAAACAGGGCGGCTTTCACTGGGAACTGAGAATATAGAAACTGAGGCGGGCAAAGGGGGTGAATAGATCCAGGCCACAGCACAAACAGCTGAACCAGGCTGTGGCACGGAGATCCAAGCCGAGGAAAAACTGTTCCTGTGACAACCCGGGCAATACAAGCTAACACTCGTGCCAAACCCAGACAAAGAAAGACAAGCGGGGCAGCCATTTTACCCGAGCTCCTGGTCGGGGCACACAGATAGTGGGCAAGAGATTCCTTCCAAAGCCCCAGGAGAGGGTGCCCGTGTTACTCCACAGAGAGGCAGAGTCAGAGGCCTTTGTGTGGGCTGAAAGCGGAATCTCCGGACCGCCCCAGTGCCCTGAAAAAGCCCCGCATGGGGAGGGAGCGAGAACTAATTCTAATGCTGAAACTTTTCCATGCGGGTGGGTGTTTCACTCAGAGGGTGAAGCGGCCAGCCTGATATCCGGTCTGCTCGCACAGATAGTGAGTGAGAGATTCCTCTGAGTGCCTTGGCAGTGCGCGCCCATGTTATCCCACAGAGGAGCAGAGTCAGGGGCCTTTGTGTGGGCCAAAAGCGGAATCTCAGGCCGCCCCAGCACCTTGCAAAAGCCATGCATGGGGACGGAGTGAGAGCCAATTCCAACGCTGGAACTTTTCCATGTGAGTGTGGGTTTCACTCAGATTGTGAAACTGCCGGCCTGATATCCTGATCTGCGCACACAGATAGTGAGTGAGAGTTTCCTCCAAGTGCCCGGGGAGTGGGCACCGGCCCGTGTTACCAGACAGAGTGGCAGAGCCAGAGGTCTTTGAGTGGGTGGAAGCCCCGCCAGATTATGCTAACAGCTCTGACTGACTGAGGTTTACCCAGAGCCCTGTGCTGAGTGGAATTAGAGTGGGGAGTTGCCAGCTCCTTGAGCCTCTTACTCTCCAGGCAGAGGCAGCAGCAACCCCATAGCTAGATTATCAGGCTACTAATTGAGGAAGGAAAGACTAGGAGAAAGGCTCCAGGAACACGGACTCTCTCACTGTCAGAGCCTATAAATGCTAATGAGCCTCGACTGCCAATGAGACTAAAGCACAATACATGACATCGCCTTAGAGACTGATCAACTGCAAACCTCTACCTGAGTGTGCCAAAGGGGCAGAACCTGGGTACAGAGTCACTAACCAGGAAGAGGGAGAGAAAAGAAAAAGCAAGAAGATAACCTCTCAAAATCAAGAATAATCCGCAGACTTTATAACCTATCCCATTTTATTATATTTGTTCATTTGTTTCTCTTATCTTCATTCTTGATATTTTTTTTCCTCCTCCAATTTGGTCAATTGACTCTCTGCTAGTCTTACTCTCTCCTCTCCTTGAACTACACTACCCATAAGTGTTACATTTCCCATTATCTTTTCTTTCCTCTTCCTTTCTCTATGAGGGTTGCACTCCAAAACCCTTCTCTCTCTCTCTCTCTCTCTCTCTCTCTCTCTCCTCTTTTTTCTTTTTTCTTCTTTTAGTGGTTCCCTCTTTTCTCTCTCTCTCTCTCTTTTCTCCCTCTATATTAGTTTCTTCCTTTCTCCTTTATGTCTCCTCTCATTCAAACCTCAATAACGAACAATATCTTATCTGGGACTCAAACTTATGTTTGTGGCATTTTGGGGGGTTTTTACTTCACCTTTATAACACACTAGCAGTGCTCCCATCCCTGGCTCTCCATTTTACCTAGTTCTTTTTCCACTAAATACAATAGTAATTTTTTAATTTGTCCCCCCATTTTCCTGTTTCCCTCTTATTCCTCTCATCATAACTCTTAGTCAACCAACACCTAAAAGCAAATCATTTTATTCTTGACCCAAATTTTTTTCTTATTTGCTTTTTGTGGGTCCATACCCCCTTCTTTTTTTTTTCTTTCTTTCTTTTTTTCTTTTTTTTGCCCCTTTATTATGTTTCCCCAATTCAGGTCCTCCATTACAGGCATTGTTTGTTATAATTCACAGTTCACCACAAGATTTTCTCAAGAAAGAGGGGAGAGGAGAGGAGAGGAAAAAAGGAGGGGGGAAATAATTTCCTTTTTTAATTTTAATTTTATTTTATTTTTCTTTATTTCATTATTAATTTTTTTTTTAAAAACTCTTCGACTTTTTATTTTTTTAACTTTTTATTCTTTAATAAATCTCATTAATACTATCAACAAAACCACCCTCAGATGCCATTAAGGAAGAGAAAATCGAATATCATGGATACAAAAGAAAGAGAGGTAAGACAGCTAGATGAGGAAAAATCTATGGAGAAAAAATTTAATATATTGGAAACCTTGGAGCTATAAACCTTGGAAATATATTGGAGCTAAATGACAGAGAATTCAAGATAGAAATCCTAAAAATCCTCCAAAATATACAAGAAAACACAGAAAGGCAATTTAGGGAGCTCAGAAAACAACTCAATGAACACAAAGAATATATTTCCAAGTAAATTGAAACTATAAAAACAAATCAAACAGAGATGAAAAACTCAATTCAAGAGCTGAAAAATGAGGTAACAAGCTTAGCTAATAGAACAGGTCAGATAGAAGAAAGGATTAGTGAAATAGAAGACAAGCAACTTGAGGCACAACAAAGAGAAGAAGAAACTCAAAAATTTTAAAAAAACTGAGATAGCCCTCCAAGAATTATCGGACTCCATAAAAAAGAATAACATAAGAATAATAGGTATATCAGAGGGAGAAGAGAGAGAAAATGGAATGGAGAACATACTCAAACAAATAATAGAAGAGAACTTCCCAAGCTTGTGGAAAGAACTAAAGCCTCAAATTCAAGAAGCAAACAGAACTCCGAGTTTTCTAAACCCCAAAAAACCTACTCCAAGGCATATCATAATGAAATTGGCAAAAACCAACGGCAAAGAAAAATTCTCAAGGCAGCCAGGGAAAAGAAGAATACAACATATAAAGGAAGGCCCATTAGATTGTCATCAGATTTCTCAGCAGAAACTCTACAAGCTAGAAGAGAGTGGACCCCAATATTTAAAGTCCTGAAAAAGAGGAACTTTCAGCCACAAATACTATACTCATCAAAGCTATCCTTCAAATATGAAGGAGAAATAAAAACATTCACAGATACAGAAAAGATGAGGGAATTTATCATCAGAAAACCCCCACTCCAGGAATTACTAAAGGGGGTTCTCCAATCAGATACAAAGAACAACAACAAAAAAAAAAGCCATAAGTAAAAGCTCCAAGAAGAACACAATAAAACTAAATTTAAACTGTGACAACAACAAAAAGAAAGGGGGGGAGAGGATGGAGATTAACAGTAGCAAAGGATGATGGAGTGCAAAAGTACTCACAAAATAGTGCACTACAATGAACAGGGTAGGAACCCTTTTCATTACTTAAAGGTAACCACCATTGAAAAAACCACCACAGAAGCACATGATTTAAAAAAGATAGCAACAAAGGAAAGATGTATGGAATACAACCAAATAAAAACAAAAGATAGAAAAACTAAAGAGAAGGATCAAACAAGACACAAAACTAACAGAAAGCAATACATAAAATGGCAATAGGGAACTCACAAGTGTCAATAATTACACTAAATGTAAACGGATTAAACTTACCAATAAAAAGGCACAGAATAGCAGAATGGATTAAAAAAGAAAATCCAACTGTATGCTGCCTACAAGAAACTCATCTAAGCAACAAGGATAAAAACAAATTCAAAGTGAAAAGCTGGAAAACAATACTCCAAGCAAATAACATCCAAAAAAAGCAGGCGTAGCAATACTCATATCTGATAATGTTGACTACAAGACAGCAAAAGTATTCAGAGACAAAAATGGCCATTTCATAATGGCTAAGGGGACACTGAATCAAGAAGACATAACAATTCTTAATATATATGCACCAAACCAAGGAGCACCAAAATATATAAGACAGCTACTTATTGACCTTAAAACAAAAACTGACAAAAATACAATCATACTTGGAGACCTCAATACACCGCTGACGGCTCTAGATCGGTCATCCAAACAGAGAATCAACAAAGACATAGTGGCCTTAAACAAAACGCTAGAGCACCTGGATATGATAGACATCTACAGGACATTTCATCCCAAAGTGACTGAGTATACATTTTTCTCCAGTGTACATGGATCATTCTCAAGAATTGACCATATATTGGGCCACAAAAACAACATCAGCAAAGTCAGAAAAATCGAAGTTGTACCAAGCATACTTTCTGATCATAAAGCCTTGAAACTAGAATTCAACTGCAAAAAAGAGGAAAAAAATCCCACAAAAATGTGGAAACTAAACAACATACTTTTAAAAAATGAATGGGTCAAAGAAGAAATAAGTGCAGAGATCAAAAGATATATACAGACTAATGAAAATGACAATATGACATATCAGAATCTATGGGATGCAGCAAAAGCAGTGATAAGAGGGAAGTTCATATCACTTCAGGCATATATAAACAAACAAGAGAGAGCCCAAGTGAACCACTTAACTTCCCACCTTAAGGAACTAGAAAAAGAAGAACAAAGACAACCCAAAACCAGCTGAAGAAAGGAGATAATAAAAATCAGAGCAGAAATAAATGAATTAGAGAACAGAAAAACTATAGAAAAAATTAATAGAACAAGGAGCTGGTTCTTTGAAAAGATCAACAAAATTGACAAACCCTTGGCAAGACTTACCAAGGAAAAAAGAGAAAGAACTCATATAAACAAAATCCAAAATGAAAGAGGAGAAATCACCACGGACACCGTAGATATACAAAGAATTATTGTAGAATACTATGAAAAACTTTATGCAACTAAATTCAACAACCTAGAAGAAATGGATAAATTTCTAGAACAATACAACCTTCCTAGACTGAGTCAAGAAGAAGCAGAAAGCCTAAACAGATCTATTAGTAGAGAAGAAATAGAAAAAAGCATTAAAAACCTCCCCCAAAATAAAAGTCCAGGCCCTGACGGCTATACCAGTAAATTTTATCAAACATTCAAAGAAGACGAATTCTACCGAAAGTCTTCCAAAAAATTGAAGAAGAAGCAATACTTCCAAATACATTTTATGAGGCCAACATAACCCTCATACCAAAACCAGGCAAGGATGGCACAAAAAAAGAAAACTACAGACCAATATCTCTAATGAATATAGATGCTAAAATACTAAACAAAATACTAGCAAATCGAATACAACAACATATTAAAAAAATAATACATCATGATCAAGTGGGATTCATCCCAGAATCTCAAGGATGGTTCAATATACGTAAAACTGTTAACGTAATACACCATATTAACAAAACAAAGAACAAAACCACATGATCTTATCAATAGACGGAGAAAAGCCTTTCGATAAAATACAACACAATTTTGTGTTTAAGACTCTCAACAAAATGGGTATAGAAGAAAATTATCTCAACATGATAAAGGCCATATATGATAAACCATCAGCTAACATCATACTAAATGTCACAAAACTGAAGGCTTTTCCCTTAAATCAGGAACAAGACAGGGTTGTCCACTCTCTCCACTCTTATTTAATGTGGTACTAGAGGTTCTAGCCAGAGCAATCAGACAAGACAAAGAAATAAAAGGCATCCATATCGGAAAAGAAGAAGTAAAGGTATCACTTTTTGCAGATGATATGATCCTATACATCGAAAACCCCAAAGAATCCATAAAAAGACTACTAGAAACAATAAGCCAGTACAGTAAGGTCGCAGGATACAAAATTAACATACAGAGTCAATAGCCTTTCTATATGCCAACAATGAAACAATTGAGAACAAACTGAAAAGAATAATCTTCACGATTGCAACAAAAAAAAATAAAATACTTATGAATAAACTTAACAAAGAATGTAAAGGACTTATATAATGAAAACTATAGACCATTGTTAAGGGAAATCGAAAAAGATATAATGAGATGGAAGAATATACCTTGTTCTTGGTTAGGAAGAATAAATATAATCAAGATGGCTATATTACCCAAAGCAATATACAAATTTAATGCAATTCCCATCAAAATTCCAATGACATTTTTTAAAGAAATAGAGCAAAAAATCATCAGATTTATATGGAACTATAAAAATCCCCGAATAGCCAAAGCAATCCTAAAGAAAAAGAATGAAGCTGGGGGCATTACAATACCCGACTTCAAACTATATTATAGGGCCACGACAATCAAAACAGCATGGTATTGGCAGAAAAATAGACACTCAGACCAATGGAACAGAATTGAAAGTCCAGAAATAAAACAACATATATATAGTCAAATAATTTTTGATAAAGGGGCCAACAACACACAATGGACAAAAGAAAGCCTCTTCAATAAATGGTGCTGGGAAAACTGGAAAGTCACATGCAAAAGAATGAAACTGTACTACAGTTTGTTCCCCTGTACTAAAATTAACTCAAAATAGATCAAAGATCTAAACATAAGACCTGAAACAATTAAGTCCATAGAAGAAGACATAGGTACTCAACTCATGGACCTGGGTTTTAAAGAGCATTTTATGAATTTGACTCCAAAGGCAAGGGAAGTGAAGGCAAAAATTAATGAATGGGACTACATCAGACTAAGAAGTTTTTGCTCAGCAAGGGAAACTGATAACAAAATAAACAGAAAGCCAACTAAATGGGAAATGATATTTTCAAACAACAGCTCAGATAAGGGCCTAATATCCAAAATATACAAAGAACTCATAAAACTCAACAACAAAAAAAACAAACAATCCAATGAAAAAATGGAAAGAGGACATGAACAGGCACTTTTCCCAGGAAGAAATACAAATGGCCAACAGATATATGAAAAGATGCTCATCTTCTTTAGCTATTAGAGAAATGCAAAACAAAACTGCAATGAGATACCACCTCACACCTGTTAGATTAGCTATTATTAACAAGACAGGTAGTAGCAAATGTTGGAGAGGCTGTGGAGAAAAAGGAACCCTCATCCACTGTTGGTGGGAATGTAAAGTAGTACAACCATTATGGAAGAAAGTATGGTGGTTCCTCAAAAAACTGAAAATAAAACTACCTTATGACCCAGCAATCCCTCTACTGGATATATACCCCAAAAACTCAGAAACATTGATATGTAAAGACACATGCAGCCCCATGTTCATTGCAGCATTGTTCAAAGTCGCCAGGACATGGAAACAACCAAAAAGCCCATCAATAGATGACTGGATAAAGAAGATGTGACACAAATACACTATGGAATACTACTCAGCCATAAGAAATGATGACATCGGATCATTTACAGCAAAATGGTGGGATCTTGATAACATGATACGAAGTGAAATAAGTAAATCAGAAAGAACCAGGAACTGCATTATTCCATACGTAGGTGGGACATAAAAGTGAAACTAAGAGACATTAATAAGAGTGTGGTGGTTATGGGGGGAGGGGGGAAAGGGAGAGGGAAAGAGGGAGGGGGAGGGGCACAAAGAAAACTATATAAAAGGTGACAGGGGACAATCTGACTTTGGGTGATGGGTATGCAACATAATTGAACGACAAGATAACCTAGACTTGTTATCTTTGAATATATGTATCCTGATTTATTAATGTTGCCCCATTAAAAAAATAAAATTATTAATAAAAAAAACTTTAATTTTTTTATCTTGTGCTGTAAGAGTCAAGGCTTCCCTGCATATTGTTAATAGTTTTATATGTTAATATATGGAAAATAGGATTTCTTTATTATAAACTTTTTATGTATAAAAGTAATTATATCACATTAGAGAAAACTGGGAAACTATATGTGAGGAGAGGAATACCTTCATAATTTAAATCATTCTTAGAATATTGATGTATTTTTTCCAGTCTTCTTTTCTGTATACCAATTTCCATACATAATCATATTGTTGACTCATTTTTGAATTCTGTGTTTTCTAGTTACTACAACCTAAGCATCTTCTGAGTAACTACATATTGTTTTTATCTATTCTCCCGGTTAACTTCTTTCTATTCTTCAGATCTCTACTCCAAGGTCACATCTTTAATTAATAATGCCTATCTTAACATCTCAGTCTATTGTTATCTTTTTCTGAGAAAGAGGGAAAAAGAGAGAGAGAGAGAGAGAGAGAGAGAGAGAGAGAGAAGCATCAACTCATTGCTTCACTTTAGTTGTACATTAATTGTTTCTCGTATTTGCCGTGACTGGGGATCTGACTGGTGACCTCAGGCTCAAGCCAGCAACCTTGGGATTGCATCAGCAATCCCACACTCAAGCCAGTGACCCTACACTCAAATCAGGGAACCCCTGCTCAAGTCATCGTGGGTTTTGAACCGGCAACCTCTGTTTTCTGAGTCAATGCTCTATCCACTGCACCACCATCTCAGCCAAAAGCCTCAGATTTTCACAGCCAGAAGTAATGGGCTCTAATGTTATTAATATTTTGCTATTTGCTTTCATAGAACTATATTCATTTCCTATACAGCACTAAACATAAGTGTAATTATTTTATCATGTGTTTTCCACAAGGCTGTAAGACAGGTATGTGAAAACCAAAACCATGTCTGTCTACCTTTGCTCATCATTATGTAACTTGGACAAACCCTGCAACATAACAGATATTCATATTCAACAGATATGTATTGACATGCTACTATATGCAAACAAATATAAATCTGTTGAATAAGTAATCTTTACCCTGGCCAGTTGGTTCAGTGTTGGATCATCGGTCTGGTGTGTGGATGTTCCAGTTTCAATTCCTGGTCAAGGCACACAGGAGAAGCGATGATCTGCTTCTCCATGCTTCCTCCCTCTCCCTTCTCTCTCTCTATCTCTCTCTTCCCTTCCTGTAGCCATGGCTCAGTTAGAGCAAGTTGGCCCTAGACACTGAGGATGGCTCCATGAACTCACCTCAGATGCTAAAATGGCTCAGTTGCTGCACAACAAAGTGGCAGCTCCAGATGGGCAGAGCATCACCTGTTAGGGGGCTTGCTGGATGGATCACAGTCAGGGCACATGCAAGAGTCTGTCTCTCTGCCTCCCCACTTCTCACTTAATAAAATTTTTTAAAAAGTAATCCTCATTTTCAATGATCATTTGACAATGATATATATAATATTGATATATATATATAATGATATATATATATATTATCATACTTTAACCAATCCCTACTGTTGGACATTTAGATTGTTTCCAATTTGTCACCATTCTTAATAATGTTTCGATGACTGTCTTTGTGTACATAACATTACAAGCATATACAATTATTTTCTTCTGTTCCCCAGAAACAGAGTGGCTGGATCAAAAGTCAAATGTATTCCTATAGCTCTTGATACATATTTCTCAATTGTTTTTCAATTTGTTGCCACAAACAATAAATGGTATGCCAGTTTCTTTTTTAAAAAGGTTTTGTCTACTAATAGATAAAGGATAACTTATTGAGTATTTTTGTCTATTTAAATTTTTTATTTTCTTCAGCTTTATTGATATATAATTGATACACATTATATAAGTTTCAAGGGTACAATGTGGTATTTCAATACACATATATTGCAAAATGTTCATAATAAGGTCAGTTAATATAGTCTTCACCTCACATAATTACCATTTTGTTATTGTTATTGTCACGATGAGTACTTTAATGCTCTAATGTCATCACTACTTTCAAGTATACAATACAATATTGTTAACTGTAATCACTGTTGGTTGTGTCTTTTGTGGAGGTGGTTCAGTGGTACTATGGTGTAGTCCGAAGCTGGCCACCAGGTGTATTGGTTCTGGGATTTATTGGGAAGTACAGGCCGAGGTCAGCTACTGCCTTGTACCCTATCCAGGGAAACCTGGTATGAACTCCAGATAGTTGCCACTTGTGCTAGGTTTGAAGGTGCCTGCGAAAGGCTAAGCTGTGAACTAAGTTCAGCTACTGATTGGGGCTGCCTAGGGAGAGGTAGAGGGCACACTGAGACCAGATGCTGTTTATTTGGGGTTTGTGAACCTTTGAGAGATTTTAGGAAAGTCCTAAGACAAGTCATTTTTATTAAAAAAAAAAAAAAAAAAAAGCCACTGGAAATGGCTTGGATGGGCCCAAGAGTTGGGTGGGGTCAGGTCTGAGGGAATCAATAGGCTGGTGCTAACAGTGTTGGTCAGGTTGATGGAGACTCAGATATGGCACCTGCTGGAAGACTTTGTTGGGGAAGGGCTCAACAAAGGAACAATGACCTCTGCCAGCACTTCTGTCTCGGAGAAAGCTGACCCTCCAGCCCTCTCTCTGATGCCAGACAAATCAGTTCCTTCCCATATGCTCCCAGCACCTTTCAAGCTGCTGCCCCAGTGTTGAAGCTCAGAACAAGAGAGTCAGAGTAAGTCCATGTGTGGGCCTTTTAAGAGGAAGGCCTGGGACTCCAGCAGTCCTTTATCTCAGCCAAAATCACCACAGATTTTCACAGCCAGAAATTATGGGGATTTTTTTCTCCTGGCACTAGAATACTGGCCAAAGGGGACTGGTGTGAGGTTAAAACTTAGTTATTTGGACACAGGCAACTTACAAGGGAAGCTGGGGATCGTAGCTTCTATTTGGGGCAGTCAAATGCCCAGATAAAAACTTCTCTTGTTGATGACAAAGATGGATATTGAAGAACTACTAGCCTCTGCCACAGTAGTGGAATACAGTTCAAATAATCTACAAATATAAAATAAACAGGTATTCATATTTAAATAATACAAATCTCATCAACTCTAACCAGAGCTTTTAGAAGATACAATAGTAACCAACTGACTAAAAAAATAAATCAGATTCCATTGCAAATTTGTTTTGCTTTCTTTTTTTTTTTTTTTTTATTCATTTTTTTAGAGAGGAGAGAGAGAGAGGGAGAGAGAGAGGAGAGAGAGATGGGGGGAGGAGCTGGAAGCATCAACTCCCATGTGTGCCTTGACCAGGCAAGCCCAGGGTTTCGAACCGGCGACCTCAGCATTTCCAGGTCAACGCTTTTACCCACTGCGCCACCACAGGTCAGGCCTGTTCTGCTTTCTTTAAACGCACCCTACAACAACTAGACCTCTCTGAATCCTCTGTGCATAATACAGCCATAGAGTCAGGCTGCAAAGAAATCCTTCATTCTATAAATCCAGCCACTGCTTATTTCAACTTTTTTTCTTTTCCTTTATGATATATATTTTCTACTGAGACAATTAGAAAACTATAAAACATTGACTTATTTACATTTATTGAGCTATATATCATATAAGGCTAATAAGTAATTAGAACACACACAAAGAAAAAGGAATGTGAATAATTGATATATAGAACAGTGAGTTTCTAATTAAATATGGGATTTGAAAATCACACAAATGAGAAAGATACAGTTAAAGCATCAGATAGTCAAAATCATTTTCAAAATTGTAGAAAAAAATAAACATTTCATTGTAAAACAAAACAAAAAACTATGAATAAGGACATTAGCAGGTCTTAAATGTTTTTATATTGTGTATATTGTATAAACTATCTCCTAAGAGCACAGAGGATCTTTCTTTTTTCTTAATAATATTTAGCAAATAATAAGCATTCAGTTAAGACTGATGAATGCAAATAAATTCCTTCAAAATTGGATGTTGCACTGTAACCACTTCTCAAATGCTACTTCAATAAGGTGGCTCTGCTGGTGTGACTGACCATCCTATGGGTTTTTACGGTTAGTAACTCCCCCCAAAAAAGGTAGGAGGGCAAGGCATATTTTTGCTTACATAAATGCATATTAGTATATACCTTTCCGTAAGCTTCTTAATTTTTTTTGCATTATATCTCATATGTAATGTAAAATTTTAGACATTGTATGTTGTATACATCTTGTCTCTTGAAAGGAAAAAAAAACAAAACATTGGCTACAGGAAAAAACGTCTTGGTATTGTCCACTATAGAATATTTTAAACCATTATTCCTTCTGTGTAATTACTATAAAAATCACTGAGAAAGAAAAATAAATGGTAATTATTGTTCTAAAGGACAAATGGAGCCTGACCTTTGGTGGCACAGTGGATAAAGCTATCAACCTGAAATGCTGAGGTCACCGGTTCAAAGCCCTGGGGCTTGCCTGGTGAAAGTACATGAGAAGCAACTACTACGAGTTGATGAATCCTGTTCCCTCCCCCCTTGCTCACTCTCTCCTCTCTCTAAAATAAATAAATATTTTTTTAAAAAAGGACAAATGGAAGTAATTATAAATTACCTTATATGATTCTTCGTTTTAGTGTTGAACTGTGATGTCCCTAAAAGCTCTCAGATGGCATGGTAGCCTTGTTTATCCAAAGTAATTTGTTTCCTTATGTCACAGATCAGAACTACTTTAATAAGAAATTTTATTTACTCCAATGGTAAATAAAAATATGAAAAATACTATTTTCTTAAATTTTTACATCTTAATTTTGAGTAAATTCTCTTAATTCTGAAGTAGCTATGAATTTGAAATGTATTTTGATTAAAATAAGAAAAAGCATTTTCCAAATAGTTCATAAACCAATATTTTTGGAAAGACAAAATGTGAAATTTTTTTTTAGGGATATCACTTTGTATTTTAGGATCCAATGTGTTTAGGCTCTGGCCAGTTGGCTCAGTGGTAGAGCATTATCATCCCCTCTCCCCCGGTGTGGAAGTCCCAGATTCAATTCCAGTCAGGATACACAAGAAAAGTGACCATCTGCTTCTCCACCCCTCCCAATCCCTCTTCTCTTTCTCTGCCCTCCTGCAGCCAGGGCTCAATTGGATCAAGTGAGTTGGCCCTGGGAGCTGAAGATGGCTCCATGGTCTCTGCTTTAAGCACTAAAAATAGCTCAGTTGCAGAGCAACAGAACTACACCCCAGATGGGCAGCATTATCTGGTAGGGGGCTTGCTGGTGGATCCCAGTAGGGGCACATACCAAAGTCTGTCTCTCTGCCTCCCCTCCTTTCACTTAATAATTAAAAAAAGAAAACAAAAGAAAAAGAAATAAAAGAATCTCCACAACAGATTTATTTGTAATACCCAAAAAATTCTGGACACCAAACACCCATCAATAGCAGAGTGGATAAACAAATTGTGGTTTTTATTATACACAGTAAAATTATACAACAGAAATATTATACAACAGTAAAAATGAATTAACTACAGTAATACACAACATCTTTGAATCTCCTAAATGTAATACCAAGTGAAAAAAAAACAGACTCAAAAGAATATATTTATATTTCATAAGCAGGCAAAACTAAAGTACAGTAAATAAGGATGAATATTGGGGGTGGTAAAGGTAAAAAGAAAAACAAAAAAGCAATTACCATAAAAATGAGGATAGTGGTTATGCTTGGTGGAGAAGAAGATTATGAATGAAAAGGGGGACTCAAGGGTTTGAGGGATACTAGAAATAGTCTTTTTCTTTTGAATGTTGTACTGCCTTATATGGTGGCAAGAATATCAGAAAATGGGGTCTCTCATAGATTTCTGGTAAGAATAGAAACCAGTGTAATCATTTTGAAGAGCTAAGTATTGCCAGTGAAATTCAGTAGGTATACTCCCTATCACCTAGCAATCTCACTTCTATCTACCCCAAAAATTCACCCACAGACACAAGACCACTCTTTGCAACTTTTTTTGAATCAGTGTGTAGTTGAAGGCAAACTAGGGTTTAGAAGAGGAACTGATCAATAAAGTCTGATGGATGCATATGAAGGAAAGACAAGCAACAATCAGAAGCAATGAACTAAAAGAAGCATAGAGTAACTTGATTTTTAAAATAATGTTAAATAGAAGAAAGTAATAAACAAAATTATATCTATGGCCTTTAAATGTAAAACACAACAATTTTTTAAAAGATTCATATATATCAACTTCTAGGCAAGATGGCAGTGTAGGTAAATGCGGTACTTGCCTTCTCCCACAACAACATCAAAACTACAGCTAAACTACAGAACAACCATCATTCAGAACAACCTGAAATCTGGATGAATGAAGGTCTTACAACTCAGGAATTAAAGAAGTCACATCAAGACTAGTAGGAAGGGTGGAGACTCAGAATGCCACTGCATCTCACACACTACATGTGGCAGATAAAAATTGGAAGGAATAACTCAGCTGCAGAGGTTGCCCCTGAGAAGCCAAGGGTCCCATGCCCCTCATCAGGTCCCTCATCCTAGGGATCTAGTGTCAGGAAGAGAAGTCCCTATAACTTCTGGCTGAAAAAAACAGCAGGAGGCCCTGGCCAGTTGGCTCGGCAGTGGAGCGTCGGCCTGGCGTGCAGGGGACCCGGGTTCGATTCCCGGCCAGGGCACACAGGAGAAGCACCCATTTGCTTCTCCTCCCCCCCTGCCTCTCTGTCTCTCTCTTCCCCTCCCGCAGCCAGGGCTCCATTGGAGCAGGGATGGCCCGGGCGCTGGGGATGGCTCCTTGGCCTCTGCCCCGGGTGCTAGAGTGGCTCTGGTCACAAAAGAGCGATGCCCCGGAGGGGCAGAGCATCGCCCCCTGGTGGGCAGAGCATCACCCCTGGTGGGCATGCCGGGTGGATCCCAGTCGGGCACATGCAGGAGTCTGTCTGACTGTCTCTTCCCGTTTCCAGCTTCAGAAAAATACAAAAACAAACAAACAAAAAAAAAACAAACAGCAGGAATTGTGACTTAGGTGGAGGCCTGCCAGAGATTCAGGTAGTTCCTCTTAAAGTGCTCATGCATGGACTTACTCAAACTCACATCCTCTGAGCTCCAGCACTGGGGGAACAGCTTGAAAGGGAGCAGGGACATATGGGGAGGAACTAATTGTCTGGCATCAAGGTGAGTGCTGAGAGGGGTTGTTCCTGTCAGACAATAATGCTGACAGAGGCTACTGTTCTTTTTCTGAGCCCTCCTCCAAGAAAGGTGGAGTCTCCATCAACCTGGCTAATACTGTTTGGCCAATCCAACTTGTAGGCCTACCCAAGCTATTGATATTTCCAGTGTTTTTTCCATATAAATGACCTGTCTTGGCTAATGCTTCAGATTTTCTTAGTCTCTCAAACGAGCAGCATCTGGCCTCAGCATTCCCTGTATCTCTCACTAAGTGGCCCCAGGCCCAATACTAGTGGAAGCTGGCCTTGATTTTCAGCTTAAACTCACCTGGGCACCTCCAATCCCCACACAACTGAGCAGCCATCTACAGATCACTTTGTAGCTCATGCCAAGTACCTTGGGCAGAACACAGGTGGCAACTGACCTTGGTTACAACTCTGGTTATAAGGATGCTCAATGAATTTAGTGAAAACCTCAACAGCATAAAAAAAAAGATCAGTCAGAAATGAGTTATACACTAATTAAAACAAAGAATAATTTATAGGGTATCAACAATAGAGTAGATGAAGCCAAGAATCAAATCAGTGATTTGAAATATAAGGAAGCAAAAAAAAAAAACTCAATCAGAACAGCTAAAAGAAAAAAGAATAAAAAATAAATGAGGATAGGGTAAGGAGACTATGGGACAACTTAAAACACACCAATATTCACATCATAGGGGTGCTGGAAAGAAAAGAGGGCAAGAAATTGAAAAACTATTTGAAAAAGTAATGACAGGAAACTCACCTAACTTGGTAAAGGAAATAGACATACAAGTCCAGAAAGTGCAGAGTCCCAAATAAGGTGAACCCAAAGAGGCCCACACCAAGACATATAATTAAAATGCAAAAGGTTGAAGACAAAGAGAAAACCTTAAAAACAGAAAAGGAAAGAAGTTACCTACAAAGGAGCTCCCATAAGACTGTCAGCTGATTTTTCAACAGAAACTTTGCAAATCAGAAGGGAGTGGCAAAAAATATTCAAAGGGATGAAAAGCAAGGACCTATGACCAAGATTACTATATCCAGGAAAGCTATCATTTAGAGTCTTAGGACAGATAAAGAGCTTCTCAGACAAGAAAAAGCTAAAAAAGTTTATCATCACCAAATCAGTATTACATGAAATGTTAAAAGGTCATTTTTAAGAAAAAGAAGAAAAAAGGATTTAAAAATATGAATAATATGAAAATAAATACATATATATCAACAACAGGATCTAAAAGAAAAACAAAAACATAATAAATGAACAAGCAGAACAAAATCAGATTCAGATATGAAGAACATTTTGACAGTTACCAGATGAGAGGAATGTTGGGGGAGGGTGGGTGAAAAAAGGTGAAAAAATTTAGAAGTATGATGGTTGTTACACAATAGTCATGGGGATAATAAATTCAGCATAAAGAATATAGTAAATAATATTCTAATAACTATTTATGGTATGAGATAGGTGCAAGATTTATCCAGATGACCACTTAGTAAGTTATGTAACTATTAAGCACTGGGGTGTAAACCTGAAAGTAATATATTAATGTGTGTCAACCGTAATTAATAAATAAAAATAATTTTCAAATGGAAAAAATTTAAAATAAAGATTCATGCTTACCCAAATATATACCCACATTCTTTATTTGTACATATATCAAACATATTAGTGTAGGGGTTATCTATGGGAAGAAGAGAAATGGCAATGGACTGAGGGATAGAGAGATAAAAAAAATGATAAAATAAGAGAAGAGATGGATTCCAAGATGGCAATGGAGTAGGTGGACGTTTCAACAGCCTCCTTCCAGGACCAAATTGATTACAACTTAATTTAAGAACAGTCATCTTGAAAAATCAACTTTGGACTAAATGAAGAAGAGTCTATAATCAAGGATCACAGAAGAAGTCACACCGAGACTGGTAGGAAGGGCAGAGATGCAGAAAAGACCACACCTCTCCCAGGAGTGAGTGGCGACTGAGGGTCTGGAGGATTTCTCACTGCAGAGAGGGTGGCTCTGAGAAGTTGGGTCCTAAATCCCAGGCAAGGTACCCCAACCTAGAGCTCCAGAGCCTACAAGAGATGCCCACATAGCATTTGGCAGTAAAAGAGCCAAGGTTTCTGTGAGCAAGAAAAAGACAAGAGACAGAGCTCTTAGAGATGCAGGCTCCATCTTAAAGGGCCAGCAAAGAAAATTTCATTTACAGCCACTTACCCAGAGCTCCAGTGGGGGAGGGCTGAGAGGATGGGAGTTGTGTGAGTAGAGTGTGAAGTTGGTGGCCCAGGCAGAGACACAGTGGGGGATGACCACTGGAACCCCTGTGCTGAGTCATTCTCTAATACCATAGTCGCCATGAGAGTAGTCCCCTCTGAGTGACATCAGCCTGAGGAAAAGCAAATGCCCTTCCCTCAGGAGTCTCTCCTGACCCCCACATGGAGACTGGTCCATTCTGAGAAGTCAACCAGGAAGCAAGGGGGCACATCAGTGACTCAGTTTTCTGGTGTTGAGGCAAGAGCCTTCCCTCACATACTATGACTGCTGCTTCTGCCTCACAAGAGACTCAGTAGAAACTGTCTGGACTCTGGGCAGACCACACCCCTGGATCTCAAAGGCCACACCCACCACACTCCTGGGGCAACACCCTATTGATGTCTGTGAAAAAGGTCTGAACAGACTGACACCTGGGGCCAAAGGGCTGAACCACACCTACCAGCCTCCCTAATCCCTAAATTGCCACTGGCTCCAGACTCTACCAAAAGTTTTTTCAGAAGGCAATCCCAACAAGCAGCCAGCAAACAGAGGCTGCAGGACACAGGACTCAGGGAACCTTGGCCTTTTAAGTGGTCTTTTCCCCAAGCCCAGTGTGGTTAAAAGCCAGCCTAGGTGTGCAACTTGGTATTTCCATGTGCACCTGGGCCCAGCAGAGGCAGCCACAAACTCTGGATTGCTTGTAGCTCCAAGAAGGTTGCTGAGGGCCAGTTATGGGCAGTGTCTCCCTTTGGTCTGTTCTAGGTTACCTCCAGGGAGGCCCAGGGCTGGCACATCCAGTGGCAGCATCAGTTCAGGACTTAACAACCCTTGCTTGTGGTACGTCCTAAGGACGGGCTCCTCACAACTGGCCCAACAGAGGCAAGTTCTGCTCTCTGTGATCAGCACCAGCACAGCAGTTCATGTGCATTGGATACAGTGGACCTTCACAGCCAGCCAGCCTGGTTGCTGGATATCCTGCCCTACCAGACTAGATTCCACAGGGGAAAGAAAGAAAGGCTTGAAGCATGAACATTAAAGTGTGGGTCCCTATGAGACTGTTTTTGGACCTGGTCAAAGCACTTAGCCATTTTCTGGGGGAGCATAATAAGTCCCAGGAGAGGACTCTCTCAGTCTTCTGCCCTGAGGCCAGGGTCTCACCAGCTGTAAGTACTGTACAGAAGAGACTGTCAGCCCCACTCTATTGGAACCTGCTGCTCACCTGGTTGGAAAAAATAAATTTTGAGTATCGAGCACTGAGTGAGGGATTAGGATATGGAGTAGGCACCACTTTCCACATATTGAGTTCCTGAACAAGAGACCCAGGAAGTAGGGGGTTGCACTAATGTTGTATTCTCAACCTCAGCTGCCCTAACCCAACAAGCTTGCAACCTGTAGGGCAGTTGGTTGGGTAAGGTCAGTATAAGCCCACACTACAGTCTTTCTACATAAGACTCTGAGGGAAGACCAGTCAGCTGCAAGAGGAGGTGGAGCAGCTGAAAAGTGAAGGCAGAACTTTCAAAGCTTGGAGCTGCTGTCATCTCTAAGTAGGAGAAAGCAGATTCTTATACACAGGTTGTCCTCTCTCACATACCTAGGCACAGAAAATGCAGACACAAACAGCAAACAGCAATAGCTGCAGACAGGTAACCTAAAGCAAGATACAAACAACAACTGACACTAACCCAAGAAGATCTAGAACTAGTAGTGGGTGGCAGATAGTGCCAACTGTAGACTCAGCTAGCTACAGAAGCAGCAGGCCTAAAGGAGGAGTCTAGCAGCACCAGATAATGTGGAGAATAAATAAGCCCAACAGGACAGACACTGCACAGTGTTTAATACATATGATCAAGGTTGACCCTGAGAGACAGCCAGCCTGAAGGAATAACTGTACCCACAAAGGACCAACTGTATTTAATACAAACAACAGGACATAAAATAGTACCCTCAAGAAGCATTTCTAAAGCAAACAAACCAAAAAAACAGGTGGCCTAGAGGTCAGTACAACTGAGCCCATCTTCCTCATAAAAACACCACAAAAAGTTCAAAGTCAGACAGTGCTACCTAATACACAGACAAAATGGGAAGACAAAGAAATACTACCCAAATGAATCAACAATACAAATCCCCATAAAAAGAACTAAATGAAATGGAGGTAAACAAACTACCAGACGCAGAGTATAAAACAATGATTTTTAGGATGCTCAAGGATCTTAAAGTAACAATGGATGGACATAATGAGCACCTAAGTAAAGAGATAGCAAGCATCAAGAAGGACACTGAAATCATAAAAAAGAACCAGTCAGAAATGACAAATACATTATCAGAAATGAAGACTGCACTAGAAGGAATTATTAGCAGGTGGGATGAAACAGAGGACTGATTCAATGATTTAGAGGACAAGACAAACAAAAGCACAGAGCAGAACAGCAAAAAGAAAAGAGGCTCAAAAAGACTAAGGAAACTCTAAGAGACCTTTGTGACAACATGAAGAGAAACAACATCTATATCATAGCTATTCCTGAAGGAGAAGAGAAAGAACAAGGGATAGAGAACCTGTTTGAAAAAACCATAGCTGGAAATTTTCCTAAATTAACGAAGGAAAAAGTCACACAAGTTCAAGAAGCACAGAAAGTCCCATTAAAGAGAAACATGAGGAGGCCTACACCAGGACACATAATTACAAAGTCAAAGTTAAGAGACAAAGAAAGAATACTAAAAGCTACATGAGAAAAGCAATTAACTACCTACGAAGGAGCCCACATTAGGATGACCTCTAACTTCTCAACAGAAACACATGAGGTCAGAGGGATTGGCAAGAAATATTCAAAGTGATGCAAAACAAGAACCTACAACAAAGACTATTTTATCCAGCAAGACTATTGTTTAAAATTTAAGGAGAAATAAAAAGCTCCCCAGACAAAAAAAGACTCAAGAAATATATTACAACCAAACCAGTACTGCAAGAAATGTTAAGGGACCTGCTATGAAAAGAGCAAAAGAAATCAAGAAAAAAAGGATTGTAGATTTAAAAAATAAAATAGCAATAAATAAGTACCTATCAATAATAAACTTAAAGGTAAATGGATTAAATACTCCAATCAAAAGACACAGGATAGTTGCATGGATAAAAAACCAGGACCCGTACATATGCTGTCTACAAGAGACACACCTCAGAACAGAAGATACACATGGACTGAAAGTGAAGGGATGGAAAAAAGTATTTCATGCAACTGGAAATGAAAAAAAGCTGGGGTAGCAATACTTATACCTGACAAAATAGATTTAAAACAAAGGCTATAGTAAGAAATAAAGAAGGTCACTACATAATGATAAAGGGAGCAAGCCAACAGGAGTATATAACAATTGTAAATATCTATGCACCTAATATAGGAGCACCTAAACATATAAAGCAGATTTTGATGGACATAAAGGGTGAAATCAACAACAATATTTTAATAGT
The DNA here is from genome assembly GCF_036850995.1 of Saccopteryx leptura. NCBI lineage: Eukaryota > Metazoa > Chordata > Mammalia > Chiroptera > Emballonuridae > Saccopteryx > Saccopteryx leptura. The sequence continues at coordinate 131,496,513 of NC_089506.1, read as the reverse complement.
AGGAGATTTAATACCCCATTAATATCAATGGATAAATACTCCAGAGAGAAAATTAACAAAGAAACAACAGCCTTAAATGATACACTACATCAACTGTATTTAATTGATATCTTCAGAACCTTTCACCCCAAAGCAGCAGAATATACATTCTTTTTAAGTGCTCATGGTACATTCTCTAGGATAGACCACATGTGGAGACACAAAATAAGTCTCAATAAATTTTAAAAGCTTGAAATCATATCAACCAACTTCTCTGATCCCAGTGCATGAAACTAGAAATTAATTACAATAGAAAAACTGAAGAAAATTCAAACACTTGGAGGCTAAATATCATGTTATTATATAACAAGTGGGTTAACAATAAAGTCAGGGAAGAAATAAAAATTTCCTTGAAACAAATGAAAATAAACATATAACAACTCAAAATGTATGGAACACAGCAAAAGCAGTCCTGAGAGGGAAGTTCATAGCATTACAGGTATACATTAAGAAGCAAGAAAAAGCTCAAATAAACAACTTAACCCTGCACCTAAAAGAACTAGAAAAATAACAAGAAATAAAGCTCTGAGGAAGTAGAAGGAAGGAAATAATAAATATTAGAGGAGAAATAAATGACACAGAGGCTAAAAAACAGTACAAAGATCTAGGAAACTAAGAGCTGGTTCTTTGAAAAGGTAAAGGAGATTGACGAACCTTTATTGAGACTCATCAAGAAAAAAAGAGAGAGGACTCAAATAAATAAAATTAGAAATAAAAGTGGAGAAGTGAAAAAAGACACCACAGAAATACAAAGGATTGTAAGAAAATTCTATGAAGATCTACATGCCAAAAAATTGTACTACCTAGAAAAAATGGATAAATTCCTAGAAACACACAATCTTCCAAAACTCAATCTGGAAGAATGAGAAAATCTGAACAGACACATTACAACAAAGAAATTGAAACAGTTATCAAAATACTCACAGCAAACAAAAGTCCTGGACTGAATGGCTTCACAGGCGAATTTTATAAAACATTCAAAGAAGAACTATCACCTATCTTTCTCAAGCTATTTCAAAATATTCAAGAGGAGGAAAGACTTCCAAGCTCCTTTTATGAGGCAAGCACTGTCCTCATTACAAAACCAGGTACAAACACTACAAAGAAAGAAAACTAAGGGATTGGAGAAGATGGCAGCAGAGTAGACAGACACACAGACTCCCAGCTAACACCACCGAACTGGATTAAGAACAAATTTATGAACAATCAGCGTGAAAAACCGAACCTGGACTACAAGAACAGCTCTCAAAAACCAAGGAGCAAAGAAGAAGCAACAACAAACCTGGTAGGGAGTGCCTGAATCTCCCCTGCTTACAGAAATGGGGGGGGGGCTGAGGCTGAGAGCCCAGAAGGGATCTAATTCCAAGGAAAAGAGCAGTAAATACTGCTCATAGCCACTTGCCTGGTGACCAGGGAACGAGGTGTGTTGAAAGGGCCAGCTTGTCTTCCAAAAAGAAAGGGGAGAGAGAGAGACAGATGGTGAGGGGCAGAGGAATGCATGGAATGACCTGAAAAGCTGATTCATTCAGTGCTGGAGGTGGCCATAACTGGGGGAGGGCTGATCTTTCCACAAAACAAAACTCAAAGTACTTCCAGGTCACAGATCTCCAGACATCTCTCCAGCTCCAATCAGCTCAACAAGACACAGCTGAGAACAAAAAGTGAGGAGGAGGGGCAATAACTCAAGTCTCCATGGAGATCTGAGATACACTTCCCCCTACTGAAGCTGAGAAAGTAACCCACCCCCAGAGAGATTAACTTGTAGAAGAGGACTTCAGAGTCTCAGGTTACACCCACCGCATTCCTGGATACAGTTTCAAATAAGACCCCTGCTGAGATTAGCAAACAAGACAATCACCTGTTAAGAAATCAAACAAATCAAGACTTCAAAGCAGCCAAAATCCAAAAGTGGATTACAAATAATAGCTGATGTCAACCCAAGAAGACCTAGAAATAACACAATTGAAAACTGGAGTCAGACAACACCAAGCCTAGACTCAACCAGCTTTACAAACAAAACACCCAAACACACAGATATAATGAGAAGACAGAGAAGTGCAATCCAAATGAAACCACAAGAGAAACATCATAGGAAATGAATTGAGTGATATGGAAATAATGATTGTAAGGATGCTTAGGGATCTTAGAACAACACTGGATGGTCATTATAAACACCTAAATAAAGAAATAGCAAGTATAAAAAAGGATATTGAAATATGAAAAAAGAATCAGTCGGAAATGAAAAATACAATATCATAAATGAAGGCCACAATGGAAGGAATTAAAAACAGGATGGATAGAGGTGAGGATCAAATCCATTAGTTGGAGGACAACTGGAATAAAGGCATGAAAGCAGAGAGGAAAGAAGAAAAAAGACTCAAAAGAGTCTGAGGAAACTCTTAGAGAGCTCTGTGACAACATAAAAAGAAATAACATTTGCATCATAGGGGTTCCTGAAGAAGAAGAGAAAGAACAAGAAATAGAGACTTTGTTCAATCATATCATAGCTGAAAACTTCCCTAAATTAATGCAGAAGAAACTCTCACAAGTTCAAGAAGAACAGAGAACTCCATTAAAGAGAAACCCAAAGAAACCTACACAAAGACACATCATAATTAAAATACCAAAGCTAAGTGATAAAGAGAAAATATTAAAAAGCTGGGAAAGAAAAAAAGGCTATCACCTACAAAGGAGCCCCCATAAGGATGACATCAGACTTCTCAACAGAAACACTTGAGGCCAGAAGGGAATGGCAAGAAATATTCAAAGTAATGCAGAACAAGAACCTACAACCAAGACTACTTTATCCAGCAAGGCTATCATTTAAAATTGAAGGGAAATAAAAAGCTTCCCAGAAAAAAAAACTCAAGAAATTCATAACAACCAAACCAATGCTGCAAGAAATGTTAAGGGGCATGGTGTAAACAGATCAAAGTGGGAAAATAATATAGCAAAAGAGGAATACAGCTTTAAAAAATAAAATGGCAATAAGCAACTACATATCAATAATAAACTTAAATGTAAATGGATTAAATGATCCAATCAAAGACATAGGGTAGCTGCATGTATAAGAAAACAGGAACCGTACATATACTTTCTACAAGAGACACACCTTAAAACAAAAGATGCACATAGACTGAAGGTAAAAGGATGAAAAAAGCATTTCATGCAAATGGAAATGAAAAAAAAGCTGGTGTAGCAATACTTATATCAGACAAATTGGACTTTAAAACAAAGGCTATAATAAGAGATAAAGAAGGCCACTATATAATGATAAAGGGAGCAATCCAACAAGAAGATATAACTATTATAAATATCTATGCACCTAATATAGGAGCACCTAATATATAAAGCAGACTTTGATGGATATAAAGGGTGAGATCAACAGCAAAACTATAATAGTAGGGGAATTAAATACCCCACTAACATCACTAGATAGATCCTCCAGAAAGAAAATTAACAAAGAAACAGCAGACTTAAAGGACACACTAAATCAACTTAATTTAATAGATATCTTCAGAACTTTTCACCCTAAAGCAACAGAATATACATTCTTTTCAAGTGCTCATGGTACATTCTCTAGGATAGACCACATGTTAGGGCACAAAAGTGGTCTCAACAAATTTAAAAAGATTAAAGTCACATCAAGCACTTTCTCTAATCACAATGGTATGAAACTAGAAATCAACCACAACAGAAAAACTAAAAAATTCTCAAACACATGGAAACTAAACAGCAGGTTGTTAAATAATGAATGGATTAAGAATGAAATAAAAAAAAATTAAAAAATTCCTAAAAACAAATGATAATGAGCATACAAAAATCAAAATTTATGGGACACAGCAAAAGCAGTACTGAGAGGGAAGTTCATAGCACTACAGAAGCTAGAAAAAAGCACACTTTAAGAAGCTAGAAAAAGCTCAAATAAACAACTTAACCTTGCATAAAAGAACTAGACAAAGAATAGCAAGTAAAGCCCAAATGTAGTAGAAGGAAAAAAATAATAAAGATCAGAACAGAAATAAATGACATAGAGGCTAAAAAAACAATACAGAGGATCAATGAAACTAAGAGCTGGTTTGTTGAAAAGGTAAACAAGATCGATGAACCTTTAACTAGACTCACCAAGAAAAAAAGAGAGAGGACTCAAATAAATAAAATTAGAAATGAGAGTGGAGAAATAACAAGTGACACAACAGAAACACAAAATATTTTTTAAAAATACTATAAAGAACTGTATGCCAAAAAACTAGACAACCTAGATAGAGAAATGGACAAATTCCTTGAAACATATAATCTTCCAAAAATTAATGTGGAAAAATCAGAAAACCTAAACAGACTTATTACACAAAATGAGATCAAAACAGTTATCAAAAAACTCCCAACAAAGAAAAGTCATGGGCCAGATGGATTCACAAGTGAATTCTAACAAATATTCAAAGAAGAACTAACTCCTATCCTTCTCAAGCTATTTCAAAAAATTCAAGAGTAAGGAAGACTTCTAAGCTCCTTTTATGAGGCGAGCATAATTCTGATTCCAAAACCAGGCAAAGACAACACAAAGAAAGAAAATTATAGGCCAATATCCCTGATGAATATAGATGCTAAAATCCTCAAAAAATATTAGCAAACCAGATCCAACACTATGATCAAGTGGGATTTATTCTTGGGAGGCAAGGCTGGTACAATATTTGCAAATCAATCAATGTGATTCATCACATAAACAAAAAGAAGGAGAAAAACCACATGATAATTTTAATAAATGCAGAAAAAGCATTTGATAAAATTCAGCATCCATTTATGATCAAAACTCTCAACGAAGTGGGAATACAGGGAACATACCTCAACATGATAAAAGCCATCTATGACAAACCCACAGCCAACATCATACTCAATGGGCAAAAATTAAAAGCAATCCCCTTAAAACCAGTAACAAGGCAGGGGTGTCCCCTTTCACCACTCTTATTCAACAATTTCTGGAAGTCCTAGCCACAGCAATCAGACAAGAAGAAGAAATAAAAGGCATTCAAGTTGGAAAAGAAGAAGTAAAACTATCATTATTTGCAGATGATATGATATTGTATATAGAATACCCTAAAGTCTTAGTCAAAAAACTACTGGACTTGATAAATGAATTCAGCAAGGTGGCAGAATATAAAATTAATACTCAGAAATCAGAGGCATTTTTATACACAAGCAATGAACAGTCAGAAAGAAAAATTATAAAAACATCCTTTTTACTATTACAACCAAAAGCATAAAGTACCTAGGAGTACATTTAATCAAGAAAACTAAAGACTTGTACTCGGAAAGTTATAAAACATAGATAAAAGAAATCAAGGAAGATACAAACAAGTGGAAGCATATACTGTGCTTCTGGTAAAGAAGAATAAACATCATTAAAATGCCTACATTACCCAAAGCAATTTATAAATTCAATGCAATACCAATTAAAATACCAATGACATATTTTAAAGATATAGATCACATATTCAAAAATTTATATGGAATCAAAAAAAAACACGAATAACCTCAGCAATCTTTAAAAAGAAGAATAAAGGGGGAGGTATCACACTTCCGAATATCAAGTTATACTACAAGGCCATTGTACTCAAAACAGCCTTGTACTGGTATAAGAACAGGTATATAGATCAATGGAACAGAATGGAGAACCCAGAAATAAATCCACAGCTCTATGGACAACTGATATTTGACAAAGGAGGTAAGACAATACAGCCTCTTTAATAAATGGTGCTGGGAAAATTGGACAGCTACCTGCAAAAAAATGAAACTAGACCACCAACTTACACCATTCACAAAAATAAACTCAAAATGGATAAAAGACTTAAATGTGAGCCATGAAACCATAAGCATTTTAGAAGAAAACATAGGCAGTAAGCTCTCTGACATCTCTCGCAGCAATATATTTGCTGATTTATCTCCACTGGCAAGTGAAATAAAAGACAGTATAAACAAATGGGACTATATCAAACTAAAAAGCTTCAGCATAGCCAAGGACAATAAGAGCAGAATAAAAAGACAAACTACACAATGGGAGAACATATTTGATAGTATGTCTGATAAGGGGTTAATAACCAAAATTTATAAAGAACTCATAAATCTCAACACCAGAAAGACAAACAATCCAATCCAAAAATGGGCAAAAAAATGAATAGACACTTCTCCAAAGAGGACATACTGATGACCAAGAGGCATATGAAACAATGCTCAACGTCACTAATCATTAGAGAAATGCAAATTAAAACCACAATGAGATATCACCTCACCCTGGTCAGAATGGCGCTCATCAACAAAACAACATAGAATAAGTGCTGGTGAGGATGTGGAGAAAAAAGAACCCTCCTGCACTGCTGGTGGGAATGCAGACTGGTGCAGCCTCTGTGGAAAACAGTATTCCTCAAAAAATTGAAAATCGAACTGCCTTTTGACCCAGCTATACCACTTTTAGGAATATAGCCCAAGAACACCATAAAACTGTTACAGAAGGAAAAAAGCACCCCTATGTTTATGGCAGTATTGTTCACAATAGCGAAGATCTGGAAACAACCCAAGTGTCCTTCAGAGGACTAGTGGATTAAAAAGCTTTGGTACATATATACTATGGAATACTACTCAGCCATACAAAATGATGACATCGGATCATTTACAACAACATGGATGGAACTTGATAACATTATATGGAGTGAAATAAGTAAATCAGAAAAAATTAAGAACTATATGAACCCATACATAGTTGGGACATAAAAATGAGACTCAGAAACATGGAGAAGAATGTGATGGTAACAGGGTATGGGGTAGGGTGGTGGGGAGGGGGCAAGGAAGGAGAGAGAGGGGGTGGTGGTAGGGGTGGGGCACAAAGAAAACGAGATAGAAGGTGACAGAAGACAATTTGACTTTGGGTGAGGGGTATGCAACATAATCAAATGTCAAAATAATCTGGAGATATTTTCTCGGAACATATGTACCCTGATTTATCAATGTCACTGCATTAAAATTAATAAAAATAAGATTAAAAAATAAAATAAATTTAAAAAAAGAAAGAAAACTATAGGCCAATATCCCTGATGCTAAAATTCTCAACAAAATATTAGCAAACCAAATCCAGCAATTCTTAAAATAATTATCCATCATGATCAAGTGAGATTTATTGTGGGGAGACAAGGCTGGTACAATTTTTGCAAATCAATCAATGTGATCCATCACATAAACAAAAGGAAGAATAAAAATCATATGATTATATCAATAGATGAATAAAAAGTATTTGATAAAATCCAGCACCCATTTATGATCAAAACTCTCAGCAAAAAGAGAATATAGGGAACATACTTCAATAAAAATAAAGGTCATCTATGACAAATCCACAGCGAACATCATATTCAGTGGGCAAAAATTAAAAGCAATCCCCTTATGATCAGGAACAAGGCAGAGGGTGCCACCTTCTACCATTCTTATTCACCATAGTTCTGGAGGTCCTAGCCACACAGTCAGAAAAGAAGAAGAAATAAAAGGCATCCAAATTGGAAAAGAAGTAAAACTATCATTATTTGCTGGAGACATGATACTGTGCATAGAGAACCCTTAAGTCTCAATCAAAACAGTACTAATCCTGATAAATAAATTTAGTAAGGTGGCAGGATATAAAATTAATAGTCAGAAATTCGTGGCACTTTTATATACCAACAATAAACTGTCAAAAAGAGAAATTAAGAAAACAATCCCCTTCACTATTGCAACAAAAACAAATAAACTCCCTAGGAGTCAATTTAACCAAGGAGGTAAAAGACTTGTACTTGGAAAATTATAGGACATTGAAAAAAGAAATCAAGAAAATACAAACAAGTGGAAATATATACCATGCTCATGGATAGGAAGAATAAACAGCATTAAAATGTCTATACTATGCAAAGCTATCTATAAATTCAATACAATTCCTATTAAAATACCAATGACTTACTTCAAGGATATAGAACAAATATTCCAAGAATTTTATGGAACCAAAAAAGAACACAAATAGCCTCAGCACTCTTGAAAATGAAGAATAAAGTGGGAGGTATTACACTTTCTGACATCAAGTTTTACTACAAGGTCATTGTAATCAAAACAGCTTGGTACTGGCATAAGGAAAGGCATAGAGATCAGTAGAACAGAACAGAGAACCCAGAAATAAACCCACACTTTAATAGACAATTGATATTTGACAAAGAAAGTAAGAACATTCAATGGAGCAAAGACAGTCTCTTTAATAAATGGTGCTGGGAAAATTGAACATGTACATGCAAAAAAATGAAACTAGACCATCAACTTACACCATACACAAAAATAAACTCAAAATGGATAAAAGACCTAAATGTAAGTCACGAAACCATAAACATCTTGGAAGGAAACATAGGCAGTACACTCTGATATCTCTTGTAGCAATATTTTTGCTGATTTATCTCCACGAGTAAGTGAAATAAAGGACAAAATAATCAAATGGGACTGTGTCAAACTAAAAAGCTTTTGCACAGCAAAAGACACCATGAACAAAATTAAAAGACAACCCACATAATGGGAGAACATATTCACCAATATGTCTGATAAGGAGTTAATAACCAAAATTTATAAAGAACTTTGAAAACTCAACACCAGTACGGCAAACTATCCAATTAAAAAAATGGGCAAAATATCTGAATAGACATGTCTCCAAAGAGAACATACAGATAGCCAATAGGCATATAATGTCTATGTCAATGTCAATAAGCATCAGAGAAATGCAAATTAAAACCACAATGAGATACCACCTCACACCTGTCAGAATGGCACTCATTTACAAATCAGCACACCATAAGTGCTGGCAAGGATGTGGAGAAAAGGGAACCCTCCTGCACTGCTGGTGGGAATGCAGAATTGTGCAGTCACTGTGGAAAACAGTATGTTGTTTTTTCAAAAAATTAAAAATCGTTTTTTGAACCAGCTACCCTACTTTTAGGAACATATCCTAAGAATATCAAATCACTGATTCAAAAGAAGATATGTACCCCCATGTTTATTGCAGCATTGTTTACAATAGCAAAGATCTGGAAACAGCCCATGTGTTCATCAGTGAACGAGTGGATTAAAAAGCTGTGGTACATATACACAGCAGAATACTATGCAGCTGTGAAAATGAAGGAAATTTTACCTTTTGTGATGGCATGGATGGACCTGGAGATCATTATGCTGAATAAGCCAGGCAGAGAAAAGAAAATATCATATGATCTCACTTGTATGTAGAATCTAATGAACAAGGTGAATTGAGGAACAGAATAGAGACAGAGGTGGGGTCACAGAGAGGAGAGGAACAGCTGTCAGAGGGAATGGGGATGAGGGGATGGGATCAGAGAAGGTGAAGAGATTAGTGAAATTATATATACAAAACACATAGATACAGATAGTGGGACAGCCAATCCCAGAGGGGGGTGGGTGACAGACTTAGGGGTGGAAGGCAAAAGGGGTGTAATGGGGGATATGTAGGTGGGGGTGAGGGTATTATATTGAGTGGGACACTTGAATCCATGTTAACACAATAAATTAAAATTAATAAAAATATCTTTTAAAAAAATAAGAGAACCTTGAATGAATAATGATGGCGCTGTGCTATAAACAGAAGGTAATTAACTCAACCAGCACTCTATTTCTAAGGTTGAAAAAAGAAACAAAAGAGTAAGACTACATATAAATATTATTATTGTTACTAATCCACAGAACCCTCAGGTCAGTGTGGGGCTTCTTCCACATCTTTAAATCCTACCACATTTATCTCTTAGGGTTCCTTTTGCAGGAGCTACCTCCTTATGCTTGTGCTTTCCCAAATATTAAAGGCTGTTCTCACCAACACTGCATCTTCCATTGCAAAACCCACAGAATCGTGTTGTGAAGATGTCAAACTACATCAAAGAAATAAACTCAAAGGAAGGAAGGGAGGAAAGGAGGAAGGGAGGAAGAGGGAGGGAGGAAGGGAAGAAGGGAGGAAGGGAGGAAAGGAGGAAGGGAGGAAGAGGGAGGGAGGAAGGGAGGAAGGGAGGAAAGGAGGAAGGAAGGCAGGAAGGGGCTCTACAAATATACTATATGTGTAATTTGAAAAGCATATTACTTACAGCAATCATATGAATATTGACCTACAAAATACAATGTAACATTTCTGAAGAAAGTTTCAACCATTCTAGCTGAATCTACAGATTCTATTCCAAGAATACAATTTAAAGTCTTTACAAACTCACTTAAATAATACTCATTAAATAGAGTATTGTTTGCTTTTTAAAAACCTCATAAACTAGTCGAATATTCTTCGTGGGTCAGAATCTTTCAATTTACATAGGCCTAATAGATTAATTATGTTTAAAACTAAATTCCAGATAACATTCTAGAACAAATTTGAATCTATACCATTATATCTGAAAAATATTTTTACACATTCCAAAATAATTTGAAAACGAAAGGTAACTGAGCAGAGACTATGAAAAAGTTTTTAATGAAGCACCTACAAAACGTGCACTTAGGCAAGCATCTATAAGTATGTTATATGGAAAAGGTGTAGTCTAGGAGCTAGGGATACTGATACAAATTAAGACGTAGGTCCTGCCCGCAGGGACCAAAGTCAGAAAACAATAAATGATGACTGGGGGTGGCAGCAGCAGTAGTGCTGATGACGGTGGTTTTCACGTATTTTCTTCCTGACAAAAAGGAATGTTGTTGACTGTCTATAAAATGTTCGCACATTCACAAAATAAATTTTGTTATATTAAATAAGTTTGTGAAGCCAGTAGTTATAATTAAACTTTAGTACTTTATCTGTTATGGGCAAATACCAAGAGATATTCATGGATTCAGTGATTTCTGAATGTTTTTTTAAAGTCATGCTTAATTTTTAGCTGGACAAACTCTGAGTCAGGAAGGTGTTAAACTACATAAAGGGAAGGAGGGAGGGAGGGAGAGAGGGAGGAAAGAAGGGAGGGAAAATATCTTGCTAAAGTCCCCTTAAAGTCTTAGCTGGACCCAAACATCCTTCATTTCCTATCCTAAACTGTCCTCCTTAGGTTCCGTGGTACTTGAGAAAAAAAATGTGTGTTTTTTTTATTTTAGCTCAATTGTGTGGAGCCAGATTCTCCCACTCCCATCTTCCCCTTTTGCACAGAATGCCTCATGCTTGAAAAACACTCAGAGCCTGGGGAGAAAGGTGCTATATCCATGCAAAGGGTAGTTATTATTATTGATGTTTCTCATAAACACTGAGATTCAAAATGTCAAAAGTAATGTCAGACCCTAAGGTAACAGCAACACTTTCTCTCTTGGAAAAGTATTGTGTTATGTTTGCTTTGATGTCAGTTATGTCTGTATTTTGCACAAACACCCCCGTGTAGGCAAAGCTCAAAGGCAAGGATGACAGCTCAGAGGGCTAATAACAAAGACTTCATTTTCTGGCACATCCTCCAGTTAAGCAGTTCCTACAGTGGTTACCTGGTCACAAAAATATTATGGCATTTAACTCAATTATGACAGGATAAAGAACAGTGTTTTTTAAGTCATGATTAATGACTTTATTCTTTAGGCTCAAAGTTACAAATGCTAGAGCATCAAGAATACAGAAAATAAGGGAATTGGCCTAACTTCTTCAACCACCTATCCTGGACTCACAAAAATGTTTTTATTCGTTTGTCTAGTCTTTGCCAGTCACTAGTATTAATGAATAGCTGTCAGATGACTAGACCAAACAGTCTCTGCTCATGGATTAGAGCACTGTTATAGGCTTAATAGCAGAAGTTTAAATTATGAAAATGAGACCAAATGAATACCACTTTCTAGAACTGCTGCCCAGCTTATATAAGACCAGCTTAGTTCTGCTGAGATATTTTATCTTCTTCCCTCTGCCTTTATAAGGATAAGTAATTCCATAGTCAAAATTTTTGTCCAAGTATTTCACTATAACAGTAAAACTGAGTCATCAAGGTCTGGGCCAGAGAAAACTGAAAGTGATTGGTCTAATCATTTTCCCATTTTTTGGTATATACAGAAGAATGCTACATTCTCTTTTGTTGGTCCAATACAATAATCCTCATTTACTATGGATATATACAAGTTGTGTAAGCCTATGAGAAAAATTATATTTAGGACTTAGGTTCCAAGGAGCAAGCCCTTCTGCAAGTCTCCTGATGATCAATCAGTCTTTTCGTTTCATTGTTTACTACAATCTACTGTATGTGTGCAGTGCTGTGATAGATACTGAAAATAACAACATAAACATCTACCTTGACCTCAAAGGGTTTATTTTATTTACTGGTTTTTTTAATTCATTTTTTGGAGAGGAGCGAGATAAAGAAGGGGTGGGGGAAGCAGGACACATCAACTCTCATATGTGCCTTGGCCAGGCAAGCCCAGGGTTTCAAACCAGTGACCTCAGCATTCCAGGTCAACGCTTTATCCATTGTGCCACCACAGGTCAGTGCAGTTTATATTGTAATAAAAGAGATATATAAATGAAGCAAAAAGAAATAAGGATCTAAGTAATGCATAAAAGCAAAACACAAAAGAAAAAGAAATGAAATTTACCTGGGGATTCCAGAGAAGTCTCCATGGAAGATATAGCAGTTACATAAAAATAAGATTTCTTTTTTTTTTTTAATAATTTTATTTTTTTAATGGGGTGACATCAATAAATCAGGATACATACATTCAAAGATAACAAGTCCACATTATCTTGTCGTTCAATTATGATGCATACCTACCACCCAAAGACAGATTGTCCTCTGTCACCTTCTATCTAGTTTTCTTTGTGCCCCTCCCTCTCCCCGTCCGCCTTTCCCTCTCCCTTTCCCCCCTCCCCCCCCCCCCCCCCGTAACCACCACACTCTTATAAATGTCTCTTAGTTTCATTTTATGTCCCACCTACGTATGGAATAATGCAGTTCCTGGTTTTTTCTGATTTACTTATTTTGCTTCATATCATATTATCAAGATCCCACCATTTTGCTGTAAATGATCCGATGTCATCATTTCTTATGGCTGAGTAGTATTCCATAGTGTATATGTGCCACATCTTCTTTATCCAGGCATCTATTGACGGGCTTTTTGGTTGTTTCCATGTCCTGGCCACTGTGAACAATGCTGCAATAAACATGGGGCTGCATGTGTCTTTACGTATCAATGTTTCTGAGTTTTTGGGGTATATACCCAGTAAAGGGATTGCTGGGTCATAAGGTAGATCTATTTGCAGTTTTTTGAGGAACCACCATACTTTCTTCCATAATGGTTGTACTACTTTACATTCCCACCAACAGTGGATGAGGGTTCCTTTTTCTCCACAGCCTCTCCAACATTTGCTATTGTCTGTCTTGCTAATAACAGCTAATCGAACAGGTGTGAGGTGGTATCTCATTGCAGTTTTGATTTGCATTTCTCTAATAGCTAAAGAAGATGAGCATCTTTTCATATATCTGTTGGCCATTTGTATTTCTTCCTGGGAGAAGTATCTGTTCATATCCTCTTCCCATTTTTTTATTGGATTGTTTGTTTGTTTGTTGTTCAGTTTTATGAGTTCTTTGTATACTAAATTAGGCCCTTATCTGAGCTGTTGTTTGAAAATATCATTTCCCATTTAGTTGGCTTTCTGTTTATTTTGTTATCAGTTTCTCTTGCTGAGCAAAAACTTCTTAGTCTGATGTAGTCCCATTCATTAATTTTTGCCTTCACTTCCCTTGCCTGTGGAGTCAAATTCATAAAATGCCCTTTAAAACCCAGGTCCATGAGTTGAGTACCTATGTCTTCTTCTATGTACTTAATTGTTTCAGGTCTTATGTTTAGATCTTTGATCCATTTTGAGTTAATGTTTGTACAGGGGGAGAGACTGTAGTCCAGTTTCATTCTTTTGCATGTGGCTTTCCAGTTTTCCCAGCACCATTTATTGAAGAGGCTTTCTTTTCTCCATTGTGTGTTGTTGGCCCCTTTATCAAAAATTATTTGACTATATATATGTGGTTTTATTTCTGGACTTTCTATTCTGTTCCATTGGTCTGATTGTCTATTTTTCTGCCAATACCATGCTGTTTTGATTGTCGTGGCCCTATAATATAGTTTGAAGTCAGGTATTGTAATGCCCCCAGCTTCATTCTTTTTCTTTAGGATTGCTTTGGCTATTCGGGGTTTTTTATAGTTCCATATAAATCTGATGATTTTTTTGCTCTATTTCTTTAAAAAATGTCATTGGAAGTTTGATGGGAATTGTATTAAATTTGTATATTGCTTTGGGTAATATAGCCATCTTGATTATATTTATTCTTCCTAGCCAAGAACAAGGTATATTCTTCCATCTCATTATATCTTTTTCGATTTCCCTTAATAATGGTTTATAGTTTTCATTATATAAGTCCTTTACATTCTTTGTTATGTTTATTCCTAAGTATTTTATTTTTTTTGTTGCAATCGTGAAAGGGATTATTCTTTTGAGTTCCTTCTCAGTTGTTTCATTGTTGGCATATAGAAAGCTATTGACTTCTGTATGTTAATTTTGTATCCTGCGACCTTACTGTATTGGCTTATTGTTTCTAGTAGTCTTTTTGTGGATTCTTTGGGGTTTTCGATGTATAGGATCATATCATCTGCAAAAAGTGATACCTTTACTTCTTCTTTTCCAATATGGATGCCTTTTATTTCTTTGTCTTGTCTGATTGCTCTGGCTAGAACTTCTAGTACCACATTAAATAAGAGTGGAGAGAGTGGACAACCCTGTCTTGTTCCTGATTTAAGGGGGAAAGCCTTCAGTTTAGTGCCACTTAATATGATGTTAGCTGATGGTTTATCATATATGGCCTTTATCATGTTGAGATATTTTCCTTCTATACCCATTTTGTTGAGAGTCTTAAACATAAAATTGTGTTGTATTTTATCGAAAGCCTTTTCTGCGTCTATTGATAAGATCATGTGGTTTTTGTTCTTTGTTTTGTTGATATGGTGTATTACGTTAACCGTTTTACGTATATTGAACCATCCTTGAGATTCTGGGATGAATCCCACTTGATCATGATGTATTATTTTTTTAATATGTTGTTGTATTCGATTTGCTAGTATTTTGTTTAGTATTTTAGCATCTGTATTCATTAGAGATATTGGTCTGTAGTTTTCTTTTTTTGTGCCATCCTTGCCTGGTTTTGGTATGAGGGTTATGTTGGCCTCATAAAATGTGTTTGGAAGTATTGCTTCTTCTTCAATTTTTTGGAAGACTTTGAGTAGAATAAGAACCAAGTCTTCTTTGAATGTTTGGTAAAATTGGCTGGTATAGCCGTCAGGGCCCGGACTTTTATTTTTGGAGAGGTTTTTAATGGTTTTTTCTATTTCTTCTCTACTGATAGGTCTGTTTAAGCTTTCTGCTTCTTCTTGACTCAGTCTAGGAAGGTTGTATTGTTCTAGGAATTTATCCATTTCTTCTAGGTTGTTGAATTTAGTGGCATATAGTTTTTCATAGTATTCTACAATAATTCTTTGTATATCTACAGTGTCTGTGGTGATTTCCCCTCTTTCATTTTGGATTTTGTTTATATGAGTTCTTTCTCTTTTTTCCTTGGTAAGTCTTGCCAAGGGTTTGTCAATTTTGTTGATCTTTTCAAAGAACCAGCTCCTTGTTCTATTAATTTTTTCTATAGTTTTTCTGTTCTCTAATTCATTTATTTCTGCTCTGATTTTTATTATCTCCTTTCTTCGGCTGGTTTTGGGTTGTCTTTGTTCTTCTTTTTCTAGTTCCTTAAGGTGGGAAGTTAAGTGGTTCACTTGGGCTCTCTCTTGTTTGTTCATATATGCCTGAAGTGATATGAACTTCCCTCTTATCACTGCTTTTGCTGCATCCCATAGATTCTGATATGTCGTATTGTCATTTTCATTAGTCTGTATATATCTTTTGATCTCTGCATTTATTTCTTCTTTGACCCATTCATTTTTTTAAAAGTATGTTGTTTAGTTTCCACATTTTTGTGGGATTTTTTTCCTCTTTTTTGCAGTTGAATTCTAGTTTCAAGGCTTTATGATCAGAAAATATGCTTGGTACAACTTCAATTTTTCTGAATTTGCTGATGTTGTTTTTGTGGCTCAACATATGGTCAATTCTTGAGAATGATCCATGTACACTGGAGAAAAATGTATACTCAGTCACTTTGGGATGAAATGTCCTGTAGATGTCTATCATATCCAGGTGCTCTAGTGTTTTGTTTAAGGCCACTATGTCTTTGTTGATTCTCTGTTTGGATGACCGATCTAGAGCCGTCAGCGGTGTATTGAGGTCTCCAAGTATGATTGTGTTTTTGTCAGTTTTTTTTTTAAGGTCAATAAGTAGCTGTCTTATATATTTTGGTGCTCCTTGGTTTGGTGCATATATATTAAGAATTGTTATGTCTTCTTGATTCAGTGTCCCCTTAGCCATTATGAAATGGCCATTTTTGTCTCTGAGTACTTTTCCTGTCTTGTAGTCAGCATTATCCGATATGAGTATTGCTACACCTGCTTTTTTTGGATGTTATTTGCTTGGAGTATTGTTTTCCAGCCTTTCACTTTGAATTTGTTTTTATCCTTGTTACTTAGATGAGTTTTCTGTAGGCAGCATACAGTTGGATTTTCTTTTTTAATCCATTCTGCTACTCTGTGCCTTTTTATTGGTGAGTTTAATCTGTTTACATTTAGTGTAATTATTGATACTTGTGAGTTCCCTATTGCCATTTTATATCTTGCTTTCTGTTAGTTTTGTGTCTTGTTTGATCCTTCTCTTTCGTTTTTCTATCTTTTGTTTTTATTTGGTTGTATTCCATACATCTTTCCTCTGTTGCTATCTTTTTTATCTCATGTGCTTCTGTGGTGGTTTTTTCAATGGTGGTTAACTTGAGTAATGAAAAGGGTCCCTACCCTGTTCATTGTAGCGAACTATTTTGTGAGTACTTTTGCACTCCATCGTCCTTTGCTACTGTTAATCTCCATCTTCTCCCCCTCTTTCTTTTTGTTGTTGTCACAGTTTAAATTTGGTTTTATTGTGTTCTTCTTGGAGCTTTTACTTGTGGCTCTGTTTTTGTTTTGTTTTTTTGTTCTTTGTATCTGATTGGAGAACCCCCTTTAGTAATTCCTGGAGTGGGGGTTTTCTGATGATAAATTCCCTCATCTTTTCTGTATCTGTGAATGTTTTTATTTCTCCTTCATATTTGAAGGATAGCTTTGATGGGTATAGTATTAGTGGCTGAAAGTTCCTCTCTTTCAGGACTTTAAATATTGGGGTCCACTCTCTTCTAACTTGTAGAGTTTCTGCTGAGAAATCTGATGATAATCTAATGGGCCTTCCTTTATATGTTGTATTCTTCTTTTCCCTGGCTGCCTTGAGAATTTTTTCTTTGCTGTTGGTTTGTGTCAATTTCATTATGATATGCCTTGGACTAGGTTTGTTGGGGTTAAGAAAACTCAGAGTTCTGTTTGCTTCTTCAACTTGAGGCTTTTGTTCTTTCCACAGGCTTGGGAAGTTCTCATCTATTATTTGTTTGATAATGTTCTCCATTCTATTTTCTCTCTCTTCTCCCTCTGATATACCTATTATTCTTATGTTATTCTTTTTTATGGAGTCCGATAATTCTTGGAGGGCTATCTCATTTTTTTAAATTTTTGAGTCTCTTTCTTCTTCTCTCTGTTGTGCCTCAAGTTGCTTGTCTTCTATTTCACTAATCCTCTCTTCTATCTGACCTGTTCTATTAGCTAAGCTTGTTATATCATTTTTCAGCTCGTGAATTGAGTTTTTCATCTCTGTTTGATTTGTTTTTATAGTTTCAATTTCCTTGGACATATATTCTTTGTGTTCATTGAGTTGTTTTCTGAGCTCCCTAAATTGCCTTTCTGTGTTTTCTTGTATATCACGAAGGATTTTTAGGATTTCTATCTTGAATTCTCTGTCATTTAGCTCCAAGGTTTCCAATATATTAAATTTTTTCTCCATAGATTTTTCCTCATCTAGCTGTTACCTCTCTTTCTTTTGTATCCATGATATTCAATTTTCTCTTCCTTAATGGCATCTGAGGGTGGTTTTGTTGATAGTATTAATGAGATTTAATAAAGAATAAAAAGTTAAAAATAAATCAAAAAGATAATAAAAAAATAAAAAATAAAAAAGAGTTGTTTTTTTAAAAAAATTAATAATGAAATAAAGAAAAATAAAATAAAATAAAAATTTAAAAAATAGGAAATTATTCCCCCCCCTCCTTTTTTCCTCTCCTCTCCTCTCCCCTCTTTCTTGAGAAAATCTTGTGGTGAACTGTGAATTATAACAAACAATGCCTGTGATGGTGGGCCTGAATTGGGGAAAAGTAATAAAGGGGCAAAAAAAAAGAAAAAAAAAAGAAAAAAGAAAAAAAAGAGGGTATGGACCCACAAAAAGCAAATAAGGAAAAAATTTGGGTCAAGAATAAAATGATTTGCTTTTAGGTGTTGGTTGTCTAAGAGTTATGATGAGAGGAATAAGAGGAAAACAGAAAAATGGGGGGACAAATTAAAAAATTACTATTGTATTTAGTGGAACAAGAACTAGATAAAATCGAGAGCCAGGGATGGGAGCACTGCTAGTGAGTTAAAAAGGTAAAGTAAAAACCCCCCAAAATGCCACAAACATAAGTTTGAGTCCCAGATAAGATACTTTGTTTGTTATTGAGGTTTGAATGAGAGGAGATGTAAAGGAGAAAGGAAGAAACTAATATAGAGGGAGAAAAGAAAGAGAGAGAGAGAAAAAAAGAGGGAACCACTAAAAGAAGAAAAAAGAAAGGAGAGAGAGAGAGAGAGAGAGTTAAGGGTTTTGGAGTGCAACCCTCATAGAGAGAAAGGAAGAGGAGAGAAAAGATAATGGGAGATGTAACACTTATGGGTAGTGTAGTTCAAGGAGAGGAGAGAGTAAGACCGGCAGAGAGTTAATTGGCCAAATTGGAGGAGGAAAAATAGTATCAAGAATGAAGATAAGAGAAACAAACGAACAAATATAATAAAATGGGATAGGTTATAAAGTCTGCAGATTATTCTTGATTTTGAGAGGTTATCTTCTTGCTTTTTCTTTTCTCTCCCTCTTCCTGGTCGGTGACTCTGTACCCCGGGTTCTGCCCCTCTGGCACGCTCAGGTAGAGGTTTGCAGTTGATAAGTCTCTATGGCAATGTCATGTATTGTGCTTTAGTCTCGTTGGCAGTCGAGGCTCATTAGCATTTATAGGCTCCGACAGTGAGAGAGTCCGTGTTCCTGGAGCCTTTCTCCTAGTCTTTCCTTCCTCAATTAGTAGCCTGATAATCCAGCTATGGGGTTGCTGCTGCCTCTGCCTGGATAGTAAGAGGCTCAAAGAGTTGGCAACTCCCCACTCTATTTCCACTCAGCACAGGGCTCTGGGTAAGGCTCAGTCAGTCAGAGCTTCTAGCATAATCAGGCGGGCTTTCTGCCCACTCAAAGACCTCTGGCTCTGCCACTCTGTCTGGTAACACAGGCGGGTGCCCACTTCCGGGGCGCTTGGAGGAAATGCTCATTCACTATCTGCGTGCGCAGACCAGGATATCTGGCCAGCAGTCTCACGCTCTGAGTGAAACCCCCAACCGCATGGAAAAGTTGCAGCGTTGGAATTGAGTCTCGTTCCGTCCCCGTGCGCGGCTTTTGCAAGGTGCTGGGGCGGCCCGAGATTCCGCTTTGGCCCACACAAAGGCCCCTTACTCTGCCCCTCTGTGTGGTAACACAGGCGCGCACTGCCGAGGTACTCGGAGGAATCTCTCACTCACTATCTGCGTGCGCGCGCAGACCAGGATATGAGGCCGGCCGCGTTTCCCTCTGAGTGGAACCCCCACCAGCACGGAAAATTTCCACCGTTGGAATTAATTCTCACTCCCTCTGGTGTGCGGCTTTCCCAGGGTGCTGGGGCTGCCCAGAGATTCTGCTTTCGGCCCACAGAAAGGCCTCTGACTCTGCCTCTCTGTGGGGTAACACGGGCACCCACTTCCGGGGCTTAGGAAGAAATCTCTCGCCCACTAACTGCGCACCGACCAGGAGACCGGGTAAAATGGCTGCCCCGCTTGTCTTTCTTTGTTTGGGTTTGGCATGAGTGTTAGCTTGTATTGCCCGTGTTGCCACAGGATCAGTTTTTCCTCGGCTTGTATCTCCGTGCCACAGCCTGGTTCGGCCGTTTGTGCCGCGGCCTGGATCTATTCACCCCCTTTGCCCGCCTCAGTTTCTATATTCACAGTTACCAGAGAAAGCTGCCCTGTTTAGGTTAGTGAGGAAGGCAGAGTATTTCTTCCTCCCTATTTCCTTCGGGGTTTGGTTATATATTTAGCCAATTTTTCACTCAACCATACCTTTGAGTGTATTGCGAAGCATCTGGAGGCTCCAAGTATAGGTTTTTCTGTTTCTGGTTGAAGATCTTGTTGAATTTTGGGGGAGATTTATCGGTATCGCTTCCTACCCCGCCATTACTCTGAATTCATCTCGAAATAAGATTTCTAAATGCAAAAAAAAAAAAAAAGGAGAAAAGGGAAATTATGAACAAAGTCACAGGGGCTTAAAAGTTAAGTAGTTCAGAATTATATTTTAAAAGAGAAAGAACATTGGACTTTAAGTCCTAACACTAAGGTTTTAGTTCTTTCCTCATTTCTAACTATTAAAACTTAGTTAATAAAAAAAATTGGATTAGGGTTTACCTAATAGAGGTACTAGTCAAAATCTTTTAACACCTGGTATGGTATGAATACTGACCAATCAAAACAAATGTTGGCTGTAATAATCAGTACAGATATTTAGGTGCATACCAAGCGAATACCAAGTAGCCTAACCTACATTTTTTTGTCTCACCCCTCCCCAGAATGTAGGTTAACAATTGTTAACAACTGTGTTCTAAAAATGTATCAGGGATTTGTTTTAATCAGGTATGGTAAGGCACAATGACATAGAAATAATCATCATAAAGGAAGAAGTTTATACTCACAGATCCCTAAAACAGGAGGCACAGCCTGAACCACGGGGCCATTATAGGAAAGCACCATGGTTGGGCAGCAGATAGCAGGGAGTGCGGGGAACATGGCCCAGAGTCTTTTTAAAGTTTTCCCAGAAGGAAAGGGCAAGGCAGGGCAGAGGGAGTAAGTTTAGTACTGGAGAGTTTGAATAATTCAGTGGACTCTGGGCTATAAAGATAGTCCTCAGTTATTCAGTAGCTGGTCCTCGGTTGATTTAGGGCAAGGGGGAATGTACACAGGGTGTATAACAGTTTGGTAAAGAAAATGTTTGGTGTGGGGGCTGGATTGGTTGGTTTGTGCATCAAAAGCATGCTTGAAGGAGACTTAAATGCTATCTCTAGGAATCAGCTAGCCCTGGGAGGAGATTCTTTAGGCTCAAGGTTGAAATGCCAGAGCATCAAGAATACAGAAAATAAGAAAATATAGTCAATACACACTGCTTTCATAATACCTGGTAAGTGTAGAGGCTTACATATATACTATATCCTTTTTAAATGCAAGGAAGGGATAGTGAGACAGACTCCTGCATGCACCCTGACCAGGATCCAACTGGTAACCCTGTCTGGGGCCAAGGCATGAATCAACACACCTATTTTTAGTGCTTGAGGCTGACGCATGTGGACCATGTAGCTATCCTCAGTGCCCAGCCATCGCTCACACCAATTGAGCCACTAGCTGAGGGAGGGGAAAAGGGAGAAAAGGGAGAGAGAGAAGAGAGGAAGAAGAGAGGGACAGAAAGGGGGAGAAGGGAGGAGAAGGGGGAGAAGGGGGAGAGATGGGGCAAAAGGGGGAAAGGGAGGGGAAGAGAAGCAGATGGTCATTTCTCTTGTGTGCCCTGACCGGGAATCGAACCCAGGATGTCCATACACTCGGCCAACACTATAAACTGAGCCAATCAACCATATTTTTTTATATGGATTAATAATGACTAAGTGAATGAGGGATTATTTAAATGTGAGTAAAGTATAAAATAGTGAAAATATGTAGTGAGATTAGGACTAAAAATATATATTGAAATGAGATGGGAAGGCTTGCATGGTCAGAAATGGAAAATTTATTTATTTATTTATTTATTTATTTATTTATTTATTTATTTGCTTACATTTTTTAGTGAGATAGGGGAAGGAGAGACAGACTCCCAACTGAGATGCACCAGGTAAGCATACTAGTGGGCAATGCTCTGCCCACCTGGGACCCTTGTTCTGTTGCAACTGGAGCCGTTTTTTTTTTTTTTTAGTACCTACGGGGAGGTCATGGAGACATCCTCAGTGCCCAGGGCCAATTTGCTACAATCAAGCCTTGGCTGTAGGAGGGTAGGAGAAGAGAGAGAGAAAGAGAGAAACATCAATTTATTTTTTCACTCATCCATGCACTCAGTGGTGATTCTTATATGTACCCTGACTGGGGATTGAGCCCACAACCTTCGTGCATCAGGATGAGGCTCTAACCATGGAACTACCTGGCCAGGGCTGTGGGAAGCACTTTAAATAGCAAGGTAGTAGGTGGATTATTTTCTAATATTAACCCTCTATGGGCCAGTTTTTTTCATGACTATAAAAAATTTATGTAACATGAAATCAACAAATATTAACCTAAAAATACAAATTAACAAAGAATTAGCAGTTTCAAAGATTTTATTATAATGGATATATTTTGTAACTTTAAAGTAACAAAGGCTAATAACATTTGCACTTGTGTGTATTAAAGCTTAAGTATGGAATACCATGTGTTTAGCATTAAACATCTCCTTTCCAAGGATGATGAAAACTGTTTTTCATGTGGGATACTGATTGCCAAGAAATTTTGATGATTCTGAATTTTCCTCATCTGATGATGATTTACCACTAAATTCACCATCACTGTCAATAATATTTATGAATCATTGGGTAAATACTATTGGATGATCTTTATCCAAGTCAGATTCTAATAAAGAATCTTCAGATCTATTACCTTTAATGCTTCTAACTCTTACTGCTCTTATTTTTATATGCTTCTGTATTCATATTTTACACCTCTGATATATAAAACTGAAAAGCAAATAAAACACAAGCATTATCACAAATACACTGAACCCTGCCATTATAGCTCACTGTGACTTGAAAGTCACAAAGCTATATCATATGAAAATAATAACAAAATGATTGTTGAAATACAAACAAGAGATGATTGATATACAAACCAAGAGCTATTATGTAGGCTTTTTCTTGTTACCAAACACCAACAGAAGAAAAAATAATGACAATTGCATAAGATGGTTCCTATGGTTTCTATCTGCAGACAACTGGCAAAATCATTTATTTTGATAGCTAGATTAGAGTTGATAACTAATACCAAGAGTGTTATTGGTTACTAAGAAGACATTATATAACAAGATGTATATGCCACCTTGTGGTACAAAAAAGTTAGTTAATAAAATATTGATATATCTGTATGTGACTTGAAAGTTACACAGGCCAATAGAGTATTAACAGGCAATACAGCACACAGAACTGGGTTTGAATCCTGGCTATGATGCATCAGACAAGCTACTTTATCTCTATAAACATTGATTTCCTATAAAATGAGGATAATAATAATACTTCAAAGAGTTAGTCTAAAATTAGCACAGTACTTAATATATAGTAACAGCCAAAAATATACCAAAATAATAATAATAATAATAATATTCAGGATAGAAGGATGTCCTCAAAAACCAAATTTCTATCCAGTGAAACTTCCTGACAGCTTCGTGGTCAGGACTATAAAATGGTATCTAGCCACCCCCACAAAAGACAATGTATTATAATCTGATTAAGATTAATTTTCCCTCCCCAGGGAGAGAAAAAACAAGAATAGCTCTTTTACCTACATAACTAGGTCTTTAAACAGAGAGTACAGGTTCACAAGACAAAACACAAGTAAAACATAAGCAACTTTTAAGACTACCTCCTAGCCAGTGAGGAGGAAAAAAAGAAGATACCCAGCTAAGAAGGAAATGATTATGGCATCTCCTCACTTCTCACAGAATTCTCTGTATTCTGTAAAATGGAGTGCAGGTGGGGTCAGCTATCACTCCAGCAGCTGGCAGTACCTCATGGAATGAGTTCAGGTACACTGACAGCAGCACCAAGATCCCCAAATGGTCTTGCCTCAAACTGCCTCAGGGAAATGATCAAACAACCTCATTTTTAAAATCTCAACTCTTGCAACTTTTTATTTTTTTATTTATTTATTTTATTTTATTTTTTCTGAAGCTGGAAACAGGGAGAGACAATCAGACAGACTCCCGCATGCGCCCGACCGGGATCCACCCGGCACGCCCACCAGGGGCGACGCTCTGCCCACCAGGGGGCGATGCTCTGCCCCTCCTGGGCGTCGCTCTGCCGCTACCAGAGCCACTCTAGCGCCTGGGGCAGAGGCCAAGGAGCCATCCCCAGCGCCCGGGCCATCTTTGCTCCAATGGAGCCTCGGCTGCCGCTGCGGGAGGGGAAGAGAGAGACAGAGAGGAAGGAGGGGGTGGGGGTGGAGAAGCAAATGGGCGCGTCTCCTATGTGCGCTGGCCGGGAATCAAACCCGGGTCCCCCGCACGCCAGGCTGACGCTCTATCGCTGAGCCAACCGGCCAGGGCCTCTTGCAACTTTTTTAAAATGGCTAGATATTTAGAGGCCATGCTGCCCAAGCCTAACTAAGCCAACAATTCTTTTTAAATATACTGCTAAGAGCTAACAACATCCTTACATTTAAAATGATTACAATCTAAACTGGTTTCATATTTAAGGACTATGGGCTTCAACTTATGAAGGAGATTGACAACTAAAAGGAAAATCTTGTTACAAATAGGCATATACAAAAGGAGCCAAAGCCCTAGAAAATTTTTTTTGCCAGAATCTTTACTAGTAAAGATCCTGAGATGACCACCATAACCACAGTCTTTATAAGGTTTTGGTGACTCTTTAAAGGTATTATATGGAATACTGGTGGCCACTGTCACAGCCAGGTAGATCCACACTGGATTGAGGCAGACAGTAGAGAAACAGCGGAGCTGGAAAGGGTTGGGCCACTCCATTTAATAGAGTCTCACAATGGGGGACAAGCACACAGGCAGGGAAATGGCCTCTCAGGCAAACAAATAGCAAAATGGGCCCTCACAGTGGCGGGCAGGCCGTCTGCACATCTGCAACTGCCCATCTCCCATCTCTCTCCAGGGCAAGCACCCAGGCCTTATAGAGTCTGTGCACACGCGCCTCTGCCACGTGCTCACACACTAATCAAGCAAAGTGCTTGCAGCTGGTAACCCCACGAGCAAGCCTAACATAACTGCCCCACATTATACTAAATTTGAGGAATTCAATATCTCAAGTCAGCATATCTAAAGAAGATTTTTAATAATTAAAGTTTTCCATACTTCATTACCCAGAAATTCTTATTTCTAAAAATGTTCTTATAAGAAAAAATAAAGGGGAAACTCATATCAACAAAGTTTATACCCATAGTATATACAACAAAAAACCCCCAAAACAATGAAGTAACCTTAATGCTAACAAGAGAAAGGTAAAAAATATATATGGTATATTAATTCAATGTATATAATATAGCCATTACTGGCTTCATCTCTTGCAGTATCCTTATAATACAATGAAAATAGCAACTTGGTAGCATTGTTACAAGGAGTATTTCATACTTCATGACTTTAAAATTGTGCAAAATGGAAGAGAAAAGTAATGCTGGTGGCCGAGGCCAGGCAGGTTCACATTGAATTCGGGCAGACGGTAGAAAAACCACAGAGTCAGAAGAGGTTAGGCCACTCCATTTAATAGAATCACACAACAGCAGACAAGCACACAGGCAGGGCAAACACCTGCAGGCAAACAAACAACAAATGGCCCCTCACAATGGCGGGCAGGCAATCCATGCATCCACAACCCCCCTGAGCGCAAGCACCCGTAGCCTTATATAGGCCACACACACGTGGTGCTGCCACGTGCTCACGCACCAATCAGGCAAAGGGCTTACAATTGGTAACCCCGCAAGCAAGTCTGACACAACTGCCCCACAAGAAGCTATAACAATACAAATGTTTTCATTTGATTTAACATTTACATTTGTGAATATATCTATACAGGAAACCCCCCACACACTCAATATCTTACATAAGATACTGTGGGGCAGCTGTGTCAGGCTTGCTCGCGGGGTTACCAGCTGCAAGCCTTTGCCTGATTAGTGTATGAGCACATGGCAGAGGCGCGTGTGCATGGCCTACATAAGGCTCTGGGTGCTTCCCCTGGGCAGTGATTCTCCCAGGTCACTCTCCTGCACCTGTGAGGTGTGGTTTTCCTTGCTCCATTGCCCTTACTGTGAATAGCAAATTTTCCTTTGTTTATTAGCTTTCACTTTTTTTGTTTATTTGCTCACCTGTCTTGGCGAGTCTCCAATAAACAGGTATGGCCCGACACTTCCTGGCTTTGCATTTTCTCTACCATCTGTCCAAATCCAATGTGGACCTGCCTGGCCTCAGCCACCAGCATTACACCTGGTGTAGTGGGCAGGATTCAGAGCAGATCAGTATGGAGCCGCCGACACCCTTGAAGGGTGGGATAGAGGAGTGGTCGCTATTCTCCAGTGTATGGATCCCCCTGATTGTCCTTTTGGGGGCCATAGGCTGGGTGTTTTTTACAGCCCTGCAAGAGGAAACCAAGAGCTCTGTGCAAGAGGCAGCCCAAGATCAAAAGCTCCAGGGTGAGCTGTGGAGTAAGCAGCAACAACAGCATGAGCTACAATGGTCAGTGGAGAAAGAGCTGCAGATCTGAGAACTGCAGGTCAGACTGCAGGCTGAGAACCAGCAATGGCATGAACTGGAGCCAGCACTGGAGAGGGAGGCCAACTGGGTTCGAGAGCTGCATTGTGAGCTGCAGGTGGAACACCAACAGTGCCTAGAACTGGAGCCGTCTCTGGAGAAGGAACTGTGGGTTCTCAAGTTGCAGTTTGCCCTGGAAGCTGAACATTGGCAGCAATGGCTCTTGGAGTAACAACTGCAGGTTCAGGAGCTGGAAAGTAGGGTTCAGGAGCCAACAGCTGCAGGAGCCAAAATGGGGCATAGAAGACAGAGCTGCATTCCTGTCAGTGGATTGGCTCTGAGTGGATGGGAGCAGGCATTTCTGACCCCTCCTCTTCTGAGGATGAGGTTCAGGGTGTAACTGCAGTCCACAGACTCAGAGCCTGACCAGTGGTCACCAAGAAGGTAAAGTGCCAGCAGCAAAGAGTCCCTCAGAAGCAGCCACAGCCTCCTCCCCAGATAGTGGAGTACTCTGTGGTCCAGCCCTACATCTGGGCAGAGCTAATGAGGTGGGGGGCATAATTCAGGCAGAAACCCATGGAGCCACTGGCAGCCTGGTTACTGTGGTTGTGGGACACAGAGGTGATGGTATCATGTTCTCCAGAACACAGAAGGAGGAATTGGCCACCATTGCCACACACTCCTCCTTGAGTCAATGTCTTCCAAACTGCCATGACAACCCAGAAGACCATACCCTATTAGGATGGCTGATGGCTGCCATTCATATGATCTGGCAGAATGCTGGGGACTTGCCGGAGGTAGTGAGTCAGTGTCATTGCTATAGTGAGTTAGTAAAGGTCCTTCAGGAACTATGTATGAAGAATGTTGCTTTCCACCCAGGGTCCCGTGGACCAGACAAGGAAGTGTTTACGGCTGGATGTGGGATCTTATCCTCTGCAGCGCCCCATCAGCCCTTTTTGGATCACTAGTGGCTATCCTGGGCTCTTATGTGGGACAGTTCATCAACATGGTTACACAGGTTGTAACAGACTTGGGGGAGCTGGAGGTACCACAGAATCACAAAGCTGTGAGGGCTGCTGCCCATGCTGCTGCTCTGACTGGCAAGAGAAATGAGCCTGTGCAAGTTACCTGAACACAGATGTGGGTAGATTTGATTGAGGCTGGGCAGATAGGGAGAAATTGGATGGCAAGCTTAATTAAGTTCTTCTGGAGCTTTGGCAGCAGCTTAAACCAGGACAGAGATTCCAGCCACTGAGACAAACAGCCCCAGCAGCTACCAATAAAATGGTTGGTGTGCAGGTAGTATGGTTGCAAGATTATATGATGGAGACAGCTGAAGGAGAGAAGGACCCCAAGACATGCTGTCCCAGTTTGAATAGGGGGAAGGCAGAGGGACCCATCTATCAAGGACAGGCGGGGACCAGAGGCCTATATGGAACTGGGTATCCACTGGTCCCCTTCTAACGTACAATGGGTATTGGCCTTGATGGATACGGGTGCAGAATGTTCCCTCCTCTATGGGAACCCAGAGTGGTTTGCTGGGACCCCAGTGGCCATTGACAGGTATGAGGGCCAAACTGTTCAAGTGAAGCCAATAACTATTCCATTGGGGATAGGAAGACTGCCTCCTAAGCCATATAAGGTATATGTACCCCTTATTCCTGAATATATTTTGGGGGTAGGTGTCTTACAAGGACTGTGGTTAGAGACTACTGCCGGGGAGTTCCACCTGTGAGTCTGGGTAGTGAAGGCAGTGTTGCAGGGACATGCAGCACATTCCCCCTTGCAATTACCCATTCCCCAGCATGTGACTAGCATGAAGCAGTACTGCCTGCCAGGTGGCTATGAAGATATCACTGGGACAGTCCTTGACTTAGAAAAGGTGGGGATCTTCTGGCCAGCACACAGCCCTTAAAATTCCCCAGTGTGGCCTGTGTGCAAACCAGAAAGAAACTGGCAAATGTCAGTGGATTACAGGGAACTTAATAAACTCATTCCCTCTTTGCACGCTGCTGTTCCCTCGATACCTAACACGATGGATCGGATAAGCCACAAGTTGGGGACATACCATTTAGAGGCAGATTTGGCTAATGCCTTTTTCTTTATGGATACAGCTGTAGAGAGTCAAGACCAATTTGCCTTCACTTGGGAAGGGCAGCAATGGGCCTTTATACAGTATTACCACAGGGCTATTTGCATAGCCCCACCTTGTGTCATAAACTGGTGGCTGGCTAAATGGAAACAAACAGAGGCAGTTTGTATGTATCATAATATAGATAACATTATGCTAATTAGTGATTCTCTTCCAGAATTGGAGCAAGCAGTCCCTACTCTGCTATCCCATATGAAAGCTTGTGGCTGGGTGGTCAACGAGGGCAAATTACAAGAAACTAGGTTATCTGTTGAGTTCCTGGGGGTCGTCCTGGGGGTTGGCAAGCATTCATACCCCATTTGGCTCAGTTACTGTGTCCCTTATATCACCGTATTTGGAAGGGGGTTGGCTGGGACTGGACTGAGCAGGCACAAGGTGCATTTGCAGCAGCCAAGAGAGCTGTCAAGGTGGCACAGGCCTTGAATGTGTTTTATCCTGCCAGGCCCTGTGAGCTTGATGTCCCTGTAACCTCTAAGGGGTTTGGATGGGGCTTGTGACAATAGAGTGCCTATGGCAACCTATTGGGTTTTGAAACCAATTGTGGAAAAGCACTGAAGTCCATTACTCATTAGTGGAGAAACAGTTGGCAGCTGTGTATGCTGCCCTCCTGACCACTGAGAGTATTATGACTACAACTTCAGTTATGGTCAAGACAACATACCCTATTGCAGGATGGGTGAGAGATTGGGCAACCAAACCTCATAGTGGTATGGCCCAAACCTTCACCCTGGCCAAGTGAGGTGCATACCTGGACCAATATCGTGCTCTTAGCACCAGCCCATTGAGGGAAGAACTGCAGGAAGTCTTGGGTCCAGTCACCTATGTGACCTTAGAGTCAGGTGTAGCTGGGGCTTAGGAGGCAGAACCTGAAGTCAGTCCCTACCAGGAGGGATGAATGCCCATCCCCGAGGATGCCTGGTATACTGATCGTTCCAGCAGGAGCCAACCTGCCAAGTGAATGGCCATAGCCTTCCATCCAGCCACTGAGACTATTTGGATGGATTCAAATACAGGTCAAAACAACCAATGGGTAGAATTAAGAGCTGTTTGGCTAGTTGCCCATAATGAACCATCACCTCTGGTGATTTGCACTGACAGCTAGGCTGTCTATCGTGGACTAATCTTTGGATTGCTACTTGGCATATTAACCAGTGGATGGTGATGCACTGTCCTTTATGGGGTCCGGCTATGTGGCAGGACTTATGGGGAAT
The DNA here is from genome assembly GCF_036850995.1 of Saccopteryx leptura. Classification (NCBI taxonomy): domain Eukaryota; kingdom Metazoa; phylum Chordata; class Mammalia; order Chiroptera; family Emballonuridae; genus Saccopteryx; species Saccopteryx leptura. Next base: position 131,466,320 of record NC_089506.1, on the reverse strand, counting down.
AGGACACCAGAAGCAGGTGACAGTATATCATGTCATGAGGCATGCCCCTCTAGCCCATCCTGGAAATAATGAGGCAGATACGTTGGCGAGGGTGCAATGGTTGGAGACTGCACCTGTAGGTGATGTAGTACAGTGGTTCCACAAGCGTCTGCTCCATGGGAGACAAAAAACTATGTGGGCTATGATTAAGGCATGGACACATGCCTGTGTCCTATGCAGAGGTACTTGTAGCCTGTGAGCAATGTGCAGTGTTAAGGAGCACCTGCAGATACAACTGGCATCACCTGGACAGACCCAGAAAGGTCATGTTACACTGACACACTGGCATATAGACATCATTGGACCCTTACCAAAGTCAGAAGGGTACCAGTATGCAGTCACTTTGTGTAGATACTGCCACTGGTCTGCTTACTGCTTACCCCACCCATAACCCTGACCAGAGGGCAGTCATACAGGCTCTGGACCACCTGAGTGCTGTATACAGGTGGCCGGTGATCCTTGAAAATGACAATGATACCCATTTCATGGGTCCTATAGTGAGGCAATAGGCTGAAGACCTAGGGGTGGACTGGAAGTACCATGTTCCTACCACCCTCAGGTTGCTGATATCATTGAGTGGTATAATGGACTCTTAAAGCAGGGACTGTGACGGGGGGGGGGGGAGCACTGGTTCCCTTACTAGATGGACATGCCACTTATGGACAGTACTCTGAATTCTGAATCAGAGACTTTGGGGTGGGGTGGGGGGGCAGATTCAATGGAGGCCGTCCAGCACTGGGCAGCTGATCCCATCCAATTGCAGATATGCACCAAGGATGCTTTGTCAAGCCGGGCTTTGGATGGCAGGGCAACATGCTTTTTCCTGCCCCTACAGGCCTTCTTAGAGGCCAATGGCTTCAATGGACTTGGCCCTGGACTGTACAGGCCCCTCACCTATGATAGGTGGCCTTGTTGGCACCATGGGGGACTAGAGGTAGACCTCCAGTTAACTATGTGGAGAACCAGCACCTGGCCACCTAAGGTAGAAGTGTATTATCCCTTGAGTGCTCTGGGGAACAGGACAGCATTATGAAGAGCACCTTTGTAATGTCTTTATGGCCCATAATGAGTTCTCTCATTTGCTACACATTGAACCAGCAGATCCTTGTGTGCAAGCCAATAAGGTTTGGTGTGCCCACCTGAGGCAGCCTCTGGTACCTGCTAAAGTGCATTCTGCAGAAAGAACTCTGGCCTCTATGCTGCCAGAAGGGAAAGATTTGCCTTTCTTGGTGCCACTGACAGCTCTCTCATTACCCCATAGCTCTGTTTGTAATTCTGTTGCTGTAGACCAGGGGTCGGGAACCTTTTTGGCTGAGAGAGCCATGAACACCACACATTTTAAAATGTAATTCCGCAAGAGCCATACAATATGTTTAACACTAAATACAAGTAAATATGTGCATTTTATGTAAGGCCAACACTTTTAAAGTACAATAACTCTCTGAATTCTTTTTAATAACGTTCTTATGCTGTTGCTAACCAATGATGAATAAAGTACTTCTTACCATTAATGCGACTTCTGGTGCTGCATGGTTTTGCTGATGGCTTTGTAGTCTGGTTGATACATGGTGAGGTTAAGCTTCATGCAGGTGTTGAGACTTCCATCCATTAAACGTGATCGTAGGTTGGTCTTAACATTCTTTTGATGTGAGAAAGACTGCTCACATTCATACGTAGAGCCAAACATTGTCAGTACAGCAACACTCACATGCTGCAGTGACAATCAGCTGGTCCACGGGTTGAAGTTTTTTCATTTCTCCACACTTGTGTTTGCTCACCAACTCTACTTGCTGTTGTGCAAGTCTTTCCAAATCTTCATTCAGTGACTTGAACTTATTCACCCACATGTCTGGGGCCTTCAGGTCAGCAGCTTGTAGCTCAAAATCTCTGACAGAGACACCAGGGATGTAACTCAGGTTGGCACTGTCCATTGCACACTCGTGTAGATGGTTGATGAACTTAAAAAGATGAGTGCGCTCACGAAATTCTCCAAAGCGCACTTTGAATGACTTCAGGAGATTAGATGTGAAGCCCGCTAGCTGCTGGAGATCAAGATGTTGAGCAGGGTCACGTGCTGTGCATGCATCTTTAAACTCTCCCAATTTTCAAAGTGTAGTAAACGATCTGTTTCAGTGTTGGCGATGAAGAATTCCAGCTTGTTTTCAAATGCAAACACTGCTTGTTGAAGGGATAAGACTGTATTTCCAATGCCTTGCATTTTCACATTGAGCTGGTTCAGATGTTCAGTTATGTCCATGAGATAGTAGAACTTCAGGAGCCACTCAGTGTTAGCTAACTCTGGATGCTGGATGTTTTTCATTCCAAGAAAAGTCCGGATTTCACTCAGACAAGCCATGAAACAGCTGAGCACCTTCCCTCTTGACAACTAATGCACATTGCTGTGCAGAAGCAGACCAGGATAATTATTCCCAACTTCATCCAACAGTGTTTTAAACTGGTGATCATTTAAAGCTTGGGCAACAATAAAGTTGACCACCCGAATGACCAGTGACATCACCTCACCAAGCTGCTCACCACACATCTGAGCACAAAGCGCCTCCTGATGTAGGATGCAGTGAAAACTTAGGATGGGTCTCTTTTTATGTTCATGAAGAAGCGCTACAAATCCTCTGTTTTTCCCCACCATGCACGGAGCACCATCAGTACACACCAAAATAAGTTTATCCATCGGTAGATTTTTTTCTTTAGCAAACTCAGTGAAAGACTTGAATAAATCCTCCCCTCTTGTTATCTCATTCATAGGCAAAACAGCAAGACTTTCCTCATGTAGTGTGTAACCAACAGCATACCTTGCAATCATGCTGAACTGGGATAAATGGCTTATGTCTGTTGACTCATCCAAAGGGAGAGAAAAGAATGGCGCTGCATTTATGTCCTTCACTTGTGTTGCCTCAATTTGATTTGCCATCATGATGGTACGATTGTGAGCAGTTCTTGTTGACAGAGGCATGTCTTTTATTCATTTGATTATCATCTTTATTCAAAAGGTCGTCAAAAAGTTCAATTTCAACATCAAGCATGAATGTTTTGGCATACTCCCCATCTGTGAATGGCTTTTCGTTTTTCACAATTGCTAAAGCACCAGCAAAGCTAGCCAAATTCCACTCACCTTGTTGGGTCCAATCACAGAGTTGCTGCTGACTAGCTTGCACTCTGCACAGTAGCTCTTGACATGTTTTCTTCCTGCTGTCCCCCACTGGATATTTCGATGCAAATCTAGTATGGCATGTGTCGAAGTGCCACTTTATATTTGACTGTTTCATCGATGCAATTTTATCATTGCATATTAGACACACTGCAGAATCTGCTCTCTCCACAAAGGCTAATTCCTCTGGCTGTTCCTGCTGAAAAGTACGATACTCCTCATCCTTTTTTCTTTTAGCCATCTTCTTCGTCAAAAGAGTTTCTGCAATTAGCTAGCTGACTACTTGATTAAAAGGAGGGAAGATTACTTCCTGACCTCACAACAACCCATGTACGTTATACATAATCCAATAAAAATTTGGTCGTTGTCCTGGAGGACAGCTGTGATTGGCTCCAGCCACCCGCAACCATGAACATGAGTGGAAGGAATTGAATGGATTGTAATACATGAGAATGTTTTATATTTTTAATGTTATTATTATTTTTTATTAAAGATTTGTCTGCGAGCCAGATGAGCCATCAAAAGAGCCACATCTGGCTCACGAGCCATAGTTTCCTGACCCCTGCTTAGAGTGTCAATCTGAAACACTGAGATCCCAGGTTCAAAACCCTCAGGTCACCAGGTTGACTGTGGGCTCACCAGCTTGAGTGTGGAGTCGCCAATTTGAGTGTGAGATTATTAACATGATACCATGGTCACTGGCTTAAGCCCAAACGTCACTAGTTTGAGCTCAAAGGTTTCTGGCTTGAGCAAGGGGTCACTGGCTCAGCTTGAGTCCCCCAGTCAAGGCATGTATGAGAAGCAGTCAATGAATAACTAAAGTAATGCAGCTACAAGTTGATGCTTCTCATTTCTCTGCCTTTCTGTCTCTCTCTTTCAAAAATACCAGTACAGCATATCTGTGTAGATCTATTACTGGATATTCTGTTCTGTTTCATTGATTTGTGTTTCTGTACCTCTCTTCATAGCCTGTGGTCTTGATTATTGTAGCTGTATAGTAAGCTTTAATATAGAGAGAGTAATTTCTCTCATTACTTCTTTGTCAAGATTACTTTAGTTATTTTAGTTTCTGTGCTTTTTCATATAAAATTTAGAATATTCTCATTTATGAAAAAAATCTTGTTGGTATTTTGAGAGGAATTGTATTAAACTATAGACCAATTGGGAGAGAATTGACATCTTTAATGAGTCTCCAATTCATGAACACTATGTATCTCTTCATTTATTTGAGTTTCTTTGAGTTTTAAAAATCAGCATTTTGTAATTTTTTAGCATATTGATTCTGTACATGTTAAGTGTATACATATTTTATTTTCCTTAAAGTGATTATAAATTATATTGTTTTTAATTTCACTTTTGGCAAGTTCATTGTTAGTATAATTAATTCTTATGTGTCCTTTTATGTTTATTTAAATTACTGATATATATTATGTTTAGATTTATTTTAATGGTTTTATTTAGCAACTTCTATTTGTTTTACTTTTTCTGTTTCTTTCTTGTTCTCCTCTGAATTAATTGCATATGCTTTTCTCATTCAGTTTCTCCCCTCTTAGGAAATTTTATGCTCTATTATTTTTCTTTTGGTGGTCACTCTATAATTAGCTTTTGAATTCTAATTTATCAAAACCACACACTAATTAATATCTTATCTCCTTTAACATACAATCCTTAGAACATTTTAACACTAATCTTAGCACTGCATGCTCGATTTACATGCTATTTTTACTTTTTATTTTTCTGTGACAGAGAGACAGAGAGAGAGGAACAGATAGGGACAGATAGGAAGGGAGAGAAGCATTAATTCTTTGTTGCAGCTCCTTAATCTCCTTAGTTGTTCATTGATTGCTTTCTCTTATGTGCCTTGACTGGGGGGCTACAGCAGGTTGCTCAAGCCAGCAACCTCAGGTTCAAGCCAGCAACCTCTGGGCTCAAGCCAGTGACCATGGGGTCATGTCTATGATCCTATGCTTAAGCCAGTGACCCCACACTCAAGCTGGTGAGCCCACACTCAAGCCAGTGACCTCAGGGTTTCAAACCTGAGTCCTCTGCATTCCAGTCCAATGCTCTATCCACTGTGCCACTGCCTGGTCAGGCTATTTTTACATATTATAATTACATCAATTTTGTTTAGCTCCAAAAACAGTATTATTGCTATTTTATAGGAATCACTGTTTGTTTAAATTCAATCATTTTATTTGGTGTAAAACCATTTTATTTGGTGTAAAACCTTCCATTTGAGATTATTTTTCTTCAGTTTGATGTATGTGCTTTTGAATGTAACTTATCCTTCTGTCATTCTGATTATATTCATGTTAGACCTTCTTGTTCTGTGCTCAATATCCTTTAACCTTTCTTTTATATTTTCTCTTTGTGTAGATATGTATATAAGTGATTCTGCTGCATTCTTGGTAAATTTCTGAAATCTATCTTCCAGTTCACTAATTCTCTCTTTAGCTCTTCTTAATTTGCTTTAAATTTCAATGATTATATATTGGGTTCTTTTTCAAATGTTTAGTTATTTTTTTGGTTTTTAGTCACATTTTTATTTCTCTTATTTCACTAAAGATATTAAAATATATTACATGATATTATAATATATAAAATGTTTATGTATTTTGTTCTTTTCTCTGTTATTTCTGCTGATTCTTATTCAAAGTGTCTTATTTTCTTAGACATTTAGTGAATTTTATGACTGTGAGTTGCTATTACTTTAAGTAGTAGAAATTCTTTGAAGCCTGTCTTGAAGGTGGGTTATTCCAAAGAGAATTTATATTTGCTTCTGTTGTATGTCTGGGACCACTTTAAATTATTGGCTTCAGGTTTTTTTTTTTCTTTTTCTTTTATTTTTTATTCTTAAGTGAGAAGAGGGGAGATAGGGAGACAGACTCCTGCATGCGCCTTGACCAGGACTCACCCAGCAACCCTTGTCTGGATTTGATGCTTGAATCAACTGAGCTATTTTTAGTGCCTGAGGCTGATGCTCAGACAAACAACCTATCCTAAGAGCCTGGGGCTGATAATTGAATGAGTCAAGTCACTGGCTGTGAGAAGTGAAGAGGGAGAGAAGGGGGAAAGGGAGGGCGAGAGAAACAACTGGTCACTTTTCTTATATGCCCTGACTGGGAATTGAACCCAGGATATCCATACACCCAGCTGATGCCCAGCCAGAGATGGCATGAGGTTTTTCAAACTACCTAGGTAGTATGAATTCAAGATGCAGACCATGAGAAAGTTGTAGTTACTAATACTTGAGATATTTTTTGCACTGTCCATTTATTCTTCATTAAGGGCTGGCAATTTTAGCTGCAGTTCTCCTTGGAGATGCAGAGGACAAAAATTGTGATTATTTTTAGTGTGTTATTACATGAAAAGAATACCACCTTGTGATCTCATTTTTGTGGGAGAAATCACTTAATATGCTTTATGTCTTGAGCAGGCCCTGGTCTTTTCTCCCCTCTCTCAACTCCTAGGAGGCTCAAGGAAATTTAATTATGTGTGTACTCTCAAGAGAAGGTTTCAGGGCTATATTTACCTCTTTTATTCACTTAGATTTTGACTTTTGAATATTTTAATACCTTGCCAGGTCATTGATGCTTTCAAAAAAGAAAGTCTTGGAGGAAGACAAGATGGCGATGAAGTAGGCAGATGTACCAACTTCCACATCCCAGAACCAAAGTGGATTACAAACTAATTTTAAGAACCATCATCTGGAAAAACCAACTTTGGACAAAACTAAGAGGACTCTTCAACCAAGGAACACTGAAGAAGCCACACTGAGACTGGTAGGAAAAGCAGGAACGTGGAGAGGGTTTCCCAGCTCCCTGGAGTGAATGGCAGCCGGGAGACACTCGTGTGGCAGGAAGTGAGTTTAGCAGAGAGGGGAGGGTCCTGAGCCCCAGGAACAAAGCCCCAGCCTGCAGCCCCAGAGCCTAGAAGAGGCATATGGACAGTATTTAGCTGGAAACAATACAGGATACTGTTTGTGAGAAAGAGACATATTTCTCAGACCCAGGATTCTTCTTAAAGGGATCGCGCAGAAAACCTCTCTCACAACCACTCACCTGGGGCTCTGGGGGACAGGAGAGAGAAGAGGACTGAAGTAGCAGGAAGAGAGTGTAATCTAAGAGGCACAGGGAGAAACATTTTGAGAGACAACCACCCTAACCCCTGGGACGAGTCACTCCCCAAATCTGAAGTAAACATTTCCCCTGGAAACAGCAATACCAGCAAACAGAAGCAGGACAACAGCCAAACAAGCTCTCCCACAGCACTCAGAGCAGAGTCACTTAAAAGGAGGGAGCTTTCTGGACTACAGTAGTGAATCTTAAGGTCTGAACTGCAGCACCCCCACCCACACGGCTGAGGGCTCACCCAAGGGCAGGCGGCAGCGGGACGCAGAAGCGCAGTTCTGTTGGCAAGGGCAGAAGCAGGCTGGCCACCACTGAGGCCCAGGTGTGAGCTCAGTCTTGCCTGGCTGGGGAGGAGGGGACATACAAAAGCCCAGCTGCGAGCTGCCTGCAATCCAGCCTGCGGAAGAAGAGCAGGAGCCCCAGAAGGGGCAGAGACCCACCCTTGAGCAAGGGTGCAAGAGCACAGCCTTGACCTGCCTGCGGAACCAAGGCTTGTGGCCTGACTTGGGAGCTGGCTCCTCCCACAGGGGTAGAGCCGAAAGCCCAGAACAGGCAGAGTCCCACTACTGAGCATGGGCACACAGTACCGCCTGACCTATGGAGCCAAGGCTTGCAGCCATCCCACGAGCAGGCTACTCCTGCAGGAGGGGGCAAAAGCCCAGAATCAGGCAGAGACCTGCAACTGAGCAAAGGTGCTCACCCCTGCCCTCAGGGCCGAGCATAATGCCACCCGTGGAGGCAGGGCGAAGGCCAAGGCTACCAAGGCTTGTACATCTGAGGACATGATCCCAGCCACTCCCGTGAAAGAGAGGCGGAAACCAGAGCAACAGTTCCAGTGGGCAGGCACCGGCAACGCCCATACCCGAACACCCTAGGCAGCAACAGCAGAAGGAGTGGCGAGGCTGCAGACAGACCACACCTAGGGAACCAGAGGCCACACCCAGTGGACTCCAGTAGACAAAACCTTCTTTTACACAGACAAATGAGAAAGCAGAGAAATGCAACACAAATGAATCAAGAGAAATCGCCAGAAAAGGACCTGAATAAGTGAGATATAACCAAATTACCAGATGCAGAGTTTAAAATAACAATTATTAGGATGCTCAAAAATATTAGAACAATAGATGGTCATTAGGAACACCTAAATAAAGAGATAGGAAATATAAAAAAGGACATTGAAATAAAAAAGAATCAGTCACAAATGACAAATACAATATCAGAAATGAAGAATACAATGGAAAAAATTAAAAGCAGGATGGATGAAGCTGAGAATCAAATCAGTGAGCTAGAGAAGAAGATAAATGAAGGCACAGAAGCAGAGCAGAAAAAAGAAAAAAAACTCAAAAAGTCTGAGGAAACTCTAAGAGAGCTCTGTGACAACATGAAGAGAAATAACATCCGCACCATAGGGGTTCCTGAAGAAGAAGAGAAAGAACAAGGGATAGAGACTTTGTTCAAACATATCATAGCTGAAAACTTTCCTCAATTGAGGCAGGTAAATGTCTCACAAGTTCAAGAAGCACAGAGAACTCCACTAAAGAGAAACCCAAAGAAATCTACACCAAGACACATCATAATTAAAATACCAAAGCTAAGTGATAAAGAGAAAATATTAAAAGCTGCTAGAGAAAAAAAGACTATCACCTACAAACGAGCCCCTTTAAGGATGACTGCTGACTTCTCAACAAAAACACTTGAGGCCAGAAGGAAATGGCAAGAAATATTCAAACTATTGCAGAGCAAGAGCCTATAACCAAGACTACTTTATCCAGCAAGGCTATCGTTTAAAACTGAAGGAGTAATAAAAAGCTTTCCAGACAAAAAAAAACTCAAGGAATTCCCTAAAATCAAACCAAGGCTGCAAGAAATGCTAAGGGGCCTGTTGTAAACAAATCAAAGGAGAAAAAGAATATAGCAAAAGAGGAATACAGTTTTAAAGAATAAAATGGCAATAAACAACCATATATCAATAATAACCTTAAATGTAAATGGATTAAATGATCCGATCAAAAGACATAGGGTAGCGGCATGGATAAAAAAACAGGACCCATACATATACTGACTACAAGAGACAAAAGATGCACATAGACTGAAGATAAAAAGATGAAAAAAAAATATTTCACGCAAATGGAAGTAAAAAAAAGCTGGGGTAGCAATACTATATCAGACAAAATGGACTTTAAAACAAAGACTATAGTAAGAGATAAAGAAGGTCACTACATAATGATAAAGGGAGCAATCCAAGAGGAAGATATAACCATTATAAATATCTAGGCACCTAATATAAGAGCACCTAAATATATAAAGCAGACCTTGATGGATTTAAAGGGCGAGATCAACAGCAATACTATAATAGTAGAGGATTTAAATACCCCACTAACATCACTAGATAAATCCTCAAGAAAGAAAATTAACAAAGAAACAGCAGACTTAAAGGATATACTAGATCAACTTAATTTAATAGATATCTTCAGAACCTTTCACCCTAAAGCAGCAGAATATACATTCTTTTCAAGTGCTCATGGTACATTCTCTAGGACAGACCACATGTTAGGGCAAAAAAGCGGTCTCAACAAATTTAAGGAGATTAAAATCATATCGAGCACTTTCTCTGATCACAATGGCATGAAACTAGAAATCAACCACAACAGAAAAACTGAAAAATACTCAAACACTTGGAAACTAAATAGCATGTTATTAAATAATGAATGGGTTAACAATGAGATCAAAGAAGAAATAAAAAAAATTCCTAGAAACGAACAATAACAAGCATACATCAACTCAAAATTTATGGGACACAGCAAAAGCAGTTTTGAGAGGAAAGTTCATAGCACTACAGGCATATCTTAAGAAGCTAGAAAACGCTCAAATAAATAACTTAACCCTGCATCTAAAAGAACTAGAAAAAGAACAGCAAGTAAATCCCAGAGGTAGTAAAAGAAAGTAAATAATAAAAATCAGAGCAGAAAAATGACATAGAGGCTAAAGACACAATACAGAGGAATAATAAAACCAGGAGCTGGTTCTTTGAAAAGGTAAACAAGACCGATAAACCTTTAACCAGACATAATAAAAAAAAAAGAGAGGACTCAAATAAATAAAATTAGAAATGAGAGTGGAGAAATAACAACTGACACAATAGAAATACAAAATATTGTAAGAAAATACTATAAATAACTGTATGCCAAAAAACTAGACAACCTAGATGAAATGGACAAATTTCTTGAAACATATAATCTTTCAAAAATTAATCTGCAAGTATCAGAAAACCTAAACAGACCAATTACAACAAATGAGATTGAAACAATTATCAAAAAACTCCCAAGAAAGAAAAGTCCTGGGCCAGATGGCTTCACAAGTGAATTCTACCAAATATTCAAAGAAGACCTAACTCCTATCCTTCTCAAGCTATTTCAAAAAATTCAGGAAGAAAAAAGACTTCCAAGCTCCTTTCATGAGGTGAGTATAATTCTGATTGCAAAACCAAGCAAAGACAACACAAAGAAAGAAAATTATAGGCCAATATTTCTGAGGAATATAGATGCTAAAATCCTCAACAAAATATTAGCAAACCGGATGTAGCAATATATGAAAAAATCATACACCATGATCAAGTGGGATTTATTCTGGGAGGCAAGGTTGGTACAATATTTGCAAATCAATCAATGCAATTCATCACATAAACAAAAAGAAGGACAAAAACCACATGATAATTTCAATAGATGCAGAAAAAGCATTTGATAAAATCCAGCACCCATTCATGATCAAAACCCTCAGCAAAGTGGAAATACAGGGAACATACCTCAGCATGATAAAGGCCATCTATGACAAACCCACAGCCAACATCATACTCAATGGGCAAAAATTAAAAGCAATCCCCTTAAGACCAGTAACAAGGCAAGGGTGTCCCCTTTCACCACTCTTATTCAACAATTTCTGGAAGTCCTAGCCACAGCAATCAGGCAAGAAAAAGAAATAAAAGGCATCCAAATTGGAAAAAAAAGAAGTAAAACTATCATTATTTGCAGATGATACGATATTGTATATAGAATACCCTAAAGTCTTAGTCAAAAAACTACTGGACCTGATAAATGAATTCAGCAAGGGGGCAGGATATAAAATTAATACTCAGAAATCAGAGGCATTTTTATACACTAACAATGAACTGTCAGAAAGAGAAATTAAGGAAGCAATCCCCTTCACCAGTGCAACTAAAAAAATTAAGTAACTAGGAATAAATTTGACCAGGGAGATTAAAAACTTGTATTCGGAATATTATAATACATAGATAAAAGAAATCAGAGAAGATACAAACAAGTGGAAGCATATATCGTGCTCATGGTTAGGGAAAATAAACATCATTAAAATGTCTATATTACCCAAAGCAATTTATAAATTCAATGCAATACCAAGTAAAATACCAATGACTTACTTCAAAGATATAGAACACATATTCCAAAAATTTATATGGAACCAAAAGAGAACACGAACAGCCTCAGCAATCTTGAAAAGGAAGAATAAAGTGGGAGGTATCACACTTCCAGATATCAAGTTATACTACAAGGCCATTGTACTCAAAACAGCCTCGTATTGGCATAAGAACAGGCATATCGATCAATAGAACAGAACTGAGAACCCAGAAATAAACCTACACTTTTATGGGCAACTGATATTTGACAAAGGAGGTAAGAACATACATTGGAGTAAAGACAGCCTCTTCAACAAATGGTGTTGGGAAAATTGGACAGCTACCTGCAAAAAAAATGAAACTAGACCACCAACTTACACCATTCACAAAAATAATCTCAAAGTGGATAAAAGACTTAAATGTAAGCAGTAAAACCATAAGCATCTTAGAAGAAAACATACGCAGTAAGCTCTCTGACATCTCTTGCAGCCATATATTTGCCGATTTATCTCCACAGGCAAGTGAAATAAAAGACAGGATAAATAAATGGGACTATATCAAACTAAAAAGCTTTTGCACAGCTAAAGACAATAAGAACAGAATAAAAAGACAAACTAAACAATGGGAGAATATATTTGACAATACGTCTGATAAGGGGTTAATAACCAAAATTTATGAAGAACTTGTAAAACTCAATACCAGGAAGACAAAAAATCCAATCAAAAAATGGGCAAAAGAATTGAATAGACACTTCTCCAAAGAGGACATACAGATGGCTGATAGGCAGATGAGAAAATGCTCAACATCACTAATCATTAGAGAAATGCAAATTAAAACCACAATGAGATACCACCTCACACCAGTCAGAATGGCACTCATCAACAAAACAACACAGAATAAGTGCTGGTGAGGATGTGGAGGAAAGGGAACCCTCCTACACTGCTGGTGGGAATGCAAACTGGTGCAGCCTCTGTGGAAAACAGTATGGAGATTCCTCAAGAAATTAAAAATTAAACTGCATTTCGATCCAGCTATACCACTTTTAGGAATATACCCCAGGAACACCATAGTACTGTTTGAAAAGAAGAAATGCACCCCCATGTTTATGGCAGCATTGTTCACAATAGCAAAGATCTGGAAACAGCCCAAGTGTCTGTCAGTGGACGAGTGGATTAAAAAGATCTGATACATATATACTATGGAATACTACTCAGCCATAAGAAATGATGACATCAGATCATTTACAGCAACATGGATGGACCTTGATAACATTATACTGAGCAAAATAAGTAAATCAGAAAAGACTAAGAATTATATGATTCCATACATAGGTGAGACATAAAAATGAGACTCAGAGACATGGACAAGAGTGTGGGGGTTATGGGGTGGGGGGGAGGAGAAGGAGGGGGTTGCGGGAGGGGAGGGGCACAAAGAAAATCAGTTAGAATGTGATGGAAGACAATTGGACTTTGGGTGATGGGAATGCAGCATAATCAAATGTCAAAATAACCTAGAGATGTTTTCTCTGAACATATGTACCCTGATCTATCAATGTCACCCCATTAAAATTAATTTTAAAAAAAGGAAGTCTTAATACTTTATTTAGCATGTTAACATTTTCATTACAAGGTCAGGCAGGTATCTATCCCCCAAAACATCTAGAAATGGAACTTAATTTTTCTTCTTTTTTTTATCGGCATCCTTTATTTATTTTTTAAATTTTTTTATTAATTTTAATTTATTATGATAACATGGATTCACTTATCCCACTCAATATAACACCCTCCCCCTCCCCACCTCTGTGTCCTCCATTATATCCCTTTGCCCATCTCCCCCTAACTCCCTCCCCTTTTCCCTCTGGAATTTTCTGTCTATATCTATATATAATTTCATCAATCCCTTCACCTTCTCTGATCCCATCCCCTCCTTCCTCTTCCCTCTGACAGCTATCTCTCTGCTCCCTGTGACCCTGCCTCTACCTCTGTTCAATTCTCAGATCACTTTGTTTATTAAATTCCACATATAAGTGAGAACATATGATTTTTTTCTTCCTTTGCCTGGCTTATTTCACTTAGCATAATAACCTTCAGGTCCATCCATGCCTTCAAAACGGTAAGATTTCCTTCTTTTTCATGGCTGTGTAGTATTCCATGGTGTGTATGTACCACTGCTTTTTAATCCACTTGTCCACTGACGGACACTTGGGCTGTTTCCAGATCTTGGCTATTGTAAACAATGCTGCAGTAAACATGAGGTTGCATATATATATATATATATATATATATATATATATATATATATATATATATATATATATTCTTTTGAATCAATGACTTGGTATTCTTGCATATATTCCTAAAAGTGGGATGGCTGGGTCAAAAGGCAGTTTGATTTTAATTTTTTGAGGAATCTCCATACTGTTTTCCACAGTGGCTGCACCAGTCTGTATTCCCACCAGCAGTGCAAGAGGGTTTCCCTTTCTCCACACTCCCGTCAGCACTTATTCTGTGTTGTTTTGTTGATGAGCGCCATTCTGACAGGTGTGAAGTGGTATCTCTTTGTGGTTTTAATTTGCATTTCTCTGGTGATTAGTGACATTGAACATTTTATTATATGCCTATTGGTCATCTGTATATCCTCTTTGGAGAAGTGTCTATTCAGTTCTTATGCTCATTATTTAAATTAGATTGTTTACCTTCCTGGTGTTGAGTTTTTGAAGTTTTTTTATAAATGTTCGCCCATTGTGTGTGTTGTCTTTTAATTTTTTCATGGTGTTGTTTTCTGTGCAAAAGCTTTTTAGTTATATAGTCCAGGGGTCGAGAACGTATGGCTCAGGAGCCAGATGTGGTTCTTTTGATGGCTGCATCCAGCTCACAGACAAATATTTAATAAAAAATAATAACGTTAAAAAATATAAAACATTCTCATGTATCCATTTATTTCCTACCACTCATGTTCATGGTTGCAGGTGGCTGGAGCCAATCACAGCTGTCCTTGAGGGCAACACCAAATTTTTATTGGATAATGTATAATGCACATAGGCTGTTGTGAGGTCAGGAAGTAATCTTCCCTCCTTTTAATCAAGTAGTCAGCTAGCTAATTGCAGAAACTCTTTTGACGAAGAAGATGGCTAAAAGAAAAAAGGATGAGGAGTATCGTACTTTTCAGCAGGAACAGCCAGAGGAATTAGCCTTTGTGGAGAGAGCAGATTCTGCAGTGTGTCTAATATGCAATGATAAAATTGCATCGATGAAACAGTCAAATATAAAGTGGCACTTCGACACATGCCATACTAGATTTGCATCGAAATATCCAGTGGGGGACAGCAGGAAGAAAACATGTCAAGAGCTACTGTGCAGAGTGCAAGCTAGTCAGCAGCAACTCTGTGATTGGACCCAACAAGGTGAGTGGAATTCGGCTAGCTTTGCTGGTGCTTTAGCAATTGTGAAAAACGAAAAGCCATTCACAGATGGGGAGTATGCCAAAACATTCATGCTTGATGTTGAAATTGAACTTTTTGACGACCTTTTGAATAAAGATGATAATCAAATGAATAAAAGACATGCCTCTGTCAACAAGAACTGCTCACGATCATACCATCATGATGGCAAATCAAATTGAGGCAACACAAGTGAAGGACATAAATGCAGCGCCATTCTTTTCTCTCCCTTTGGATGAGTCAACAGACATAAGCCATTTATCCCAGTTCAGCATGATTGCAAGGTATGCTGTTGGTTACACACTACATGAGGAAAGTCTTGCTGTTTTGCCTATGAATGAGATAACAAGAGGGGAGGATTTATTCAAGTCTTTCACTGAGTTTGCTAAAGAAAAAAATCTACCGATGGATAAACTTATTTTGGTGTGTACTGATGGTGCTCCGTGCATGGTGGGGAAAAACAGAGGATTTGTAGCGCTTCTTCATGAACATGAAAAGAGACCCATCCTAAGTTTTCACTGCATCCTACATCAGGAGGCGCTTTGTGCTCAGATGTGTGGTGAGCAGCTTGGTGAGGTGATGTCACTGGTCATTCGGGTGGTCAACTTTATTGTTGCCCAAGCTTTAAATGATCACCAGTTTAAAACACTGTTGGATGAAGTTGGGAATAATTATCCTGGTCTGCTTCTGCACAGCAATGTGCATTAGTTGTCAAGAGGGAAGGTGCTCAGCTGTTTCATGGCTTGTCTGAGTGAAATCCGGACTTTTCTTGGAATGAAAAACATCCAGCATCCAGAGTTAGCTAACACTGAGTGGCTCCTGAAGTTCTACTATCTCATGGACATAACTGAACATCTGAACCAGCTCAATGTGAAAATGCAAGGCATTGGAAATACAGTCTTATCCCTTCAACAAGCAGTGTTTGCATTTGAAAACAAGCTGGAATTCTTCATCGCCAACACTGAAACAGATCGTTTACTACACTTTGAAAATTGGGAGAGTTTAAAGATGCATGCACAGCACGTGACCCTGCTCAACATCTTGATCTCCAGCAGCTAGCGGGCTTTACATCTAATGTCCTGCAGTCATTTAAAGTGCGTTTTGAAGAATTTCGTGAGCGCACTCATCTTTTTAAGTTCATCACCCATCCACACGAGTGTGCAGTGGACAGCGCCAACCTGAGTTATATACCTGGTGTCTCTGTCAGAGATTTTGAGCTACAAGCTGCTGATCTGAAGGCCTCAGACATGTGGGTGAATAAGTTCAAGTCACTGAATGAAGATTTGGAAAGACTTGCATGACAGCAAGCAGAGTTGGTGAGCAAACACAAGTGTGGAGAAATGAAAAAACTTCAACCCGCGGACCAGCTGATTGTCAAAACTTGGAATGTGCTTCCTGTCACATACCACACACTGCAGCATGTGAGTATTGCTGTACTGACCATGTTTGGCTCTACGTATGAATGTGAGCAGTCTTTCTCACATCAAAAGAACGTTAAGACCAACCTACGATTACGTTTAATGGATGGAAATCTCAACACCTGCATGAAGCTTAACCTCACCATGTATCAACCAGACTACAAAGCCATCAGCAAAACTATGCAGCACCAGAAGTCACATTAATGGTAACAAGTACTTTATTCATCATTGGTTAGCAACAGCATAACAACGTTATTAAAAAGAATTCAGAGAGTTATTGTACTTTAAAAGTGTTGGCCTTACATAAAATGCACACATTTACTTGTATTTAGTGTTAAACATATTGCATGGCTCTCATGGAATTACATTTTAAAATGTGTGGCGTTCATGGCTCTCTCAGCGAAAAAGGTTCCCGACCCCTGCTCTACTGACCAGTCAGGAACTATATTGGTTTTTAATAAAGGTGCAAAACCAATTCAATAAAGGAAGGATCGATTTTTCAATAAATTATACCAGAACTACACATTGATAGGCAAAAGTAAAGAGAGAAAGAACTTTGACCCAAGCTCCATACCTTATACAAAAATTATCTCAAAATAAATCATAGCCTTAAACATAAAATGTAAACCTATAAAGTTATTAGAAAAACCCAACGAATAAAATTATCAGTATCTGGGTCTAAGCCAATATTTCTCAAACTCGATGTCAAATATATGATCCATAAGAGAAAAAAATTAGTAAAATTAAACATCATTTAAATTAAAAAACTTTTGCTCTGTGAAAGCCCATGGGGAAAGAATAAAAAAACAAACCGCAGACCAGGAGAAAAGTTTGTGAAATACATTTCTTAAAGGACTAGAGTCTAGAATATATAAAGCACTCTCAAATCTTAATAGTAAAAAACCAACAATCCAATTAGGAAATGAGCAAAAGACAAACATTGCACCGAAGAGGATATGCACATGAAAAATAAGCCCAAGGAAAGTGGTTCAACACCATTAACCATTAGGGAAATTTAAATTAAAACCAAAATGAGGTATTACTACACACATATCAAAATGACTAAAAAAAAAGATAATACCAAACTACAGGGACACAAAGAAACTGGCTCACTTATGCATCACTGATGGGAATGTGAAATGCTACAAACACTCTAGAAACAGTCTGACAGTTTTCAGAAAAGCTAAACATGCAACAATTATACATCCTACTAACTGCCTTTTAGGTATTTATGCCAGGGAAATGAACATTATTTTCACACAAAAACCTGAACATGAATGTTTATAGCAACTTTATTTGTAATTGCTAAAAACTGAAATCAGCCGGTAATCTCTTAAATTTTAGTATGTACATATCATAGAAATGGAATACTACTAGTCAAAATGAAAAGACCACTTGAATGAGTTTTTAGGGAATTATGATGAGGGAAAAAAAGTAACCACCCAAAATTATTCACATTATATGATTCCATATATATAAAATTTTTGAAATGACAAAATTTTAGAAATGAAGAACAGATTAGTGATGACCAGATGATAAAAAGTGATGAGGAAAGGGAAGAAGATGGATAGTTATAAAAGTCAACAGGAGGGATCCTTGTGGTGTTGGAAATGTTCAGAATCTTGAAAATATAGGTGATAAATGTGTATAGAACTTAACATACATGCACAAGTACAATTGTAACTGGGTAAATCTGAATAAAAACAGTGGCTTATATTAATTTCTTGGTTGTAATATTATACTATAGTTTTGCAAAAGGTTATCATTAGGAGAAAGTGTTCAAGGGACCTCTTTGTAATATTTGTTATAAGTGCATGTGATTCTACAATTATCTAAAAAACAAAACAAAACATTAATTACAATAGCATCAAAAAAATACAAAGTGCCTAGAAAAAACTATAACAATGTGTAAGATCCTTATGGAGAAATTATAAACTTTTGTTGAGACTAAATAACTAAATAAAGATATATCTTATACTCAAGGATTGGAAGACTTAAGTTCATAAAGATGCAAAGATTCAATGCTAATTGAAAATCCTAACAAGACTTCTTTGTAGAAATAGGCTGATTCTAAAATTATATAAAAAGAGCCGTGGCCGATTGGCTCAGTGGATAGAGAGTTGGCCCAGCATGTGGACATCCCAGGTAAGATTCCTGGTCAGGATACACATGAAAAGCACCCATCTGCTTCTCTTCCTCTCACTTTCCCCCTTCTCTTTCTCTTCCCCTCCTGTAGCCAGTGGTTCAATTGGTTTGAGCGTTGGCACTGGGTGCTGAAGATACCTTGGTTGATTCAAGCATCAGCCCCAGATGGGGGTTGCTGGCTGGATCCTGGTTAGGGCACATTCAGGAGTTTGTCTATTTCCCCTCCTTTCACTTAAAAATATATTTTTTTAATTTATAAAATTATATAAAAAGGGCCAAGTATAGCCTAGACACTTTTTAAAATTTTATTTAGAAACTTAAATGTAATGGGCTGACATTGATCCACAAGAGTACATAGGTTTCAGGTAAACATCTCTATAGCATTTGAACTGTTCATTGTATTGTGTGCCCATCACCCAAAGTCAAAGCATTTTGTCACCATATATTTGTCTCTCTTTACTTCCCTC
Source organism: Saccopteryx leptura (assembly GCF_036850995.1). Taxonomy (NCBI): domain Eukaryota; kingdom Metazoa; phylum Chordata; class Mammalia; order Chiroptera; family Emballonuridae; genus Saccopteryx; species Saccopteryx leptura. The sequence continues at coordinate 131,447,108 of NC_089506.1, read as the reverse complement.
TAGGAAGAAAAATAAAAAGAGATTGGCCTTACCAGATATCAATGGTATAATATAAAGCTAGAACAATTAAGACAATGGTATTGGCACACAAATAGACAAAATAACCAGCATAATAAAATAGCCCAGAAACAGACTTAACTGTTGACAGAAGTGGCATTACACACAGTAAGGAAAATCAAGAATTGTTTATCAAAAGATACTACAAAAAGAGGTAAGTAGATAAACCATACACTGGGAGAAGTCATGTGTAATATCCTCTAAGTCACAAAAAAAAAAAAAAAAAGTTGTACCCAGAATATATAAAGAACTACTATAAATCAATGAGAAAAAGACATACAAACCAATAGAAAATAAAAAATTTGAACAAGCATTGCACACACACACAAACAGTACAAGTAGCCAAAAGCATAAAAGGATGATGCTCACAATAACATTTCACACCTGCCAAGTTTGCAAAAATTTTAAATTCTGATAATATTTAATGTTAATGGGAGGCACTATAATACATGCACTGCTTGTGATGGTATAAATTAGTATAATCAGTTTGGAAAACAATTGGGATTGTTGAAGGCATATGTAATTCCACTCCTATGCATGTACCTAAAGAAACTCTTCTACATATGCACCAAAACACACATATAACAATATTCATAGAATAGTGGTACTATTCATAATAGACAAAAATAGCAAGTATATCAAATGTTTACTAATAACAGAATGAGTAAATTGTGGCATATTCATATGGCAGTGAAAAGTAATGACTTATGTTAGAAGCAAGAAAGTTACAAAATAATATATACAATATAATTCTCTTTATATAAAAACTAAAAACATGCATAATTAATATATTCTATAGAAGCAAAAAAACATTAAAATGATATGGAAAAACAAGCAAATGAAAACTCCAAGTCATTATAATGGTTCCTTCTAAGTAGAGAGGGAAGGGCGTGGCACACAGGGTACTTCAAATGTTCTTTTTTTAAAAAAAAAAACAGAAATAGGCATATAGCTAATCATCAAATTTTATTCATCAGACCTCAATGTATTTTAATTAATATTTAACTATAAAAAGCTTTTCATAGAGAAAAAATCATATATCTCGAATTCTCTTTTTGCTTTAGGAGAGGACATTTTATCAGGGTTATACTTTTAGTGAATTATGAATTATTTCTTATCAGTGAGTGTAAAACCAAAGAAAAAACAGAAAAGAACAAATAGAAAACACACAAAAAAATCTCATATAAGCACTTGGCAACAGCAGACAGTTCAGCTTTCCGAGGGACTGTGGCTCCACAGGGCCCGGGGAACCAGAGTAGGCTGGTGCATTCACCAAAAGAGCCTTGCTGACCTCCACTGTGTTCCCCAGAAAACGGGGCCCTACTTATTTTTACATCATTAGCATTCTTAGGACAGGCTGATGTTGCTTCCAATTTTAAAATGAATTTGGATCACAAGCTGAGGTTTTTAAATTTGTTTACACTGATTATTAAGAATCCTGAGGCATAATAAATCTATTGCATAAAGAAATAAGCTTATTTCTAACAAAGATTGTCCTTGGCATGATTCTACAATTTATTCTGTTGAAGTGAGTTTATTCCACTAACTAATTCTCTAACATAGTCTAGTCTCAGCATTATTTAGCAGACCCTTAAACTCAGCAATAAATTGCCCAGTATACTAAAATGCATGACACAAATATATTAGTAAATTATGAATCTGTGATGACTTTCCTCCTTTTAAAATAATGAAGTCACTAAAAAAGTATTTTTCTATATTTTCCAAAGGAAAAGAATTTTTAAAGTTCGACAGAAAATTGGGGTTAAGGTTCCCTAGAGAGTCAAATGTATATATTGCTTTTGGTAAAAGGATATGTGAGAGCTGTTGTTACTCTCTTAAAAGAACCCAGAAAAAAATAACAGAGAACAAGTAGTGAGTTACTGTGTTTGTGCTGTAATTAAAGACAGTGGTGTGCCTTGATTTGTAGCATTTGCCGATTTTTATGGTATAAAAACTCCCACCAAGGCCAATTTCAATCTACCAATGTGATGTTACTAAATGTGGAATTGGGAAGAAATACAGAATAGTCCATCATTATTTAGTATTTTCACCATAAAGATAAATGGATAAAAATAAATAAACTTAAGAGCATAGACAACAATAAAATGTAGCACAATAATTAGGATATCTGAGCATTTATTACCTTTGTTTTTAGTATAACTTATTTTAATGTAAATTTATGTAATTTTATTTTTAATAATGACTTGATAACAACAGGCTGGCAAAATTTCTAAAACTTTACTATACCCTAGTATTGATTAGATTACAGTCTAGGTAATGTTCCCAAACCAGTACAACAATTATTAGTAACTGACAGAATTCAGTATATGAACATGATTACATATATGCCCATGCACTCATGACCTGTATACAGAAAAAGAATTCCCAAATTCTCTTTTAAAGTAATTGCTTGATAAATTTCATACACAATTCAGTGACAGCCATATTAACGGACTGTTTTGCACACAACAGACTTAATTTTCAGAATTTACCCCTTAGTCCAGCTAGATCAGACAGAACAATGTAACACATAATTTCTGGGTTACTAACAAAGTCATCTCTCAAGCCTGAAAGAACTCCAGTATCATTCCCATTCTGTCTAGTCAATGAATGAGACACAACGTAAGGAAGAAAAAAGAGGAAGAGAGAGACTCCCAAAGGATCCTTTCCACAATTAATTATGCAAATCACAAGTAAATTAGACACTAAAAATTTAAGATTGATTGAAAGGCTTGCTCAAATTGCTTTAACTGTGATTCATAAACCAATCACGCAAATTCATATGTTAGGTTGCGTAAAAAAAAAATTAGAAAGATGTAGAATGGAATAAGATTACCTTAATTTAAATGTAAAAGACATGGTTGCTGAAGTATGAGTCTCTTATACTGTTAGCACTAGCCCATCAGATGTTAACAAAATCTGATATGCAACAGTTTTACATATCCCCTTGTGGGAGAAAGATCAACTGTGATCTGCCTTATAAATCAGCTACAGTGTTAGAGTTAGGCTACTGTAGCTAAATGGCTTTTAGATATGCTTCTTGTTTTAAGCTACCATATTTACAAATGAAAGCTTTTTCAAACCATGGCTTTTAATATAATTTGCATATTTAGTAATACATTGATTAAAATTAAACACGGATTATTGCAATTTATTTCAGAAACAGATGGGATGCATTAAGTGAAAAGGCAGAGCTTTTAAATAGAACAGATTCACTGGCTGACTACTGATGAATGATGAATATAAAAACTTGGTAAATTGGCAAAAAAATAGGGGGAGGGGAAGCCTGTTTCCTTTCAAGGTTTTACTGACTAGTGATTCCATGAAATTAGTAATCAAGTTAATGTAAAATGAATAATGTGTATCAGATATGCATCAGCTTAATGAGAGCAGATTTCTCAAAAGAAAAAATACTTCCACAAACTTGGAATTTTCCTGGTCTTCAGAGCCTGTGTCCTCGTTTTCCTAATTATTATAAATATGCATTTGATAAGGTTCACCAGCAGATGGCATTATTCCATTACATACACTCCTGTTGGACCATTTTGATTTTAGTTTCATGAAACTTCACCATCTCCTGTGAATTAAAGAATTCACTCAATGGTAGAGATAGTTGGGTCCACACATTTGTTTCTGAAATAGTAGTACATTCTCAAAATAGTCTTGGTCAGTGTGAACCTCATTAGGTTGTAAAAAGCATTTTTTTCTCTCTGCTCTTTGTATCCATTGCTTTTTGTAAATATCATTTACAAAAGCTAATTTGGTAAAAAAAAAATGCATATATTTCTGTGTTAGCCTCTTGTCCATTATTTCATCAAAGGTAGATAAATAAGTTTTTGCCTCCCTTGACCTCTATGGCATGTGTGATATAATTAAATCAGATCACATTAATATGCTAGTTCCATTAAGAATATAATTTTTGTATATAAGCTACTCATTTTGTAAAGAATAGGCATTTCCCAAGTTAATTTAAGCAAAATCAGGCTAGTTTGCTTGTCTATCCAATCCATTTTAACCTGGGCAATTAATTTTTAGAATGCCATAAAAGAAAATCTGTGAAGTAGGTAAAGGATCTATCATTTAATTTTGATACATTTTTCCTACTGTTTTTTAATTTGTTTTTTTTGTTGTTGTTGTTTTGTTTTGTTTTATTTAAAGGTGATAGAGAATTTTATGCATAACACCTAAATAATGTTTATATTATTCAAAACCATCACTGGACAGACAGTACAGAAATCCTATTAATATCCAAACTCAAATACAGTTGTACTGGGTTATTGAAGGTAAAGTTTCAATAAAGTCAAATGCTTAATATAAATGCTAATTATAAACTCTCAGAAGAAGTAAAACTGGGCAGTTTAAAGCACATATTGATGGATCAGTGTCACATAATTCAAGAAAGCTAAGGACACTTATTTTTATGTAGTTTCTGAAGACTTTGTTTCTTAAAAGCACATATAAATACCAAAATTAGAATTTTTTTCATCAAAATCCTGATTACAGTAACATCATGATGTGGAGGTTTTATTTTGTTTTGTTTTTAAATGTAAAATATTACCAAAAATTTTCCTCCAGCTTTTTCAAAGTTTGATTAAATACTCAAAAGTACTTAAACGGTCAGTTCCCAGTTTCACTGCTGTGGATTACTCTAACATGAAGTGTGTGTCGACTATTGTGAGCTGTGAAACCCCCCGTATCCAGTGTGTTTGTTTGGATTGAGATGGCACGCAGCTGATGTCTGTGACCTTCATGGTGGCTTAGATCCCGGGCTGGCACTGATGTTTGATTTAGGGCCGATCTGCTGCGCTTGTCACAGGCTGCAAGGTGCTTTCCATGCGCTAATGGAACAGCTCAAGGGCAGAGGGGCCTGTGAATGTCTGTCTCTCACCAACCATAAGCTAAATAAAGAGGTGAGTTTCCTCCATGTGAATGACAGGCTCTGAGATCACATACAGGAGGCGATACAAAGTTCCTAAACCCGCTCAGACTTCATGAAAATAGCAAGCATTTGCAAAGTGCAAACTCTGAGGTTACTCTGCCTGTTAATGAATATGTATCTGCACAGTTAAAATGGAATATTTAACACAAATACTGATAATGTATCTTCATTTGGCAGCAGGGAACTGACATTCAATTGATGTGTTCTTTGGTTCAACTATAGTTGTTAATAAATTCTGCTACTTAATGATGTCTTCAATAGAAAATTGCATATATCCAAATTTTTTCCTTCTAAGAAAACAAAAATGGTATGATAATTGATATAGGAAAAGATAAGTTTAGAGGCAAAATATAAAATTTTGGCCTCTGCATCATTTTGTCTAGGCATCTTGACCACTGAAGAATGTTGCGGATATGCAGTTAAAAACAAAACAAAACAAAACAAAACAAAACAAAACATGAATTTTCCTTTCTGGCTTGGGTGAAAGTAATTCATGCCAAGAGGCAAGTAAGCATATTGGTAGTACATTTTAAAGTGACCAGCCAAATGTAGGTACCAATAAAGTTTATATTTCTATAAATAAATAAATAAATAAATAAATAAATAAATAAATAAATAAATAAAGTGACCAAACCATAGTCATCCTTCAAGACTCAGTTCAAATTCTATTGCCTTCCAGAGTAATCCCTGACTCTCCAAAAGAAGAAACCTCTTCTTGAGCCTCTTACTAATAATACATGATTTGTGTATTTCTTTCTGTTATTATTGCTCTTCACCTTGTAGATATTCTCTCATTTTTTGCAATAGAATATAATCTTAAGGATAAGAACAACTATCACATCTATTTTGAACTTTGTAACCATCATCTATCTAGCCCTGTCCCTGGCAGTTTATAAGTACTCAATACATGTTTGCTGAATGAATGAATGATAAATACATGACTACAACATGGTAACAGTCTCTAGTTTGATGAAATTTTGAAGCTATCAGATATCAACATTAATGCCTGGCTAACTTCCTAAATCTCTATCTTAATCACCACAATACAGATTAATTGCCCCTCTAACATTTAGAAATCTAACTTTGGGGTTTCTGATTCCCCTCTGACTATACCTCCCCATCAGCAAAACTATGTGCCAGACCTTATCATTTAAGATAACTATACAGTCAAGCTCACCTACCCAACATGCCCCCAACACATTCTATTCAGATCCCTTTAATATATATATAATATACTCAGATTCTTTCATTTGACCACATAGTAATTCACAGTATTGAACTTCATCCATTTCTGAGAAGTCTTTGAAACCATGCCATGAGAAACTGCCTTCTCAGTACTTTCAGCTACTTCTAACAACCCTTTTGATGTAGTAATTCACCAACTCTGTATCTCCTAAGTCCCAGACACTGAAAGCTAATTAGGATACAGTGCTGTGCGTCCTCAGGAGGCATCAGGCAGTGTGACAGAGTAACACTAGAAAAACGTACATTTTATTGGATGAGGAAATTTAGTAATTTGAATATTATTTTAATATCAAAATAAAAAATAGAAGGCAAAATGTACATGAATTTTTAAAACATAATTTAAAATTTTCTCACTTTCAGAAGACTGCTTTTGAGCTGCCTGAATGTGAATTCATTGTCTTCTACCATTCAAGATGGTGCAATTGAAAATTTTTTAATAAACTGTATGAAAGAACACATATTTTGAAATAAAGTCTTGATTAAAAACCTAATTACTTCTTTTTCTAATTATGTATCATTGGGTGAGTTTCTTATTTGTGCTTAATCACTAAGTGATCTCCTCTATAAAATATGCATAATAATATCTATGTTTTAGGACAATTATAAAGATTAAATATGTTAAGTAAATGCTTGTAAAGTGAAAAGACAGCACTCACTACATAGTAAGTGATCTCTTCTCCTTCCCATATTCTCCCTTTGAGAACTGTATTCATCCCCTAAAAGAGACCTACCAGATCCTAGTTATTTCACAAGTCTGGCACTTCAATCCTGTAGTGAACACACAATATACAGATGATGTATTATAGAATTGTACACCTGAAGCCTATATAATTTTATTAACCAATGTCACCCCAATAAATCCAATAAAAAAGAAACTGCCAGATATGACTATAAACAAAGAACAAATGATAAAATTGTTCAACTATGAACACATGTCACAGTGTTGCAGAATTTCTCATTTGATTCCACAATGCTTTCAGTTCTTTCTCAGCAGAAAAAGGAAGAACAATGTTTTTACTTTCTCAGTGAGAATGATGTAAAGAGGAAAAAAAAAAGTTTTTTAGGAGAGCTGGGGAGAGAGACAGGAACACTGAGCTGCTCCTGTACGTGCCCTGACCAGGGAATCCAACCAGCAGCCTCCGTGCTCTAGAATAATGCTCCAACCAACCAAGTCATCCAGTCATGGCCTAATTTTTATTGATTGTTTTTAGAGAGACAGAAAGAGGAAAGGAGAGAGAGGGTAAGAGGAAAGGGAGCATTTTTTGTTCCACTCAGTCGTGCATTTTTTGTTTGTTTGCCGTGTGTGTGCCCTGACTGGGGATCAAACCTGCAACTTTGTTGTTTTGGGATGACACACTTAACAAACGGAACTAACCAGTCAGAGCCAGAAAAAATTTTTTTAAAGAATTTAAGGTTAACTTGTATTACATAACATGAACTAAAATCAAAATTGTTGATTCTGAAAAAAAATTAAATTATTGCTCCTGAACCACTAAACTGATATACTAGTTTAATCAAATTGCATTCTTTCACAATAAATACAGTGTGTCCGTAAAGTCATGGTGCACTTTTGACCGGTCACAAGAAAGCAACAAAAGATGATTGAAATGTAAAATCTGCACCAAATAAAAGAAAAACCCTCCGAGTTTATGTAGGATGATGTGGCAGCATGTGCTCATGCGCAGATGATGATGTAACACCGTGTATACAGCGGAGCAGCCCACGGCCATGCCAGTCGAGATGTGGAAGGTACAGAGGAAAGTTCAGTGTGTTCTGTGGCTCGCTAAATTCGAATCCGTGACCAAAGTGCAATGTGAATATTGGCGCGTTTATAACGAAATGCCACCAAATAGGAATAACATTACTCAGTGGGATAAGCAGTTGAAGGAAACCGGCAGTTTGATGGAGAAACCCCGTTCTGGTAGGCCATCAGTCAGTGACGAGTCTGTAGAGGCTATACGGGATAGCTACCTAAGGAGCCCTAAAAAATCTGTGCATGAGCCCACATCAAAATGCACTGAATAGGTATGAAACTGGGAGAGTTTTCCTTTTATTTGGTGCAGATTTCATATCTCTATCGTCTTTTTGTTGCTTTCCTGTGACCGGTTAAAAGTGCACCATGACTTTACGGACACACTGTATTCTGCATATGGAACAGTCTATTAAGACTTTATGGATATCATTCAGATGATCTACACAGTTTTGTCATCTCTTAAAACTTTCCAAAGCCTCCAATTCAAACCTGTTCACATTTTAAATGGCCTAATTTATTTGTCTCCTTTGCTGGCTGAACTCCAAATTCACTTCAACCACCAACTCTACGTCAGTGCCCCAAAATCTTTGTCTCTAGTCCTGACCTTGATTTGTGCTCCAGTCTTCAGGTTCTACCTGCCTCCAGGACATACCCTGTTAAATTAACTGCCACCTACTCTAACTCAACTCATTCAACACTTAGCATACCTTCCTTCAAACTACCTTTCTTCTATCAGAGTAGAAATTTAGAAGTAATCTTTGCCTTTCTAGTTTGTTTTAATTTCCTAGAGTCACTCTATTATCAATTTCTTTCTTTTTTTAAGATGTCATTCAAATCTAAATAGTCCTTTCCACTCCCAGTGACATGACTGTAGGCCAGGGCCTCATGCCTAGAGTGAGTCAATAAGCAGTGCTTCTCAAATCCTGAATGCAGGTCAAAATACTTGGAAAGAATTTTGTGAATACAGATTCTCAGGCCACTCCAGGCTTACTAAATCAAAGTCCTTGGGGCCTAAGCTCTTCAGTTTTTCTCAGGCACAACCAAACTTGGAACCAATGTTACAACTGGCTCCATGTCTCTAGCCTGTTCAATTTCAGCAGACATGGTGTATTTAAGTATCAATGTCATCAAGGCACATCAGTGTTTTAGAATTTCCTAATGGTTTTCTACTGCCAGGTACATTAAGCTGAAATGTCTTTGCCAATTTCTAAGGCTCCATTATCTAGCCCCACCCTACTTTTTACTTAATTCTTCTTAGTCTGACAACTGCAGTCTCTTTGATCTTAATTACCTTTCAGTTCCTGGGTTCACTACGTAAAATCTTCTCCATCCTTCCATGAACCTAAACACTAACATCTTTCAAACATGAGCTCCATCCATCCTTCTCATCAAATGTCCTCTGGTCATACTATTCCTCTATATTTTGTCCCTTCTCTGTCTTCTATTTTGGTTTATGTCAGTGTCATGCTGTTTTATAATTTTTCTTGAATTATATTTTTATAAATCTTCTCTCCAGAGATATAAATGACATGAATAAAAAAAACTACATCAAACTTTTTTCATGTTTTTTTGCCATAGTAGCTCAAGACATATTATAGATGCTCAACAGATTACTATAATTAATAAATTTCATTGCATGTTTACTATATAACATATATATGTATCAACTCATTTAACCCTCACAACAACTCTATAAAGGTTTTGAAATAAAATAGTGTGACATGAAGAAATAAATACAGAGAGGTTAAATAACTTACCAGGCTTACATAGTTCACAATTGCAAGAGCTGAAATTCAAAACTTGATGGTCTGTCCAAAGCTTATGCTTTTAACCAATGTACCACAGAATCATACAATGTTAGCGCCAGAACAAGCGTTAGTAGCCCTCCAGCTCATCTCTCTAACATTAAGAAGACCTTTTTCTATTTATTATATGTTTATTTAAGACACTTGTCCTCTAGTCACTTTCCTACATATTCCTTAGGTCTCTTTATATTGATACTACATAACTCATTAGATGGTTCTAAAAGTATGCATATTAATTACACTGATGAGTACTAACAAAAAACTATGACAAAAAAGATGTAAGTAAAAATTCCTCCCTAAACAAAACTCCATTTTGAACGATATTAAATCAGATCAGATGTATATTTCACTAGAGGGTTTCCTTTTTAGTATTTCTGAGTGTTTGCTTCCATTTTTTTAAGAAAGGGATTTGTTAATTCAGTGAATTGACATATATATATTTTTAGGGTGAGGGGACATAAGGGCCAAAGGAATATGCTCCTGAAAATACAAAGATATCAAAATTTGTTTATGTCAGGGTAATAAATAACTTGTTTTATATCCTGTTTGTAAGTTGTGTACTTCTGACACACAGATCTCCTACACCTCAGTGTGAATTGACTGCAATCAAAGTCTGTGTATGTGTTTAGGCCTGGGGTCTGGTTTTCCTGACAGTCAGCATGATCTGAGGAGCACCAGAAGTCACTAGAGTTAAATGGCATTCCATGTGATGAAATAAGACACTTCTATCAGCTTCTGTCAATGGGAAAAAATAAATTCCAACATTCAGAAGACAGTCCAAGATGGTATTATACATGAACCAGATTTCATATCTGGGGCTAGACACTTTGAAAACTTGAGCCCTATTAAAATGTGAAAAACAAATGAGGTAGAAAGACAGAGTCTATTGCTTTATTTACACCCATCTTGGACTCCACATATTATTGGTAGCTCTACTAGAACAGGTAATAAATAGCTCTAGATTTTTTCATGCTTTGGAATTTTGGAATAGCATGAATAATTGAAACCCAAAGATAATACCAAAATTTAATTTTAGTCAAGGTAGTAAGCCATCTCCTCCTCAGTGAAACTTTTATATTAGCTAAAAACAAAACAAAACAAAACAGCATAACTCACTAGCTTGCGTTTTAGCTTTCAGGTTTTTTTCTGTACATCTCCAAGGTTCTTGGACAGGTGCTATTGAGCAATGAGAAAACAAGATTTGCAGTCCCACTTTTTCCACTATGACCAACTACTGTCTATGCATTTGCAAGATGGCTGACTGATGCTGGAGCTGAAACAGGACCACCACTTTTCACTGCCACAGAACTACTTGACCCATATACATAGCAACTTTACAAAGTTAGTGCAATTCACTCCAAGCAATACAAATATTTCATAAGTGCAACTATTTTTAATGACCTGTAAGAGGCATCTTTACAGACTAAACATATACTAAAGTAAATGTGATAAAAAGTACCCTAAATCGCTATTAAAAAAATTTAAGACTACAAACTATTGCTATTCTGAATTACCTAAGAATCTTGTACAGAATAAAAATACCCAAAATTTCCCTCTCAAGAGTCTGACTCAATAGGTTTGGGACTCAAGATCTGTATTTTGATATAAGTACTGCCTCTTCCTTTATTCACTCCCTAACCCCCCCCCCCCCCCCCAGTAATTCAGGCATGAAGGGATCCATGGGCTACACTTTGAAAATCACTTTCTAGGGCATGAAAAAAGAATTGATATCTGTGTAACTGGTTCCAAAAGCAAGAGAGTTTTTTTGTTTTTCTGATCCCACAACCCTCAGGTAAGTTGATTGTATATCAACTATACTGACTTAGAGACCATACAAACTTCCTCTAAAGCAAGAGGTGATAAAAGTGTTCGCTTACTGGTTGTATGGAGGTTTAAGGTGCAGACTTGAGGGCTGCTTAAGAGCAGGATCAGGCTTATAGATAATGTAATGTATAAGACAGTGATACTGTCCAGCCAGAATATAATTCTGCCATGCTCTGATCCAGGCAGAACAAGCAGTTGTTGAGACCAGACCATGACAAAAGTTATTTTTGCCTGTGACATTGGAAAATTTATTCCAGAACAGTTCCCCTTAGTGCCTATATGTTCACTGTACAACTGCAAAGGTTACTTAGTCCTTGGTTCACCTGCTATTTAAACTTCCTCAAACGCCTAAAATAAAGTTAGCCATTCTTCCTGAAATTATGGACTCATAAAAGAACTCTGTTACCGGGGATAAAGCCCCTTCCTTCATTTCCTCTGGCCCACATACTCTGAAAGTGTCACTCTGTGCTAACTGGAAGTTATCCAAATAGCAACTCTTTGCACAGGTACTATGATTTGGGGAAGAAAATAATTTCCTTTAAAGTTCCCACAGTTCACAAGGGTCTTGTGAAGACTAAACAATATAAGGCCCATAAGAGCATTCTTCAAACTCCCAGAGGCCATGACAACACTAGAAATTATTAAATAGTATGTAGCAGAAAGAATCTAAACTGTAAACATCCAATGAGAAAGGCTACTCTAATACATAGAAGTCAATATAGACAGACTGTCTCTCCTAGAAAGGCTCCTTTGTGTGTGGCTTCCCCATGCCTAATCTGGGAATATGTACAAACAGTATGTATTATGTGTGCTAGATTTCTGTGGACTGTGGCAGCAAAATCCTCAGCAAGGAAATAAAATTGTTTTGTCTTCATTGCAACAATAACATACAGTAATGTCATGGAGTGTTTCCAGTGCAGGGGCATCTCATCAGATCTCCCCAAATCACTGTGCCCTGCCTTTCTCTGTTTTTTTTTCTCCACTGTTCAAGCACTCTGACACATTGTTGATGATGCTCTCAGGTTCTTTCATCAATTTAACATTAAAATTCCTGTGAAATATTAATGAAATAATGTTTAAAAAAGAAAAATGTTCCTACAATACTGCAACATTTTAATGCCTCATTAAAATCATTAGCAATGCTAATACTAAAGAACTTACTTCATCTTTCAAAGACCCAAAAAATAAATCATAATAAAATGTTTGTTAATGTTACATCTGGAGAAATAAATTATACAATGCCTTTCTATATGAGTTTTATATAGTCTAAAAATGATATACTACCTGACCTGTCATGGTGCAGTAGATAGAGCATTGACCTGGAATGCTGAGGTTGCTGGTTCAAGACACATATGGGAGTTGATGCTTCCTGCTCCTCCCCCTTTCTGTCTCTGTCTTTCCTTTCTAAAATAAATAAATAAAATTTTAAAATTATACACTAAGGTCACACTATTAAGTACATGAATACTTTCTTTTCCTATGAAAATTCATATTTTATTATTTTATAATATTCATCAAATACTGTGAATATTGTTTGTGTTTTTCATTTATGAAAAAAATATATGGTGTGCCTATTAACCAGCCAGGGCTCACGTGCAACTTGAGTTGCAAACAATGACATGCTTCACTAGCCTGAATGACTTATAAAAGCCATTTATATTCAGTACTCTCATTTATGCTATCTTTAAAAATGAATAAGAGGCATATATTAATAGCAAGAAACTGGTAGGATGATTGCATCACTACCCATCTCCAGACTTATTGCAACACTTCATTTTCTATCAGTTGAACTGACATGGGAATGTAAATGTCATATATAATAGTCATATAAATTTTTACTACATGAGTAACTAAGGCAAGTGTGACAGTTTTCTTCTTGTTGTGGACTAACTTTTATTTAAAAAGCAAAGGAGTTTAATGACATGGCAAAGTTCTAGTTTGTTATTGAAGGAAATCCTTCACCATTGATTGGGATAAGTGGTGAGAAGTGTTCTCTTAAGTAAATCTACATATCCTGGGGGGTAGTGCACAGTACAATATAGCCTCAGCATATGGGCAGATCCAGAAGACCCTGGAAATTTGTTTTCTCTTTCAGAATAATCCATGCAAGTAGAAACAAGGATAGAAAACGAAACAAAAATTCTAACTATAAAAGTGTTCCCATATCTCCCTAGATTAAAATAAATAAGAAACCAGCATCCAATCTCTCAACCACAGCTATTTGATACTTGCTAGCAGCATGATTTTCACTTCAGCCTAATTTCTCTCAGGCTCTCCATCATGGCTCTACTGTTTGAATGTTTCTTTAGGAATGAATCTTAACCGTGGATTTATATATCTTCTCATGAAAGATATCATACAAATGCTTATTACTATTTCCTATTAATGATTATCATTGTCACTCTAATCATTATGTGACTAAAATATGATAGTTCTCATTCAATGGGGAGAATTGTAGGCATTGGGGACAGCTGCTTACAAATGAAACCAGAATAAATTATTTGGAAAAGGAAACACTTATCAAGAAGGGGGGAGGGAGGAGATTATACTTCACTGTTTTATGTCATATAATATGTAATATATCACAGATGTTGCTAATTTTACATTAGTACGTCTAAACCCATGGTGCTGAAATTTTATATAAGCATAACAAAGTTATCTTTTTAAAGGAAATGTAATCCTAAATTCTTAAAATCCAAGGATTAAAAGGTATGAACCCCAAATCAGAGAACTTAGTTTGGCACTTTCAATTCAAATTTACATTTGGTTTTAACAGTTAAGAATTTTTTTAAATCACATCTTTAAAATATAAGCACTAAAAAGGATAAAATCATCTGTTAAAAAATTACAGCTCTATCTTCCTTAGCCATTATCTCTTCTAACAGCAAATTAGTTGTTCCAATCTAGTAAGCAATGAAAGAAACAGTCAACAGAGGGTGAGATATGAACATCAAAGTAAGTTTTGAATTTACCCTATTTATCTTGAATGTAAGATCTCATGACCCAGTTCACAGTGTTTTATGAAAAATAATGGCTGAAATTGAATGTCTTAATTTATATTTAATGCAATTAAGAATGGTTTAAATTATGACTGATGAACAGCACCCACAGATGTCAGTCAGTTTCATCAGATAAATTGAAGTCAGTGTCAATGAATGCTCCACTGATAAATCCCACTTCACATAAAATTAATAAAAATAAGGAAATATAATCCTTAACTAATTGCAAAATGGCCTGGAATTCCCCTGAATTTTGGGGGAAAGTTTATGTAACTGAGAAAACCATGGCGTTGTTTTAGAAAAGGGGGTTCTTATTATTTTTAAGCCAGTGACTCTATCAGCAAACAGCCCTATAGGAGTTATAGGATATAAACTTCTACATTGAATTATGCAAATATCTTGGTGGAAGGCCAAGAAAAAAAGAGGAGGAGGAGGAAGAGGTGAAACTGGAATAATATTTGTGAAATAAATGTATGTGGCAGCACTTGTTTCAGGTGGCTTCACTTGCAGTGTTCTAAGACTAAAGCATAATACTGGCTTCACATCTTGCTTTAAAAGACTTCTCCAAGCTTTTTCTGGAAATGATGTTCTCCCCTTCAATATTTTAATGCCAAGCTAAAAAAAACTATGGACTCAACTGCTGGCTGGATTCTTAGCTTGCCAAGAGCACTCTATTCCTCCATGGTAGACCTTGAAGCTGTGTAGATTGGAGCAGATGTTGCTGCTTTTGAAGTTAATAGAAACTTTATGGACCATTTTTCACTCTCTCTTCCAGGAGCAAATGTCAACCATAGTTTTTATCAAAACCTGAATTCTTGGCTCAAGTACTAATTGCTGTTAATGTGTTTAAATCCCAATTCTCAGTAAAAGGGAGAAAAGTGTTTTCTAATAGAAAAAAAAGCTGGTTTAATATTTGCATTCTTAGCACCTGAATAAGCAAGAAAAATGCTAGGCTTCTGGGCCACACAATTCTGCAGGTAACCATGAAAGAATGAAAAACCAAGTTTCTGTAGGCTTACTGAGTTATTGTATTTGGGAGGTGATAAATCTTGAAACTTCAAAGAATACAGAAAACTATCAGGAGACGGACTAAAAAGGGGAGAAAACTCACTTTAAACAGCTAACTTAATAACAATAATAGCAACCACTATTCCTATTTCTATTTGTACTTCCATTCTGACATATCATTTCCAGGTCCTCTGAATCCAAAACTTGTGTTACAATTATTTTACATGAATTTTCTCTAGCTTCATAAATTAACAGCAATTTTATTTTATTTATTTCTTTTTTTAAGTGAGAGGAGGGGAGATAGAGTGACAGACTCCCACATGCACCCTGACCAGGATCTACCCAGCAACCTCTGTCTGGGGCCGATGCTAAAATCAGCTGAGCTATAGTCAGCACCTGGGGCCGTCACTCCACTGGCTGGCTGCAAGAGGGGACAGTGAAGGTAAGAGAAGCAGATGCAGATGGTCGCTGACTGGGGATCAAACTTGGGACATCTGCACGCCTGGTTTACACTCTTTTCACTGAGCCAATAGGCAGGGCCTAATGTAACAGCAATTTTAAAAGCTCTCAAGAGTATTTAGTAGTTAATAGTCAGCAGGTAAATGATAAGGTGTTTAACATCACTAATCATCAAGGAAATGCAAATCAAAACCACAACCTCATACATGTAAGAATGGTAGTTGTCAAAAAAATGAGAGATAAATGCTGACAAGGATGCAAACAAAAGGAAATACTTGTTCACTGTTGGTAGACATGTAAACTGGTATAGCCACTATGGAAAACAGTATGAAGAGTCCTCAAAAAATTAAAAATAGAATTATCATATGGTCTAGCAATTCCACTTCTGGGTATATATCCAAAGGAAATTCAATTACTATCTTGAAAACATATCTATACCCCCATGTTCATTACACCATTATTCACAATAGCCAGGACATGGAAACAACCTCAGCATCTGTCAAGAGGTAAATGGATAAAGAAAATGTGGTACATACATACAACAGAATATTATTCAGACATAAAAAGGGAAATCCTGCCATTTGCTACACCTTAGATGTAACTTGAGGGTGTTAAGCAAAGTAATACAAGCCAAGTGGAGAAAGACAAATACTGTATGATCTTACTAATATGTGGAATTTAAAAGAATCAAAATCATACAGAGAGTAGATTGGTAGTTGTCAGGGGCAGGTGAATGAGGAAAAGGAGTGAAGATGGTCACAAGGTACAAATTTCCAGTTGTCAGATGAATAAGTTATGAGGATCTAATGTGCAGCATGGTGACTACAGTTAATGATACTGTATTATATACTTCCAAGTTGCTGACAGAAATCTTAAAATTTCTTACCACAAAACAAAAATGATAATTTTGTGAGGTGATAGATATGTTAACTAACCTTATTGCTGTAATCATTTATTAACGTGTCTATTAAATTCATACAGTGGACACCTTAAGCTTATGCAATGTTAAATATCAATTATATCTCAATAAACTTGGGTGGAAATTATATTTACAAAAAGAGTATTCAGTAATTGTTGCTGTTTTACAAAAGCTATAAAAATCTTGGTTCAAGGGGTTTTATTTCTTGTTTCATGTTATAGACTTTTAATCCAATTTAGAACTCATAATTTCTAACAGAAGGCATTGAGTAATTATACTTATCCCAATGACAATTTTACCTAACCATTTATGTCTTAATTTTTTGACATAGTTTGAGAGTAAATAAAGACAAACCAGTCCTAAATAGAGTAAAGTAATAGGTAGTACACAAATATGCTGAAAATTTTGCCTATCAAGAAACTCTCCTCCTCTCACCAATCAAGATGGCAGAGTAGGTAAATATGGTACTACATCCTCCTACAACCACAAATCAAAATTACAACTAAACTACAGAACAACTAAAATGTATTCATGTTTTCAAATTTATATAATATATCCATGTGTTTATCTACTACATAAATTTTTTCCATCCTCTCAGCCTAGAAGCAATGTGATAGTATTAGAAAGAGTGCTTTTATACACTCTTTAAGAAGATTAAGAAGAAATGCAGGGTTCTGGTTAAGATGGCCGAGTCAATAAATGCTCTATTCACCTCCTCTCACAACCTCCTCTTCAGAATTACAACTAAATGTCAGATCTGTCTAAAATCTAGCTGAACAGAAGTACTCTAACTAACAATGTAAAGAAGAAGCTACATTGAGACTGGTAGAAGGGTCTGGTCCCACACTCACATGTGGCAGTTAAAAATTGGGAAGAATGAGTGACGTCACGGAAATGGCGCCGTGAGCAGCACGTCCGACAGATCTCCCCAAAATCACAACAAATTTATCAAGTAGAAACAGAAAAATTTATCCTTGGAGCATTCCGGAGTTCCACACAAACTGAAAGCGAAAGGACTGTTATCACTTGAATCTGAGAGACGAGGGTGTGGAGGAGGCTAACTACTGCAGGGACGTTCATTCAAGCCGCGGAGGGAGTGCGCCTGTGTGCTATCAACAAGACCACCCTCAGATGCCAATAAGAAAGAGGAAATCGAATATTATGGATACAAAAGAAAGAGAGGTAACACAAATAGATGTGGAAAAATCTATGGAGAAAAGACTTAACATATTGGAAGCCTTGGAGCTAAATGACAGAGAATTTAAAATAGAAATCTTAAAAATACTCAGAGATATACAAGAAAACACAGAAAGGCAATTTAGGGAGATCAGAAAACAACTCAATGAACACAAAGAATATATTACCAAGGAAATTGAAACTACAAAAACAAATCAAACAGAAATGAAAAACTCAATTCACGAGCTGAAAAACGAGGTAACAAGCTTAGCTAACAGAACAGCCCAGATAGAAGATAGGATTAGTGAAATAGAAGACAAACAACTTGAGGCACAACAGAGAGAAGAAGAAAGAGACTCAAAAATAATAAAAAACGAGAAATCCCTACAGGAATTGTCTGACTCCATCAGAAAGAATAACATAAGAATAATAGGTATATCAGAGGGAGAAGAGAAAGAAAATGAAATGGAGAATATACTCAAACAAATAATAGACGAGAACTTCCCAAGCCTGTGGAAAGAACTAAAGCCTCAAATTCAAGAAGCAAACAGAACACCAAGTTTTCTTAACCCCAACAAACCCACTCCAAGGCACATCATAATAAAGATGACACAAACCAATGACAAAGAAAAAATTCTCAAGGCAGCCAGGGAAAAGAAGAGTACAACATATAAAGGAAGGCCTATTAGATTATCATCAGATTTCTCAGCAGAAACTCTACAAGATAGAAGAGAGTGGACCCCAATATTTAAAGCCCTGAAAGAGAGGAACTTTCAGCCAAGAATACTATACCCATCAAAGCTATCCTTCAAGTACGAAGGAGATATAAAAACATTCACAAATACAGAAAAGATGAGAGGATTGATCAGCAGAAAGCCCCCACTCCAGGAAATACTAAAGGGGGTTTTCCAACCAGATTCAAAGAACAAAAGAAAACAACACCACAAGTAACAGCTCCACCAAGAACACAATAAAACCAAACTTAAACTGTGACAACAAAGGAAAAAAAGGGGGGAGAGGATGGAGATTAACAGTAGCAAAGGACGATGAAGTGCAGAAATACTCATAAGAAAGGGTACCACAATGAATATTGAATATGGTAGGTACCCTTTTCATTACTTAATGGTAACCACCATTGAAAAAACCACCACAAAAACACTTGACTTAAAAAAGGTAGCAACTGAGGAAAGAAGTATGGAACACAAACAAACAAAAACAAATGATAGAAAAACAAAAGAGAAGAATCAAACAAGATACAAAACTAACAGAAAGCAATTTATAAAATGGCAGTAGGGAACCCACAAGTGTCAATAATTACACTAAATGTAAATGGATTAAACTTACCAATAAAAAGACACAGAGTAGCAGAATGGATTAAAAAAGAAAATCCAACTATATGCTGCCTACAAGAAACACATCTAAGCAACAAGGATAAAAACAAATACAAAGTGAAAGGCTGGAAAACAATACTCCAAGCAAACAACACCCAAAAAAAAGCAGGTGTAGCAATACTCATATCTAATAATGCTGACTACAAGACAGAAAAAGTACTCAGAGACAAAAATGGTCATTTCATAATGATTAAGGGGAAGTTGAATCAAGAAGACATAACAGCCCTGGCCGGTTGGCTCAGCGGTAGAGCATCGGCCTAGCGTGCGGAGGACCCGGGTTCGATTCCCGGCCAGGGCACACAGGAGAAGCGCCCATTTGCTTCTGCACCCCTCCGCCGCGCTTTCCTCTCTGTCTCTCTCTTCCCCTCCCGCAGCCAAGGCTCCATTGGAGCAAAGATGGCCCGGGCGCTGGGGATGGCTCTGTGGCCTCTGCCTCAGGCGCTAGAGTGGCTCTGGTCGCAACATGGCGACGCCCAGGATGGGCAGAGCATCGCCCCCTGGTGGGCAGAGCATCGCCCCATGGTGGGCGTGCCGGGTGGATCCCGGTCGGGCGCATGCGGGAGTCTGTCTGACTGTCTCTCCCTGTTTCCAACTTCAGAAAAATGAAAAAAAAAAAAAAAAAAAAAAAGAAGACATAACAATCCTTAATATATATGCACCAAACCAAGGAGCACCAAAATATATAAGACAGCTACTTATTGACCTTAAAACAAAAACTAACAAAAATACAATCATACTTGGAGACCTCAATACACCGCTGACGGCTCTAGATCGGTCATCCAAACAGAGAATCAATAAAAATATAGTGGCCTTAAACGAAATACTAGAACACCTGGATATGATAGACATCTACAGGACACTCCATCCCAAAATGACAGAGTATACATTTTTCTCTAGTGTACATGGAACATTCTCAAGAATTGACCATATGTTGGGCCACAAAGACAATATCAGCAAATTTAGAAAAATTGAAATTGTACCAAGCATATTTTCTGATCATAAAGCCTTGAAACTAGAATTCAACTGCAAAAAAGAGGGGGGAAAACCCACAAAAATGTG
Source organism: Saccopteryx leptura (assembly GCF_036850995.1). NCBI lineage: Eukaryota > Metazoa > Chordata > Mammalia > Chiroptera > Emballonuridae > Saccopteryx > Saccopteryx leptura. The sequence goes on along the minus strand of NC_089506.1, from coordinate 131,426,474 downwards.
GAAACTAAACAACATACTTCTAAAAATGAATGGGTCAAAGAAGAAATAAGCGCAGAGATCAAAAGATATATACAGACAAATGAAAATAAAAATACGACATATCAGAATCTCTGGGATGCAGCAAAAGCAGTAATAAGAGGAAAGTTCATATCACTTCAGGCCTATATAAACAAACAAGAGAGAGCCGAAGTAAACCACTTAACTTCACACCTTAAGGAACTAGAAAAAGAAGAACAAAGACAACCCAAAACCAGCCGAAGAAAGGAGATAATAAAAATCAGAGCAGAAATAAATGAAATAGAGAACAGAAAAACTATAGAAAAAATCAATAAAACAAGGAGCTGGTTCTTTGAAAAGATCAACAAAATTGACAAACCCTTGGCAAGACTCACCAAGGAAAAAAGGCACAGGACTCAAATAAATAAAATCCAAAATGAAAGAGGAGAGATCACCACAGACATCATAGATATACAAAGAATTATTGTAGAATACTATGAAAAATTATATGCCACCAAATACAACAATCTAGAAGAAATGGATAAATTCCTAGAACAATACAACCTTCCTAGACTGAGTCATGAAGAAGCAGAAAGCCTAAACAGACCAATCAGCAGGGAGGAAATAGAAAAAACTATTAAAAACCTCCCCAAAAATAAAAGTCCAGGCCCAGACGGTTATACTAGTGAATTCTATCAAACATTCAAAGAAGACTTGGTTCCTATTCTACTCAAAGTCTTCCAAAAAATTGAAGAAGAAGCAATACTTCCAAACACATTTTATGAGGCCAACATAACCCTCATACCAAAACCTGGCAAGGATGGCACAAAGAAAGAAAACTACAGACCAATATCTCTAATGAATACAGATGCTAAAATACTAAACAAAATACTGGCAAATCGAATACAACAACATATTAAAAAAATAATACATCATGATCAAGTGGGATTCATCCCAGAATCTCAAGGATGGTTCAACATATGCAAAACGGTTAACGTAATACACCATATCAACAAAACAAAGAAAAAAAACCACATGATCTTATCAATAGATGCAGAAAAGGCTTTTGATAAAATACAACACAATTTTATGTTTAAGACTCTCAACAAAATGGGTATAGAAGGAAAATATCTCAACATGATAAAGGCCATATATGATAAACCATCAGCCAACATCATATTAAACGGCATAAAACTGAGGACTTTCTACCTTAAATCAGGAACAAGACAGGGTTGTCCACTCTCTCCACTCTTATTTAACGTGGTGCTAGAAGTTCTGGCCAGAGCAATCAGACAAGACAAAGAAATAAAAGGCATCCATACCGGAAAAGAAGAAGTAAAGGTATCACTTTTTGCTGATGATATGATCCTATACATCGAAAACCCGAAGGACTCCACAAAAAGATTATTAGAAACAATAAACCAATACAGTAAGGTCGCAGGATACAAAATTAACATACAAAAGTCCATAGCCTTTCTATATGCCAACAATGAAATATTAGAAAATGAACTCAAAAAAATAATCCCCTTCACGATTGCAACAAAAAAATAAAATACCTAGGAATAAACATAACAAAGAATGTAAAGGTCCTATATAACGAAAACTACAAGGCATTATTAAGAGAAATAGAAAAAGACACAATGAGATGGAAAAATATTCCTTGTTCTTGGATAGGAAGAATAAATATAATTAAAATGGCCATATTACCCAAAGCAATATATAAATTTAATGCAATTCCCATCAAAATGAGATTTTTTAAAGAAATGGAACAAAAAATCATCAGATTTATATGGAACTATAAAAAACCCCGAATAGCCAAAACAATCCTAAGGAAAAAGAATGAAGCTGGGGACATTACAATACCTGACTTTAAACTATATTATAGGGCCACGATAATCAAAACAGCATGGTATTGGCAGAAAAATAGACACTCAGACCAATGGAACAGAATAGAAAGCCCAGAAATAAAACCACATATATATGGTCAAATAATCTTTGATAAAGGGGCCAACAACACACAATGGAGAAAAGAAAGCCTCTTCAACAAATGGTGTTGGGAAAACTGGAAAGCCACATGCAAAAGAATGAAACTCGACTACAGCCTTTCCCCGTGTACTAAAATTAATTCAAAATGGATCAAAGACCTAAATATAAGACCTGAAACAATAAAGTACATAGAAGAAGACATAGGTACTAAAATCATGGACCTGGGTTTTAAAGAACATTTTATGAACTTGACTCCAATGGCAAGAGAAGTGAAGGCAAAGATAAATGAATGGGACTACATCAGACTAAAAAGTTTTTGCTCAGCAAGAGAAACTGATATCAAAATAAACAGACAGCCAACTAAATGGGAAATGATATTTTCAAACAACAGCTCAGATAAGGGCCTAGTATCCAAAATTTACAAAGAACTCATAAAACTCAACAACAAACAAACAAACAATCCAATAAAAAAATGGGAAGAGGACATGAACAGACACTTCTCCCAGGAAGAAATACAAATGGCCAACAGATATATGAAAAGATGCTCAGCTTCATTAGTTATTAGAGAAATGCAAATCAAAACTACAATGAGATACCACCTCACCCCTGTTAGATTAGCTATTATCAACAAGACGGGTAATAGCAAATGCTGGAGAGGCTGCGGAGAAAAGGGAACTCTCATCCACTGTTGGTGGAACTGTAAAGTAGTACAACCATTATGGAGGAAAGTATGGTGGTTCCTCAAAAAACTGCAAATAGAACTACCTTATGACCCAGCAATCCCTCTACTGGGTATATACCCCAAAACCTCAGAAACATTGATACGTAAAGACACATGTAGCCCCATGTTCATTGCAGCACTGTTCACAGTGGCCAAGACATGGAAACAACCAAAAAGCCCTTCAATAGAAGACTGGATAAAGAAGATGTGGCACATATACACTATGGAATACTACTCAGCCATAAGAAATGATGACATCAGATCATTTACAGCAAAATGGTGGGATCTTGATAACATTATACGGAGTGAAATAAGTAAATCAGAAAAAAACAAGAACTACATGATTCCATACATTGGTGGAACATAAAAACGAGACTAAGAGACATGGACAAGAGTATGGTGGTTACCAGAGGTGGGGGGAGGGAGGACATGGGAGGGAGGGAGGGAGGGAGGGAGAGAGTTAGGGGGAGGGGGAGGGGCACAGAGAACTAGATAGAGGGAGGCGGAGGACAATCTGACTTTGGGCGAGGGGTATGCAACATAATTTAATGACAAAATAACCTAGACATGTTTTCTTTGAATATATGTACCCTGATTTATTAATGTCATCCCATTATCATTAATAAAAATTTATTAAAAAAAAAATTGGGAAGAATATTTTGGATGTAGAGGTTCTCCCTGAGGAGAGAGGGGTCCAAACCCCCACCACCCACCCAGTCCAGGGTTCCAGTGTGAGGAAGTAAAGTCCCCATAACTTCTGGCTGTGAAAATCAGTGGGGGTTGTGGCTGAGTGGGAAGAAGCGTTGCTGAAAAGTTCCCTAACCTGGTGAAGAAAATAGACACAAGTCCAGAAAGAACAGAGAGTCTGAAACAAGATAAATCCAAAGACATCATACCTACAGCAAGACACATCATAATTAAAATGCCAGAGGTTAAACACACAGAAAGAATTTTAAATATTCAAAGTAATGAAAAACAAACACCGAAAACCAAAATTACTCTACCTAGCAAAGCTATCATTTAGAATCAAAGGACAGATTAAGAGCTTCCCAAAAAAGAAAAATCTAAAGGAGTTCATCACCACCAAACAAGTATTACAAGAAATGTTAAAAGGTCTTCTAAAAGAAGAAGAAAAAAATCAAAAATATAAATAATAAAATGATAATAAATACATATCTATCAACAATTACTTTAAATGCAAATAGAATAAATGCTCCAATTGAAAACATATGGTCGCTGAATAGATAACAAAATAAGACTCTTACATATGCTGTCCACAAAAGATTCACTTCAGCCTGACCTGTAGTGGCACAGTGGATAAAGCATCGACCTGGAAATGCTGAGGTTGCTGGTTCGAAACCCTGGGCTTGCCTGGTCAAGGCACATATGGGGGTTGATGCTTCCAGCTCCTCCCCCCCTTCTCTCTCTCTCTGTCTCTCTCTCCTCTCTCTCTCTCTCCTCTCTCTCTCTCTCTGTCTCTCTCTCTCCCTCTCTCGCTCCTCTCTGAAATGAATAAATAAAATAAAATTTAATTAATTAATTAATTAACTAATTAAAAAAAAAAACCCTCACTGGGTGTAAAGGAAGGGGCCAAGACTCCCCAGAGCCAATGGTAGGAGGATTGGATTTAAAAAAAAAAGATTCACTTCAGATTGAAAGACACATGCAAACTAAAAGAAATGGAAAAGATATTTCCTGAAAACAGAAACAAACAAACAAAAAAAGCTGAGGTAGCAAAACTTATACCAGACAAAATAGACTTTAAAACAAAGACTATAGCAAGTGATAATGAAGGACCTAGCAATTTCACTTCTGGCCCCAAAACACTAAATTGAAAAGAAAAATGCATCCTTATGTTTACTGCAGCATTATTTACAATAGCCAATATATGAAAGCAAGCTATGTATTCATCAATAGATAAATGGATGAAGAAGAACTAGTGCATATACACAATGGAATATGACTCTGCATAAAAAATAATGAAACCTTGCTATCTACAAAAACATATATGGATCTAGAGGGTACTGCACAGAGTAAAATAAGTCAGACAAAGACGAATGCCATGTAATTTCACTTATATTTCTAAAAATCAAAATAAAAGAACAAACAGAACAGAAACAGACTCATAGATATGGAGAACATTTTGACAGTTACCAGACTGGGGGCGGGGAGTTGGAAAACTAGGTAAAAAGGTGAGGGGATTAAGAAATACAAATTGGGCCCTGGCTGGTTGGCTTGGCATAGAGTGTTGACCTAGTATGTGAATGTCCAGGTTTGATTCCCAACCAGGGCACACAGGAGAATCAACATTTGCTTCTCCATCTCCCCTCACTTCTCTCTCTCTATCTCTCTCTTCCCCTCCTGCAGCCATGACTCAGTTGGAAAAAGTTGGCTCCCAGCCTTGCCTCAGCTGCTAACATAGCTTGGTTGCTGAGCAACAGAGTAATGGCCCCAGGTGGGCAGAGCATTGCCTCATGGTGGCTTGCCAGGTGGATCCCAGTCAGGACACATGTGGGAATCTGTCTCTCTGCCTCCCTGCTTCTCACTTAAGAAAAAAAAAGAAATACAAATTGGTAATTACAGGACAGTCATGGGAATGTAAAATACTGCATAGGGAATATAGTCAATAGTTTTGTTAACTATATATGGTATCAGATGGGTACTAGATTTATCAATGTGATCACTTTATAAATCATATAAGTGTCCAGTCATCGTGTTGTACACTTGAACCTAACATAATGTTGCACATCAACGTTAATTTAAAAAAATTAAAAATTATGTTTTAAAAAATCTCCCCCCACTATTCTGAAATTTTACCATTTCAGAAACATTTATTTGGCCTGATCTGTGCTGGCACAGTGGATAAATCAATGACCTGTAATGCTGAGGTCACTGGTTCAAAACCCTAGACTTGCCTGGTCAAGGCACATATAAGAAGCAACAAGTAGGAGTTAATACTTTCCACTCCTCCCCCACTACCTTTCTCTCTTTTTCTCCAATTTCTGAATCAATAAATAAAATCTTTAAAAAAAGAATATTTAAAGCAAGGCAAAGTTTCTCAAAGTAACTAATTTTGTTTAAAAATTCCTCAGGCTAGTTATTTGGCATTTGTTTGACCAAAAGATCTGCTGGCAATTGAGTTTTTCAGTCACCATAAGTATTTGATTTTCATTTCATATCTCCTTCATTAGATCAATCAGGAAGCAGAAGTGATGTATAAAATAGGGTCTTTATTTGTGCACAAAGAAATTAGCAGTTCTTATGTATTTCCTGTTTTGTTTTTTTTCTTCCTCTCTACTAATCTTTCTCTCTTATCATACTGGAAAAGCACTTACTCACAGTTGCACATGGTGCCACAGAGCCACTATTCACATGTCACTGCCCTCAAAGAACTTACCATCAAAGTCCCTTCCTATGCAGGACAGAACTATTTCCACAACTTTCGCCCAGCTATCTGCAAGGTTTAGGAAAGAGGTAGACAAACTAATAGGATCTCAATAAACCAGAAATAAATCAAGTACTAGACCTGTCCTTGTCTACTGCAAGATTCTCCTAATCTAGTGAATTTTTCAGAATATAACCAGATCACTCAGAGACCCCATTCAATACAGAAATTCAATTTTATACCTATTCTCCGAACTTGTGTAAGGAACGCACTGAAAAACCAAATATACATCTTATCCCAAGTTGTTAACTGTGGTATATCTTCCCCTACCAACTCTTAATAGTGCCTCCTTCTTTCCATAGGCTGAGGAATTCTTCTGCATGCAGGCACAGACTTTCCAACTATGGCTGCTAATGCCTGCCCAGCTTTGACTCCAAAGCTTAGAAATGCATCTCAGCAGTTTTATTGGAAGCAGGAGGGACCAGAATGGAGAAAGAATTAAAAGAAATTGACTTCAGAAATTTCCATCAGAACTAGATGTGGTCCCAGCACCATCAAACACACTACCCCTTTCCTTTCCAGTACCTCTGCCTCAACACTTCTGTGAGCAACATTTGAACAATTTTGTGGGAAGACACTATAGTCTTTGTTAATGGACTCTTATGCATATCTATCAACACAGGCAGTTTTTCTAGGAGCATGAACCAAGGCCTCAAGATTACTTGTTTCCTCCATCTACTACTCCTCATTCCATCCCAGGGAGGAAGACATTTTGCAACAAAGTTTCTTCCAATCAAAATTCCTGTGAACAGTGATTGTGTTTAGCAAAATGGTTTCTGACTTCACCTCTTCCTCGACCTCAGACTCCTGGAGACACATCAGGTGTGAAGCCCACGTTAAAAAGGGAAGAAATCAGATAGTGTAAATATTTAGGTGGGTGACTTATAAGCCAATAAACACTTTACAGGTTTTTTAATGTACTTTTTTTTATTTGCCTTTAAAGAATCATAACTCACTACTATTTCTTATAGTCTGAAGAATCTAAGACTAATGCTTTGGTTTGATTTTCAAGACTGAATATTTTCTGCTGGTATAAATAGTATGGACACAGTAAAAGGACTTGAGAGGGTCTAATGAACCATTTCTCACACCCCATTACCTTTAGTCTGATATGACTGAGAGTGCAGGCGCTAATTATCCTCCCTTTTACAGACACTGACATAGATCTCCAGTAGGTCTGAAAATACAATTTCCCATACAACTCAACACTTTTTGATAATAAAGTCCTATATTTTTCTTTTTGTTACAATTTAAGTGAGAAAAGCCAGGTTCTTACCTTCCTACAACTTTCCTAAATATAAAGAGCAGAAACAGTTATTGATAATTTTTTTTAATCTTTCCTTTGATTTCAGAATGGGGAGGCAGGGAGGGAGTGGGAGAGAGGAAGAGGAAGCAAGAGGGAGAAAGAGGGAGGGAGGGAGGCATCAACTTGTTGTTCCACTTAGTTGTTTCATTTATTTATACACTTACCGTTTGCTTCTTATATGCGCCCTGACTGGGGATCTTGGTGAGCCAGGGCAATGCTCTATCCACTGAGCAACTTAGCCAAGGCCAGTTCTTGATACTACTTAAACTCCAGAGACCAAACTAGAAATGAGAATTTTTGTTTAAAAATCACATCTCACAAAGCTTCTGTCTGTCCATGGAAATATGGCCTAAAATGCATTTAGGAAGTCAAAACACAATTGTAACTTATTTCCTACCAGGCTATATGAAGGATTTTTTATACTGAACCTTACTTATCATATAGATAGCACTGGGAATAATTTTTTTTTTCATTTTTTATTTAGAACTGTTTCTATATATTTCTGCATCGCTGATTCCAAATCTGAAATCTATTTTTTGCTGCATGCTCTAGTTTTTATGCAATTTTAATTTCTTTTTGTTACAGTTAATGGCATGCATTGGTTTTTAAATTGGAGTTAAAGGCCAACGACTCTTGGATTGAACATAACCACAAAGCAATTAATGTTTTACACACATCACTTTTACATAATTGTAATTGTTTTTAAATGTAAAATATTATTATCTGATAAAAAAAAACACCCTCTTATTTTGTTTTAAAATTGAATCATGGCTTCTTCGAGTAGGTATAAATGTAAGAATAGTCCTGATACCTTCTGTTATATATGTGGCTGTTATACACTTCAACATCAAAGGCGCAATATTTCATCATTTGTGACACGTGCATATAATGCCTATTTTCAAATTCCTCTTGGCGATCAAGACAAGAATTGGGCTCCTCATATTGTGTGTCATAATTGTGAGAAAATTCTTCATGACTGGACAAAAGGAAAATGCAAAGGAATGCCTTTAGGTATTTCCATGGTTTGGCGTGAACCTAAGAACCACAGCAGTGACTGTTATTTCTGTCTGATCCATACAAAGGGCGTTGGCAAGAAAAAAGGCATATGATCACATATCCTAATATTTCTTCAACAATACAACCTATCCTACACTCTGAGACACTCCTGGTTCCAGTTTTCAATGGTTTTATTTCTTCTAAGGACAAAGAAAGTGAACATGGTGATCAAGTGTATTTTGATAAGATACATGAGGAAATAAATGGTTGTAGAATCTGAAGGGTCTTCTGATGCCAAACAGTCATTAACCCCTCAGCAGTTTAGCCAGCCCGAATTGAATGACTTTAGTAAGAATGACATAAAATTGTCCTTGACTTTCTGAAGTATGAGGAGCATAACTGGATCATTTGTGTGAATCTTAAAATGATAAATTTCCTGCTAGGATAACAGAGAGGTTTCATTGCTTTCTATGTTTATCAGACAGCCAAGCCCAGGAGAAACACTGGACACAGAAGGAGTGGCCGAAACGTGAAGCTCTGGAAGTAGGGATGCAAAATATTGTGAATGAACCTGTAGTTAATTGAGACGGGATCATTTTCTCCCCACTTCACATCAAACTTGGTTTAATGAAGCAATTTGTTCAGGCTGTGAATAGAGAAAGTGAATGCTTTCAACATATTATTTCTGCTTTTCCTGCCTTGTCTTTTGAGAAGATAAAAGCAGGTGTATTCAATGGACCTCAAATTCAAACCCTCCTACGTGATGAAGAATTTGCTAGGAAGATGAATAAGGAGGAGAAAGCAGCATGGCAGTCTTTTGTGGCAGTTACAAAGAACTTCCTTGGCAACAAAAAAGCAGAAAACTATGAACTTCTGGTTCAAAGGATGCTGTTGGCTTTCTGTGACATTGGATGTAACATGAGCTTTAAGATTCACTTCCTGAACAGTCACCTTGATAAGTTTCCCGAAAATCTCAGAGCTGTTAATGATGAGCAGACTACTGCTGGAGCATCAAACGAGATTGTCCTCAACAAGTATACAAACACAAGAGCTACAAATGCAAAATTTTGCCTGAACAGAATTTAAATAATTTTGCACAAATTTTATAATTAAAGTGTTTTAATATGTTCTATTTTGAAATTGTAGACAAATTCTGATTCAATCATATCTTTTAGTGTATTAGTGTATTTACTGCATTATATTAATTATTATATTTTCACAAACATGATGCCCAAGAAGACATTCTACTTCATTATGTTAAACTAAATGTTGAAAATTTTATAGGATGAAAACCTAAAATCTTGAATTGCAAAAAAACTGTAGCTTACAGAGAAAAACTAATATCAGATTTGAGATCAGCACACTCGAATTAGGTAAGAACAAGTGTTTGTGTGGATTTTGTTCCACAGTGATATATACTGCAATATGTCTGGTGTAATGAATATATTTTCTCCCAGCATTATACCACTCTAACTTGTGAAAGAAATAGTTTGTGTCTGAATAACTTTGATAAATGTTTTAATTATAGGAGGAAGAAGTCTTTTAAAGAAGTCAGGCAAGAGCCCCTGTTGTGAGAAGTCTGTTCACCTCAATGTACAGAATAAATACTATCATTTTTTTCTGTATGTCATAATGTAGAATAAAGTTGGGGGGCATTGCAAGAGAACCTTGATTCATAAGCTAATCCTGCTAAAGAACTGAAACTATCCTCGTAGAATTTGTGTACCAGGAGGTGGTGCAGTGGACAGAGCATCGGACTGGGACGTGGATGATCCAGATTCAAAACCCTGAGGTCACTGGCTTGAGTGCGGGCTCACCAGCTTGAGCATGTGGTTGCTGGCTTGAGCATGGGATCATAGACATGAACCCATAGTCACTGACTTGAGCCCAAAGGTTGGTAGTTTGAAGTCCAAGGTCGCTGCTTGAGCTAAAGGTTGCTGGCTTGAGCAAGGGGTCACTCGCTCTGCTGTAGGCCCCTGGTCAAGACACATATGAGAAAGCAGTCAATGAACAACTAAGGTGCCACAATGAAGAATTGATGCTTCTCATCTCTCTTCCTTTCTATCTGTTCCTATCTGCCCCACTCTGTCTCTCTGTCTCTTGTGTATCTTTGTACACAAAAAAATGAATTTGTGTACAAAGATATGGGACAAGTGTAAGGTTAGCAAGATTTATTTTCTGTACCACCATATTTTAATACAGTTGAGGAATAAAAACCTACAAAATGCATCAAGTCTACAAAATCCTTGATCCCAAGGACCATGAAGTGACAAAGTTAGTGTGTGGTTCCTTGAGTGTTCAGGCTATACAGATACACAGTCATAGATCAAAATGAACTTCATCAAATAGATGAAGTCATCCTGACACCACAAACACAAATTTAGCAGCTCTTTTATAATCTATTTTCACTGTCCGTACTTCATAGCATATCTTAAACAGTGTATAATTATCTATCATGTGGCAAAAGATTCTTATTCTCATTCTTTCTTAGAAGAACCACTTTAACTGTGTTCTGAGTCACTCATTTCTGTCTATGGAAAATCATTTGCCTATCTTTCTTGCTTCTCCTTCTGTTCTCTCCTTCACATGTGAACATTTACAGTCTCCCACATGTTTAAATACCCCCTCCCAGACTTCACATCCTCTTCTTATCATTTTATCTCTCTGCTTTTTTTATATCAAGTTCCTTATAATAGTGCTCTACCTTTACTCTCCACATTCTAACATGCCATTTATTCCTTGGACTTCTGTCAATTTTCCATCCTTAGACCAGGCCAAGGTCACTTATGTATGACCCCTCACTGCAAATCTTATTTGACCTGTTATGTACTCCCTCCCTGAAACTTGGACATCTTATTTATTGTGTTAATTATTCCCTCCTTCTTGAATCTCTTCTCAACCCTAGATTCTAATGAGTTCTCTTCTACGAGTAACGTATCTCAATATGTCCAAAACTGCGCCAATTACTTCTCCTCAACTCCTCTTCCTCTCCTATAATCCTTATATTGATTAATTACACCACTATCAGACCAATTGCCCAAACCAGAAATTTGAGAGTTGTAGTAAAGTCATTTTAAAATTCTTGTGACTCTGGCTGGTTAGCTCAGTCAGTTAAGAGTGGCATCATGAAACAAGGCTGTGGGTTCAATTTCCAGTCAGGGCACACACAGGAAGCAACCAATGAATGCATGACTGAATGGAACAGCAAATAATGCTTCCCTTCCCCCTCCCCTCTCTCTTTTCTTCTCTCTATCTCAAAATAAACAAACAAACAAACAAATAAATAAAAATTTAAAAAACCCTGGGCAGGATAGCTCAGTCATCACAGAGCACAGAAGTTGTCAGTTCAATTCCTCGGTCAGGGCACATACAGGAGCAGCTTCATGTTCCTGTCTCTCTCTTCCTGCCTCTCCCCCCAAAAAGCAAACAAGTTAAAAACACAACAAACAAACAACAAAAATACTCACGTGATAATAAGCAATAAGAAATCAGTCCCAAACTACAAAATAATTTTTAAAGTAGGTGAGTATTTAAAAATAACTGGGATACTTCACAGACTCAAAGGAAGAGTTGACAGCAGAAATGAAGGAACCAGGACATCACTGGGAGCTTCAAAAGATGACCTTTTCCCAGAGCCTCATCACAAATATATTTTCCAGGCTCTATATATCTGTGTTCAAAGGTTCTTTTATATTCTCAAGGAAAGAACTGTATTAGTCCAGCTTGTGCCATGAGTCACTTATTAAGTTAATTATGGAGGCCCCCAAATTAGAAGAATGAATTTGTAACCTATATACCAATAAGGAAATAGTATTACAATATAATTATATTCCCTGCAAATCAATATCCCCATTCTACCCCATAACCCCAACCACAAAAGGGGAGGGGATATAAACAGACAATTTTCAAAGCAGGAAATGAGTATTGCTAATAAAATATAACAAGTTGTGGCCCTGCTTTGGTAGTTCAGTTGGTTAGTGCATTGTCCCAATATGCCAAGGTTGTCAGTTTGATCCCCACTCAGAGCACATACAGAAATCAACCGATGAATGCATAAATAAATGGAATAACACACAATATTTCTTTCTCTCTCTGTCCATAAATCCACTTATATATATATATTATACTATATATATATTTTTTAATCTCCATAGTAATCAAGAGATAAAAATAGAATCATTTTGCATTAATCAGAATAGCAAAAATTAAGTCTGATAGCACTAATACTGCAAAGGATGGAGAAATATAAATTTATCTCAATATTTTAGCAAGTACTTTGACAATACTAAGTAAATTTTCCATAACATTACCCAATAACCTAAAAATTTTACATCTAGGTATTCACCCTACAGGAACTTTGCACATGTGCACAAATATATATAAGAAGGCACATTGTAGTACTCTTTCTTTTTTTATTGTTATTAATTTTAATGGGGTGACATTAATAAATCAGGGTACATATGTTCAGAGAAAACATCTCCAGGTTATTTTGACATTTAATTATGTTGTATATCCATCACCCAAAGTCAAATTGTCTTCTGTCACCTTCTATCTCGTTTTCTTTGTGCCCCTCCCCTCCCCCCACCCCTGTAGTACTCTTTCTAATGAGTAAAAGCAACCAAATTATACCTCAGTAGGGAAATGACAAGTTTTTTTCATGAAATAGAGTAGTATATAGTAGTGCTAGGATAGTATACAGCAGTAAAATGAGTTAATGAGAATTTTACTTATCTTTAAAAACTGATGTTGAGAGAGAAAGAGTCCTGAGCAATCAACTCCTACAACAATAGCATGAGGAGCTCACTGACCCACTTTCCAGTTAAACTGGTGAAAATTATTTTGAAAACAAACATCTAGAGCCTCTGGATATGAATGGTCTTAAGGGAAAAGAGCAAATGAAGGAGCTTGAATAGATAGTCAAAAAAGTCTATAAAAATTTATTTAACAAGACCAGAATCTATGGTATTTAAACCAAGATTGTTCCCTCCTCCCACTCTCAGCTCAGTGAGACTTCTCCAGCTAAGAACTTTTCTAGCTAAGAACACAAGGCTCCTTCTGCCTCCAGCATCCAGCTTCTGGAGAAGAATAACTTTATCATTTTCATCCTGCCCATGGAAACCTATTGCTGAGGGTAAGGCCTGGGGGAGTATGGTCAAGAAGTGGGAGTTCCCTTCTTTTACCCAGCCTCAAAACAGAAGCTCTATCTTGGTGTATGTAGTGCACTGAGAATACTGGAAATCTGATCACTTTTGCCCCAGATCATAAAGTGGAGGTTCCATGACAAGAAGAGGTGGACCAAAAAAAAAAAAAATCTCAGGTTTTTGGCCCTATTCCACAGAGCACTCAGGTTCTAGAGCAGCGGTGTTACTCGAAGAGAAGTTTTCATTGTCCCTCTAAGCCCCAGCTCAGAGATTTTGCCTGCAGGGATAAGCAGGTCTAATCTCTTCTCAAATAAACTTACTGCACTTGTAACAGTATGGAGAGGTTCAAACCTCAAGGTATGCTCAAGAATAGTAGAGATTTTGGTGAAATGCAATTAGGAAGAAATTAATGAATTTAAGGAAGAAACACAACTATAGGTGACTGGTTTGCAAGGGAGAACAGGGTAATAAGAGAGTGGGAACAGCCCTCCTGGAATCAGAACATATATCAAACAATGACCTCAGAAAGTATTCATTCAAAGGAGCCTCAATTTATTGGATATATTTGTAGAGAAATTTATTCCCCCAGATCATTAGTAAAAACAGAGAAATCAGCCAGCAATCAGTAGAGTTAACAACTGGATGTGGTCTGAGAAAGAGAAGAAGAGAGCCCAACCCATCCTCAGTCATCCTAGGATAACTGGAGCACACACACCCAAAGCTGCACCTCCCTGAAGAACTCATCAGAGACTTAAAACTGTAGGGAGAAAGAGTATAAATAGAATTCATTACAATAATCCAACTAGGCACTAAACAATAAACAAGAAGAAGGAAGTCTATGGGGAGAGAGGTCCAAGTATAGTAATGAAATATATTATCTAAAATGCCTATTTTCCAACAAAAAAATTACTAGGCCTGCAAAAAAAAAAAAAAGAAAGGAGGAGGAGTTGAAGGAGAAGAAAAGAAAGAAAGAAGAAGAAAGAAGAAGAGGGAGAGGAAGAAGTAGTGAAGGAGGAGGAGGAAGAGGAGGAGGAGGAAGAGGGGAAGAGGAGGAAGAGGGAGGAGGGGGAGGGGGAGGAAGAAAAAGAAGAAGAAGGAATTTACAATACAAATATTAAAAAGAAACCAGATGATAGAAGTTGCTGGTAAGAGCAACCAAATGTTGAATTTAACAGGAAAATATAGTTAAATTAGTCATAGCTTCAAAGTAGTCATTATTATAATGTTTAGAGAACTAAAGAAAAGCATGATTAAAGAAGTAATGTATGAGACCATGAAAACAGGTTCAGAGATATGCTACGTTGCTGGCTTTGAAGATGGGGCCACAAGCTATGGAGTATGGGTGGCCTTTAAAAGCTAGAAATGCAAGGGAACAGTGAGACCCTCCCTGGAAAAGGAATGTATCCTTGCCAGTGCCTTCATTCCAGCCCAGTGGAAACCCATGTCAGATTTCTGAGCTACAGAACTCCATGGAACCCAGACCACATCCTGGATCCATGCTGTGATGAGCTCACTGACCCTGTCCTGTGCAGAGGAGAATGAAGAGGATGGCTCCAGGGAACCTCCTGAATTAGAGTTAACGGTTTTCCGTGGGAAGCTGAGCTCCATGGTCTTCCAGCATCTCTGTCTACACGGATGGCCGAGACGCCTTGTCTAAAATAGAAGTAAACACACACTACTACTGAACTTGCAAAACGGGCACTCCGCATTTAGGCTATTTTCGTAAAATGTTTTGCTATAACTGTATGTTTACGGGATCAATTGCCACTACAGTAGTTCTTTAAGAATAATCTAGTCCTATTTTTCAAAATCATATATAATTAGATTTATATATTATGTATATCTTTTTATATATAATTAGATCTTTGTGACTTTTTTTATACAGTTCTTTATGGAGTGTCTGATACAATGGTTTCTGCAATTAAGACATGTTGGAAAATGATGTGAACATAGTGAAATACTTCATTTATTTGATAATTCGCTAACCTTTTATATTTGTGTGATTTAAGCAAGCTTTTGGATATCTTTTTAAAGACCACAATTAGACAACTATCTCACAGGCTAGTGAATATTGTTATGGGGCTTTCTAATTTACATGATGCTTTTCTGACCCTGTTACTTTCAAGCCATCTGACATGCCCATGATGCAGACCCGGTGGTAATTGTTATTCCTGTATTTCAGTTATGAAAATAGTGGTTCAGAGAAATGAGACACCTGTTCTGAAGCTGAGACTCCCCCTGGAGTCTTCTAATAGTCTGTCCCCGCCCATTTCCACAGCACCCTGCTGTCCCAGCAGAGGGAGGTCACAGCCCCACACAGAAGGCACCGTAGCTCTGTTCATGCAGCTGAGCTCCATTCCGTGCACTCCAGCGGCCGCAGAGATGCAGGAGACATCCCCTCAGTTAGACATGGCCCCTACATAGCGCCACTGTGGTCTGTGACCCCTCCCCCTTCTCCACCTCCAGACTCCCGCCAGGTAGGAGCATGGTTTTGTGATGCTTCATCGGGCTTCTCGCAAGCAGCTCATATTTTCCCAAAGTAAAGCAGGTGGTTCCCCTTGCCTGAGGGAGCATTTGAGGGGAGCTAATGCACAGAGGGCCACCCAGAATCTCCTCTGCTCTCAGAATAGGCATCCTTGAACTCTCCCACTATGAGTTCAAGGCTAACTTCATCCTTGCTGATATCAGCCACCAAGCTAATGATGCTTTTGTCTTATTTCATTTTATTGTAAGGACGCTACATAGTTTCTGTCAGGAATGAGCATTGACTTGGAGTGCTAAAGATTTTCCTCTCAGTTTAATGATTTAAACCCTGGGCTGGAAACCCAGCAGGGGTGGGGGCGGGGTGTAGTGGGAGGAAGTCATTTTTAATGGCTTATAATAAAAAGAATAAAAACTTATTCTTAAAAAAAAAAAAAGAAGTAATGTATGGGCTGACCAGTAGTGATGAAGTTGATAGGTTTGAAACCTTGAGGTCACAACTTGAGTGTAGGTGGGGTGGCTGGCTTAAGCATGAGATCATTGACATGATCTCATGGTTGCTGATTTGAAGCCCAAGATCACTGGCTTGAGCAAGGGGTTACTGGCTTGACTAGAGGCCCTGAGTCAAGGCATGTATGAGAAGCAATAAATGAACAACTAAAAAAAAGTGCCACAACTACAAGTTGATGCTTCTCATCTATCTCCTTTTTGTCTGCCTGAAGGAAGGAAGAAAGGAAGAAAGGAAGGAAGGAAGGAAGGAAGAAAGGAAGGAAGGAAGGAAGGAAGGAAGGAAGGAAGGAAGGAAGGAAGGAAGGAAGGGAGGAAGGGAGGGAGGAAGGGAGGGAGGATCACAATGTCTCATGAAATAGAGAATACCAATCAAAAAAGAGATAGAAATTATAAGAGCCAAATGAAAAATCTGAAGTTGAAATGTACAGTAACAGAAAATTCCAAAATTAGCTTCAGGGGATCAACAGATGTGAACTGGCAGAAAAAATTAGTGAACTTCAAAATAAATCAATAGTAATCATGCAGACAAAAGAACAAAGAGAAAAATAAATGAAGAAAAATGAACAAATGGGGCATGATTAAACTTACTTACACGCACATAATAGAAAAATCAGAAGGAAAACAGAGAAATTAAAAGAAAATATATTCAAAGAAAAAAATGGCTTAATATGTTCCAAATTTATAGAAACATAATAAACTATACACCCAGGAGGATCCAAGATGGCTGCAGAGTAGGAAATAGTTATATACACTTCCTCCCAGTGCCAAGCCAGATTCACAGCTAAATTATTAAACAATTAGCTTGAATGGCCCTTGAAGGACAGCTGAATAGTATTACACTCAAGAACTTATACATAGAGACTGGTAAGAAGGGCAGAGATACGAAGAGGGTTGGCCCCTGCACTCAGGTGCAGCAGCTGTAAAGCCATAGGGATAACAGCTGTAAAAGTCCCCCCTAAGGAGTGTGGTGTCTCAATCCCATGATGGGATCCCCAAATCAGAGCACCAGAGCTGGGAGGAGGTGCCTGCATAGCATCTGGTAGTGAAAATCAGCGGGGATTCTGTCCGCTGGAAAGCGGAGGGAGTCTACTAGTATCCCAGGTACTCTCCTAAAGGACCAGCAACAGGAGCTCACTCATGAATACTCACCAGGGGCACTGGTAGAGGGATGGTATTCAGGGCATATGAAAGCTATAAAGAGAAGATCTGGGTGGTGTTGCTCAGGAGAGATATAGTCAACTACTGAGGTTCCAAGTCAATACCCCACACCACCCTCAGGCATCATCTTCCAGGATCAGGCACTCCTACTCTTACAGCACCAGCTGGGGGAATGCACCAACCCAGTCCTCCAAATACTGGTGGCACCACCATGCCAAGCTCCAGTCCAGCAGAAAGGACAGCTGGCAGCACCCAACAGGGACCTAAAGTACACTGAATTGTGTGGCTCTGGAAAGCAGCCAATCTTTCTCCCCACCTGCATGTTAGGCAGGTGGCACCTCCAATGGAAGATTCCCTCATGAGGGTCTGTGGCAGCACACCTGAGAAGCTGGGGGGAGGCAAGCAGTTTGCTTCTCTCCCGCATGCTTGCACCACCCTCAGCAGAGGCTGCTTGGATTAGCATTCCCAGGTCCAGCTGGCCCCATCGCTAGGCTAGGTTCAGTTTTTCAGGTGGAAAGGAAAGCAGCTCAGAGCTGGGACCTTTGGTGTGACCCACTTGAAGCGTCCCCTCAGGGTTTCTGGCAGAACAGCTGAGAAGCTGGAGGAAATGTGCCACTAGCTCCACACCTGCAGGCCTGTGCTATCCCCAGCTCTTCAGTGGAGAACTGCCTTGATTTGCATTCCCAAATCCTGCTGGGTTTAGTGCCGCAGGCAGACATGAGTGGAAACAGTGTGTGTGTGTGTGGGGGGGCATAACTCAGACCCCACACCTTTAGTGAGCAGCTGAGGAGCTAGAGGGAGAAATGCAACTAGCTCCTGCCAGAGAGCCACCACCACCTCTAGCAGAGAGCTGCTTTGATGTCTCAGAGCTGGGACTTCCAAAGTGCATTCACCTCAGAGGCTCCATCCAGGGTTCAAACAAGATTGGCAACAGAGCTAAGGGAAAGAGTGCAGCTCGCCCACCTCCCACAGCCAAACCTCCAATGGAAGGCTTCTGTGATCTGTTTGCCCAAGTCCCATGGCCCCATTTTGCCAAGCTTGCTCCTGCAAAGGGGAGCACTGGCTGCACCCACCCTGACCTGTGGTATACTCCCCCTAGGGGAGCCAGAGTTGGAGACTGGTAGAGACTGAGAGATATGGCTTTGGAGTAGGAGCAACCACATTCTCCCCATTGAGTACATGACCACACAACCCTCAAATTAGGGACCCACTAGCCCTGTCCACCCAACATGGTGGTCCCACCCTACTGAGCTGGAGCCCTGTGGAAGGGTCAGAAGGGCATGGCCAGCTTGGGTCCACTCTATAATCTTTCTTCATAAGACTCTGGAAGAAGTCTAGGCAACCTCAGGGCAGAGCAGAGAAACCAACAGGTAGCCTTGGACTTTTATTGATCTGCTACCTGCTCTGAGCTCCAGGAAGCCAATCATGGAACACAGCTTGGCTTCGCCCAAATACACCCAGGCCCAGTAGAAGCAGCCACAAACTGTAAATAACATCATAATTCCAGACAGGCATCCCAAGGCTGGTTATACACAACATCTGACATCCCTGCACTGGAACCCTGGGCAAAGGAACCCAAAACCAATACAACCATCTGTGGGCTTCAAAGCACACCTGAGTTTGAGCTAATTAGACAGACAAATAGTACTGCCAAAGGGAGCCTCTTAAAAACACCATATCCTACTGGGAACAACTATGACTCAAAGGGCAACTCCTTCCTGATCAGTGACTCATACACAGTGAATGAGGTCTATCTTTATAGTCAGCCAGTCAGAGAGTTAACTCTACCCATGAACAAGCCAACAGCATTCAAGACTCAACTACAATAGGAGAGGGCACATAACCCACACAAGAGTCATTTCCGGAGTACTTCAGTCAAGAGATTTAGAAGACTGCACCACTGAAACCCATAAGACATCTATAACAGAAAACCCTTATAACAAATTTGGGAGCCACAGAAGATCTATCTAATACAGAGAGATAAACACAAATAGGCAGACAAAAACAGGGAGATAAATAAATAGGCCCCATATGAAAGAACAAGAGAAATTCCTAAAAAAAAAAAAAAAAAAAAAAAAATGAATTAAATGAGGCCTTGATCAGTTGGCTCAATGGTAGACTGTTGGCCTGGTGTGTGGAAGTCCTGGGTTTGATTCCTGGTCAGAGCATACAAGTTAAGTAAACATCTGCTTCTCTACCCCTCCCGCTTCTCTCTCTCTCTCTCTCTCTCTCTCTCTCTCTTCCCTTACTACAGTTATGGCTCAAATGGTTTGAGCAAGGTGGCCCCAGGTGCTAAGGATGGCTCTATAGCCTCACCTCAAGCACTAAAATAGCTCAGTCACTGAGCAGCAGAGCAGTGGCCTCAGATGGGCAGAGAATCACCAGTAGGGGGCTTACCAGGTAGATCCCATTAGAGACACATGCAGGAGTCTGTCTCTCTGTCTCCTGCCTCTCAATTAAAAATATAAATAAATAAAAATAAATTTAAAAAAGGACACAAAATCCATAAAAAGAACCAGAGATGACAAATACAATATCTGAAATGAAGAACACACTAGAAGGAATCAGCAGCAGGTTAGATGAAGCAAGGACTGAATCAATGATTTAGAGAATAAGATAACAGTAAGCACCTAATCAGAGCATTAAAAAAAAAGAAGAAGAAAGCTGAGGAAAGTCTAAGAAACCTCTAGGATAACATCAAGGGCAACAACATCCACATTATAGGGTTACTAGAAGTAAAAGAGAGAGAAAAAAGATAGCAAATGCATTTGAAGAAATAATGGCTAAGAACTTTTATAACTTGGTAAAGGAAAAATCCACACAAGTTCAGGAAGCACAGAGAGTCCCACTCAAGATGAACCCAAAGAAGCTCACACCAAGACACATCATAATCAAAATGTCAGAGCTTAAAGACAAAAAAAGAATCTTAAAAGCAGCAAGGTAGAGACAGTTGGGATAGTAATCCACGAAGGAGCTCCCATAAGACTGTCAAAGGATTTCTCAATAGAAACACTTCAGGCCAGAAGGACATAGCATGAAATACTTAAAGTGATGAAAAGCAAAGACCCACAACCAGGACTACTCTATCCAGCAAAGCTATCATTTAAAAATGAAGGTTAAAAAAAAGAGCTGCCCAGACAAAAAAAAAGCTAAAGGAATTCATTACTACAAAACCGGTATTGCAAGAAATGTTAAAGGGACTACTTTAAAGAGAAGAAATAGAAAGAGAGAGAGAGAGAGAGAGGAACATAAGTATAAAGAATAAAATGACAATAAATAAGAACCTATCAACAAAACCTTAAAAGTAAATGGATTAAATGCTCCAAAGGAGCATTTAACTGGGTAGCTGAATAGAATTAGAAACATATACTCTTCCAAGGCTGAATCAGAAAGAAACAGAAAATCTGTACAAACCAAAAACTACTAGTAAAGTCAAATCAGTAATAAAAAAAATCCCAAAAAACAAAAGCCCTGAACTAGATGACTTCACAGGTAGTTATACCAAACATTCAAAAAAGAATTAATGCCTACCCTTTGAAAACTATTTAAAAACACTAAAGAGAAGACTCCCAAACTCATTTTATGAGACCAGTATTACCCAGATTTCAAACCAGATACTATCAAAAAATTATAAATCAATATCTCAGATGAACATAGATGCAAAAATCTTCAACAAACTATGAGTAGACCAAATTCATTAATATATTAAAAAATCATACACCATGATCAAGTGGAATTTATTCCAAGGATGCAAGATGGGTTCGGTATCCACAAATCGATTAAGATGATACACCATAAAAAAAATTAAAGATAAAAATCAGATGATCATATCAACAGATGTCAAAAAAGCATTTGACAAAATCCAACATCTATTTATGATTTTAAAATATCTCAGTAAAGTGGGAATAGAGTCAATATACCTAAATGTAATAAGGACCATATATGACAAATCCACAGCTGACATCATACTCAATAGTGAAAAGCTGACAGTTTTTTCTTTAAGATCAGGAACAAGACAAGAAATGTCCACTTTCACAGTTTTTATTCAACATAGTACAGTAAACAAGCAACAAGACTAGAAAAAGAAATAAAACTCATTCAAATTGGAAAAAAAAGTAAAATTATAATTATTTGCAGAATGCATGATAATATATATAGAAGAACCCTTAAAGATTCCACCAAAAAACTATCAGAACTAGTAAATGAATTCTTAAAGTAGCAAGATAGAAAATTAATATTCAGAAATTGGTTGCATTTCTATACACCAATAACTAACTATCAGAAAGAGAAATTAAGAAAACAACCCCACAGAAGACAAGATGGCGCTGGAGTAGGCGGATGTACCAACATCCACCTCGCAGAACCAAAGTGGATTAAAAATAATTTTAAGAACTATCATCTGAAAAAAACAACTTTGGACTAAACTAAGAGGACTCTTCAACAAAGGAACACTGAAGAAGCCACACCGAGACTAGTAGGAAAAGTGGAAACGCGGAGAGGGCTGCCCAGCTCCTCGGAGCGAACAGCAGCCAGGAGAAACTTGCGTGGCGGGAAGTGAGTTTAGCAGACAGGAGAGGGTCCTGAGACCCAGGAACAAAGCCCCAGCCTGCAGCCCCAGAGCACAGAAGAGGCGTAAGGACAGTATTTAGCTGGAAACAAGTCAGGATACTGTTTGTGAGAAACAGTCTGATTTCTCAGACCCAGGATTCTTCTTAAAGGGACTGCACAGAACACCTCCCTCACAACCACTCACCCGGGGCTCCAGGGGACGGGACAGGGAGAGAGGAGAGGACCAGAGTAGCAGAAAGAAAGTGTAATCTAGGAGGCACAGGGAGAAACATTTTGGGAGATAGCCACCCTAACCCCTGGGTCAAGTCACTCCCAAAATCTGAAGTGAATATTTCCCCCGGAAACAGCAATACCAGCAAAGGGAAGCAGGAGAACAGTCAAACAAGCTCCCCTGTGGCACTGAGAGCAGAGTTGCTTAGAAGGAGGGAGCTTTTGGGTCTACAGTAGTGAGTGTTAGGGTCTGAGCTGCAGTGCCCGCACCCCACACAGCTGAGGGCGGCCACAGGACGCAGGGGGGCGGTTCCGTCAGCAGGGGCAGAAGCCTGCTGGCCACCACTGGGCTCACATGTGAGCTCCATCTTGCCTGACTGGGGAGGGGTAGGCATGAAAAAGTGGTCAAGCCCAGCTGCCGGCAGCCTGTAATCCAGCCTGCGGGGGGAGGGGGGGACCCTGGAAGGGGTGGAGACCAGCCCTAGAGCAAGGGCGCAGGAGCACAGCCTTGCCCTGCCCATGGAACCGAGGCTTGTGGCCTGACTTGGGAGCCGGCTCCTCCCACGAGGGTGGAGCCAAAAGCCCAGAACAGGCGGAGTTCTGCTACTGAGCTGAGCGTGGGCATGCAGTCCTGCCCGGCCAGTAGAGCCAAGGCTAGCAGCCGTTCCACGAGCGGGCTCCTCCTGCAAGGGCGGGGCAAAAGCCCAGAAACAGGCAGAGACCCACAGCAGAGCAAAGGTGCTCGCCAGAGCCCTCAAGACCAAGCATATTGCCACCCACGGGGGTGGGGCAAAGGCCAAGGCCACCAAGGCTTGTGCACCCAACCACATGATCACAGCCACTCCCATGAATGAGAGGTGGAAACCACAGCAACAGCCCCAGTGGGCAGGCACCAGCAACGCCCGAACCCAAAAGCCCTACGCTGCAACAGAAGAGGGGGTGGCAGGCCTGCAGACAAACCATACCTAGGGAACAGAGGCCATACCCAGTGGACTCCAGAGGCCAAAATCTTCCTTTACACAGAGAAAATGCGGAGGCAGAGGAATGCAACACAAATGAACCAATAGAAACCCCCAGAAAAGGACCTAAATGAATCAGATATAACCAAATTACCAGATGCAGGGTTTAAAATAACAATTGTTAGGATGCTCAAAGATATTAGAACAACAATAGATGGTCATTACGAAAACCTAAATAAAGAGATAGCAAATATAAAAAAGGACATTGAAATAATAAAAAAGAATCAGTCAGAAATGACAAATACAATATCTGAAATAAAGAACACAATGGAAAGAATTAAAAGCAGGATGGATGAAGCGGAGAATCGAATCAGCGAGTTAGAGGACACAATAAATAAAGGCATGGAAGCAGAGCAGAAAAAAGAAAAGACACTCAAAAAGTCTAAGGAAACTCTTAGAGAGCTCTATGACAACATGAAGCGAAATAACATCTGCACCATAAGGGTTCCTGAAGAAGAAGAGAAAGAACAAGGGATAGAGATTTTGTTCAAGCATATCATAGCTGAAAACTTCACTCAATTAAGGCACAAAAACATCTCACTTGTTCAGGAAGCACAGAGAACTCCATTAAGAAGAAACCCAAAGAAATCAACACCAAGACACATCATAATTAAAATACCAAAGCTAAGTGATAAAGAGAAAATATTAAAAGCTGCTAGAGAAAAAAAGACTATCACCTACAAACGAGCCCCCATAAGGATGACTTCTGATGTATCAACAGAAACACTTGAGGCCAGAAGGGAATGGCAAGAAATATTCAAAGTATTGCAGAACAAGAGCCTACAACCAAGACTACTTTATCCAGCAAGGCTATCATTTAAAATTGAAGGAGAAATAAAAGCTTTACAGACAAAAAAAAAACCTCAATGAATTCACTACAACCAAACCAAGGCTGCAAGAAATGCTAAGGGACCTGTTGTAAACAGATCAAAGGAGAAAAAGAATATAGCAAAAGAGGAATACAGTTTTAAAGAATAAAATAGCAATAAACAATTACATATCAATAATAACCTTAAATGTAAATGGATTAAATGATCCAATCAAAAGACATAGGGTAGCTGCATGGAAAAGAAAATAGGACCCATACATATGCTGTCTACAAGAGACACACCTTAATTTAAAAGATGAACATAGACTGAAGATAAAAGGATGGAAAAAAATATTTCACGCAAGTGGAAATGAAAAAAAAACTTGAGTAGCAATACCTATATCAGACAAAATGAACTTTAAAACAAAGACTATAGTTAGAGATAAAGAAGGTAATTACATAATGATAAAGGGAGCAATCTAAAAGGAAGATATAACCGTTATAAATATCTACGCACCTAATATAGGAGCACCTAAATATATAAAGCAGACTTTGATGGATTTAAAGGACGAGATCAACAGCAATAATATAATAGTAGGGGATTTTAATACCCCATTAACATCATTAGATAGATCCTCAAGAAAGAAAATTAACAAAGAAACAGCAGACTTAAAGGACATATTAGATCAACTCGATTTAATAGATATCTTCAGAACCTTTCACCCTAAAACAGCAGAATATACATTCTTTTCAAGCACTCATGGTACATTCTCTAGAATAGACCACCTGTTAGGACACAAAAGCGGTCTCAACAAATTTAAGAAGATTGAAATCATATCAAGCACTTTCTCTGATCACAATGGCATGAAACTAGAAATCAACCACAATAGAAAAACTGAAAAATACACAAACACTTGGAAACAAAATAGCATGTTCTTAAATAACAAATGGGTAAACAATGAGATCAAAGAAGAAATTAAAAAATTTCTAGAAACAAATGATAATGAGCATACATCAACTCAAAATTTATGGAACAGAGCAAAAGCAGTCCTGAGAGGGAAGTTTATAGCATTACAGGCATACCTCAAGAAGCTAGAAAAAGCTCAAATAAACAACTTGACCCTACATCTAAAAGAACTAGAAAAAGAACAGCAAGTAAAGCCCAAAGCTAGTAGAAGGAAGGAATTAATAAAGATCAGAGCAGAAATAAATGACACAGAGGCTAAAGAAACAATACAGAGGATCAATGAAACCAGGAGCTGGTTCTTTGAAAAGGTAAACAAGATCAATGAACCTTTAACCAGACTCACCAAAAAAAAAAAAAAAAAGAGAGAGAGGACTCAAATAAATAAAATTAGAAATGAGAGTGGAGAAATAACAACTGACACAACAGAAATACAAAATACTGTAAGAAAATATTATGAATAACTGTATGCCAAAAAACTAGACAGCCTAGATGAATGGACAAATTCCTTCAAACATATAATCTTCCAAAAATTAATCTGAAGAATCAGAAAACCTAAACAGACCAATTACAACAAATGAGACTGAAACAGTTATCAAAAAAAAAAAACCCAAAAAAGAAAAGTCCTGGACCAGATGGCTTCACAAGTGAATTCTTCCACATATTCAAAGAAGAACTAACTCCTATCCTTCTCAAGCTATTTCAAAAAATTCAAGGGGAAGGAAGACTTCCAAGCTTCTTTTATGAGGCGAGCATAATTCTGATTCCAAAACCAAGCAAAGACAACACAAAAAAAGAAAATTATAGGCCAATATCCCTGATGAATTTAGATGCAAAAATCCTCAACAAAATATTAGCAAACAGGATCCAGCAATATATGAAAAAAATCATACACCATGATCAAGTGGGATTTATTCTTGTGAGGCAAGGCTGGTACAATATTTGCAAATCAATCAATGTGATTCATCACATAAACAAAATGAAGGAGAAAAACCACATGATAATTTTAATAGATGCAGAAAAAGCATTTGATAAAATCCAGCACACATTCATGATCAAAACTCTCAGCAAAGTGGGAATACAGGGAACATACCTCAACATGATAAAAGCCATCTATGACAAATCCACAGCCAACATCATACTCAATGGGCAAAAATTAAAAGCAATCCCCTTAAGATCAGAAACAAGGCAGGGGTGCCCCTTTTCACCACTCTTATTCAACATAGTTCTGAAAGTCCTAGCCACAGCAATCAGACAAGAAAAAGAAATAAAAGGCATCCAAATTGGAAGAGAAGAAGTAAAGCTATCATTATTTGCAGATGATATAATATTGTATATAGAAAACCCTAAAGTCACAGTCAAAAAACTACTAGACCTGATAAATGAATTCAGCAAGGTGGCAGGATATAAAATCAATACTCAGAAATCAGAGGCATTTTTATACACTAACAATGAACTGTCAGAAAAAGAAATTAAGGAAGCAATCTCCTTTACCATTGCAACCAAAAAAATAAAGTACCTAGGAATAAGTTTAACCGGGGAGATTAAAGACTTATATTCAGAAAATTATAAAACATTGATAAAAGAAATCAGGGAAGATACAAACAAGTGGAGGCATATTCCATGCTCATGGTTAGGAAGAATAAACATCATTAAAATGTCTATAATACCCAAAGCAATTTATAAATTCAATGCAATACCGATTAAAATACCAATGACTTACTTCAAAGATATAGAACACATATTCCAAAAATTTATATGGAACCAAAAGAGAACACGAATAGCCTCAGCAATCTTGAAAAGGAAGAATAAAGTGAGAGGTATCACACTTCCAGATATCAAGTTATATTATAAGGCCATTGTACTCAAAACAGCCTGGTACTGGCATAAGAACAGGCATATAGATCAATGGAACAGAACTGAGAACCCAGAAATAAACCCACACTTTTATGGACAACTGATATTTGACAAAGGAGGTAAGAGCATACATTGGAGTAAAGACGGCCTCTTCAACAAATGGTGTTGGGAAAATTGGACAGCTACCTGCAAAAAAATGAAACTAGACCATCAACTTACACCATTCACAAAAATAAACTCAAATAGATAAAAGACTTAAATGTAAGCCATGAAACTATAAGCATCTTAGAAGAAAACATAGGCAGTAAGCTCGCCAACATCTCTCGCAGCAATATATTTGCTGATTTGTCTCCACAGGCAAGTGAAATAAAAGACAGGATAAACAAATGGGATCATATCAAACGAAAAAGCTTCTGCACAGCTAAAGACAATAAGAACAGAATAAAAAGACAAACTACACAATGGGAGAATATATTTGACAATGCATCTGATAAGGGGTTAATAACCACAATTTATAAAGAACATGTAAAACTTAATACCAGGAAGACAAACAATCCAATCCAAAAATGGGCAAAAGAAATGAATAGACACTTCTCCAAAGAGGACACACAGATGGCCAATAGGCATATTAAAAAATGCTCAACAACACTAATTATTAGAGAAATGCAAATTAAAACCACAATGAGATACCACCTCACACCAGTCAGAATGGCACTCATCAACAAAACAACACAGAATAAGTGCTGGCGATGATGTGGAGAAAAGGGAACCCTCCTGCACTGCTGGTGGGAATGCAGACTGGTGCAGCCACTGTGGAAAACAGTATGGAGATTCCTCAAGAAATTAAAAATCGAACTGCCTTGTGACCCAGCTATACCACTATTAGGAATATACCCCAAGAACACCATAGCACTGTTTGAAAAGAAGAAATGCACCCCCATGTTTATGGCAGCATTGTTCACAATAGCAAAGATTCTGGAAACAGCTCAATTGTCCATCAGAGTATGAGTGGATTAAAAAGTTTTGGTACATATATACTATGGAATACTACTCAGCCATAAGAAATGATGACATCGTATCTTTTACAACAACATGGATGGACCTTGATAACATTATACTGAGCGAAATAAGTAAATCAGAAAAAACTAAGAACTATATGATTCCATACATAGGTGGGACATAAAAATGAGACTCAGAGACATGGACAACAGTGTTAGGGTTACAGGGTGGGAGGGAGGAGAGGGAGGGGATTGGGGGAGAGAAGGGGCACAAAGAAAATCAGTTAGAAGGTGACAGAAGACAATTTTATCAATGTCACCCCATCAAAATTAATAAAAAAAAATGTGTCTCATGGCTAATTCAGGCAGTTAGAAGAATAGTATAAGGGTTCTAATTCTGCTTCTCAGGCCACATCCTGCAAAAGGGGCCCTAAGCAAATTGGTGATTTGGCTCCTCTGATTTTGCTAATTGGATTTTTTAAAAAATTAGGTCAGGAATGCCCTGAAATGGAACTAACAATACATGAGCATAAATTTAAAGGACTTTTAAATACTGGAGCTGATGTATCTGTTATTGCTAAGCTACATTGGCCTCCTTCCTGGACCACTCATGCAGCAGCCACAGAATTACAAGGTATAGGGCAGAGTAAATCCCCTCAACAAAGTTCTAGTTTTCTACATTGGTAAGATTAAGAAGGTCATTCTGGATTTTTTAAGCCTTATGTGCTCCCTGGATGGCCAGTTAATTTGTGGGGTGGAGATGTTTTGAAAAATATGAGAGCATTGCTTGTCAGTTCTAATGGTTTAGTCAGTACTCAGATGCTTGATCGGGGATTTTTGCCCACCAAGGGACTAGGGAAAGAACAGCGAGGAATTCTCACCCCCATAGAAATGGCACCCAATACCAGAAGATGTGGATTAGAATATCAAGATTTAGCATAGGGGCCTTGATAGCTCCTGCTACCTCAAGAATTCATTGTGCAGACCCAATTACTTGGAAATCAGATAATCCTGTATGGGTAGACCAATGGCCCCTTTCTCAGGAGAAATTTAGGGCAGCTGCTCGATTGGTACAAGAGCAGCTACAGCTTGGGCACATTGAACCATCTAATAGCCCATGGAATACACTTCCATATTTTAATCTTGTTGCCTCCTGGATTATCAAGGGGCATAGGCGACCCTTACAGCTTATAGGTTTTGAGCCTCAAAATTATTGTTGTTCCTTTTTTCAAAAGATCAACAACAATGGCTCTGGGAAACTTCCACTAAATGGCAAATTGCTCTTGCAAATCAATGGACAATTTTATACTGAAACTGTCAACTTAAAATCAGCTCAAAGTCTAGAATTATATGCCATGATCATGGCTTTTCAGCATTTGCCATATTCCACCTTTAATCTATATACAGACAGCAAATATTTACTTATGGTGTTTCCACTATAAAGATTGCTGTCTTAGGGACAACTGCAGATGAACTATTTCAGCAGTTCCTCCTTCTTCAAAGACTTCTATGTCAACATAGAGCTCCATGTTTTATAGGACATACTCGAGCTCACTCCATGCTCCCTGGGAATGCCTTTTTTTTGTTTGTTTGTTTTTGGGTGTTTTTTTTTTTTTTTTTTTTTTTTTTTTTTTTTTTTTTTTTTGGTTGGTTGGTTGGGTTTTTTTGTATTTTTCTGAAGTTGGAAACGGGGAGGCAGTCAGACAGACTCCTCGCATGCGCCCGACCGGGATCCACCCGGCACACCTACCAGAGGGGGATGCCCTGCCCATCCGGGATGTTGGTCTGTTGCAACCAGAGCCATTCTAGCACCTGAGGCAGAGACTGCAGAGCCATCCTCAGCGACCAGGCCAACTTTTTTCCAATGAAGCCTTGGCTGCAGGAGGGGAGGAGAGAGACAGAGGGAAGGGAGAGGGGGAGGGGTGGAGAAGCAGATGGGCGCTTCTCCTGTGTGCCCTGGCTGGGAATCAAACTCAGGACTCCTGCACACCATGCGGACACTCTACCACTGAGCCAACTGGCCAGGGCCTAGGAGTGCCCTTATTGATCAAGCTACCCAAAAGAAAATTATTTGGAGCAACCATGCAGATCAAGCAATTCAGTCTCAAACTATTCATCACCAGAATGCTGCAGCCCTGTGTAAACAGTTTCAACTTTCTCGGGAAGCAGCACGGCAGATTGGGAAATACTGTCCAAGGGGTCCTATACTACAATCTGCCCCTTCATTTGGAGTTAACCCTCAAGGATCCATGCCAGGACAACTTTGGCAAAGGATGTTACTCATATACCTTCATTTGGCAAACAGTCCTATGTCCACATTACAGTGGATACATATTCTGGATTTATAGTAACCTCTTTCAGAATAGGAGAGGCTGCTAAGCATGTTATAGCTCATTGTCTGTATGCACTGCTCTATTATTGGATTTCCTAAACTGGTTAAACTGACAATGCTCCTGCATATGGAGCAAAAGCATTTACTGTATTTTCTCATTCTTACAATCTTTAAAGTCAAGGTATTATTAAAGTGTACCCAGCAAATATTTTAAGGTCAATTTAAAAAAATTTAAAAGGGGGAAGTCAATCCTGGAACTCCTACGGGTCTACCATATCATGCTTTTTACTTAAAAAAAATTTTAAATTTCTTTTGAATGCTGATGAACAGGAGATGCCAAATATTTTTCTACTGCAAACTACTACCTTCTTTATTTGATCCAGCTAATAACACTGTTTTGTTATTTTCCAAATAGCTCCAGATATATGGAAAAGATTTATATAGGCAGATGGGGATCCTCAAACCCCTCAGCGAGATCTTCTGAGCATGGTCTTTAAGATACCAAGAGGCAGAAAAAGCCCAATAGAGATCAGGGGAACTACCAGCTTTTAGGATATGCCCTTAAAGGCTCCAATGCCCCAAAGGTGTCTCATAGGATGCCATCTGGGTCCTGCTTTAATAGTGGAAAGGAAGGTCATTGAGCTAAAGCCTGCCAGACTTACATGCCTCTGCTATGAGGAAACAGGGAAACTGGAAGGTAGGCTTCCCCCTCGCTCCTCTAAGGGAGGGTTCAGTTTCTTCCATCCCTGCTCCAGCCACCTATGACTTAACTTTGCCCAGAATGCTGGGGCTTGCCACTGAAGGCTGAAGGTGCCCAGGGCCGTCGGCCCCATCTATGACACTGTGGATGAGCCTAGGGTATTTCTTCCAAGAAGCAGATAAACTGATCTCATTTGCACAAGGGCCACTTAACTATGTCTTGCCTGAATAGTCAGGATTTTTATTCTTCCCTCGAAGTTCTCTGTTGTGGGTGTTGATAGTCCTATTTTCTGCTGCTTTGTTTAATATATAGTGTTTCCTTTATTCCTCCTACCTCAATGCCCCACTCATATTTCAGGCTGGGACCTACTCCTAATTTAGAGCTCTCTTTACCCCTTTTGCCAACTTCTATTATGAATCTACCTTTGCCACCCAGCTTAGTGTATCCCAAGATTCTCTTTACCAAGCCACAGTCACAGAGCTCCAGGGAAAAGCAACCTGGTCTCATCTCTCCAGGCAGAGGAGAACTGAAGCTCCATCTCCACACATGCTGCAGATGGCTTTTCCAGTCTACCTGAATCATTGCTAGCTAGAAGCAGTGGTCATTGGGACTTGGACGTGAGCTGCAAAGTATAGAATTGTGACAACAATTCCAGTGCCATGCGAACTTTTCCTGGATGTGGACTTTTCCTGGATTCCTGCTTCTTGTGACAGCTTCTAACAGACTGAACTGGGGTTGGGTTGCATTTTTCAGGGATTTGGCATGGTGTTGGGGCCAACTTGGACTTGGTGAACATGTTAAGGACACTATTCTTTTATGGTTTCTTGCTGTATTGGCCAAGAGTTTGCTTAAAGGCTTTAATCACTGTAAAAAAAATAGAAGACTGGATAAAGAAGATGTGGCACATATACACCATGGTATACTATTCAGCCATAAGAAATGATGACATCGGATCACTTACAACAAAATGGTGGGATCTTGATAATATTATACGGAGTGAAATAAGTAAATCAGAAAAAAAAACAAGAACTGCAGGATTCCATACATTGGTGAGACATAAAAACGAGACTAAGAGACATGGACAAGAGTGTGGTGGTTACAGGGGGTGGGGGGAGGGAAGGAGGGAGAGGGGAAGGGGGTGGAGGAGGGGCACAAAGAAAACTAGATAGAAGGTGATGGAGGACAATGTGACTTTGAGTGATGGGTATGCAACAGAATTGAATGACAAGATAACCTGGACATGTTTTCTTTGTATATATGTACCCTGATTTATGGATGACACCCCATTAAAATAAAAATTTATTTATATAAAAAAAAAAGAAAACAACCCCACATACTATTACACCAAAAATAAAATAAAACACCTAGGATTAAATTTAACAAAGGAGGCAAAGTACTTGTTATTGGAAAACTATAAGACACTGAAGAAAGAAACTGAAAAAGATACAAATAAATTGAAACATATTCCATGTTCATGGATAGGAAGAATTAACATAGTTAAAATGTCCACACTACCCAAAGCAATCTACGGATTGAATGCAATCCTTTTCAAAACACCAGTGGTATTTTTCACAGAACTAGAACAAATAATCCTAAAACCATGGAGCCATAGAAGACCCCAAATAGCCAATATAATCTTGAGGAAGAAAAAGTTGGAGGTATGCTACCTGGTATCAAATTATACTACAAGGCTACAGTAATCAA
The DNA here is from genome assembly GCF_036850995.1 of Saccopteryx leptura. NCBI lineage: Eukaryota > Metazoa > Chordata > Mammalia > Chiroptera > Emballonuridae > Saccopteryx > Saccopteryx leptura. The sequence goes on along the minus strand of NC_089506.1, from coordinate 131,393,572 downwards.
AACAGCATGGTATGACATAAAAACAGAACATAGACCAATGGAACATAATAGAGAGCCTAGAAATAAAACTCATACCTATATGGTCAATTAATCTATGCCAAATGAGGCAAAGATATACAATCGGGAAAAAATATTCTCTTCAACAAACAGTGATTTTAAAAAAAATGGACAGATACATGAAAAACAATGAAAATGAATCTTCTTTTATTGAGAAAGAGAGAGAGGCAGAGAGAGAGACAGGAACATCAAGCTGCTCCTGTATGTGCCCTGACTGGGGAATCAAACTGGCAACTTTCATGCTCTAAGACAATGCTCCAACCAACCAAGCTATCTGGCCAGGGCTTAATTTTTTTTTGATTTTTAGAGAGATGGAGAGAGGAAGGGAGACAGAGGGGAGGGGAAAGAAAAGCATTCGTTTATTGTTCCACTCAGTGGTGCACTTATGGTTGCTTCCCATGTGTGCCTTGACTGGGGATCGAACCCACCTTTATTTCTAGACAATACTCTTAACCAACTGATCTAGTTGACCAGGGCCTTGATAACTTTCTTAAACTATATAAAAGAATAAACTCAAAATGTATAAAAGACTTAAATGTAAGACCTAAAATCATAAGGCACTAAAGAACATAGACATTAAATTCTTTGGCATTACTTTTAGTAATATGTTTTGGATATATCTCCTCATACAAGGGAAACAAAAATAAATAGACAAATAGGATTACATTAAACTAAGAAGTTTTTTAAAGGATTTTAAAGCTTTTAATGGTACTGTAAATTGTCCACACATTTGATTAAAACTAAAAAGTTTTTTCACAGTGAATGAAACCATTAACAAAACAGAAAGACAGCCTACTGAATGAGAGAAGATAGTCTCCAAAGAAACATCTAGTAAGAGATTAATATCCAAAATATATAAGAAACTCCTACAACTTAATACCAAAAAAAGTAAAAAGATTTAAAAATGGGCAAATACGTGAATAGACATTTCACCAAACAGAACACACAGATGTCAGACAGACATATGAAAAGATGCGCAACATCATAAACCATCAGGGAAATGCAAATTAAAACGACGATGTGATATCACCTCACACCTGTCAGAATGGCGCTCATCAACAAATAACAAGTGCTGCCCAGGATGTGAAGAAAGGGAGCCCTGGTGCACTGTAGTTGTAAACTGGTGCAGCCATTATAAAAAACACACAGAGGTTTCTCAAAAAAATAAAAATAGTAAACTGCCATATGACCCAGCAATTCCATTTCTGGGTAACTATCTGAAGAAATTTGAAAAGATATCTGCATCCCTATGTTCATTATATTATTATTTACAATAGCCAAGATATGGAAACAACCTATGTGTCCATCAGAAGATGAATGAATAAAGAAGATGTGGTAGAGACCTGAAGATGGCAGCAGAGTAGGCAGATGCACAGACTCCCAGCTCACACAACCGAACTGGATTATAAACTAATTTATGAACAATCAGCGTGAAAAACCAAATCTGGACTACAAGAACAGCTTTCAAAAACCAAGGAGCAAAGAAGAAGCCACAACAAACCTGGTAGGGAGCGCTTGAATCTCCCCTGCTTACAGGAATGGGGGGGGGGTGAGGCTGGGCTCTCATTCCAAGGAAAAGATCAGTAAATACTACTCACAGCCACTTGCCTGGCGACCAGGGAATGAGGTGTGTTGAAAGGGCCCACTTGTCTTCCAAAAAGAAAGGAAAGAGAGAAAGACAAATGGTGAGGGGGAGAGGAATATAGGTGATGACATGAAAAGCTGACTCATTCAGTGCTGGAGGCGGCCATAACTGGGGGAGGGGCTGATCCTTCCACAAAGCAAAATACAAAAGTATTTCCAGGTCACAAAGATACAGACATCTCTCCAGCTCCAATCAGCACAACAAGACACAGCTGAAAACAAGAAGTGGGGAGGAGGGGCAGTAACTCAGGTCTCCATGGAGATCTGAGATACACCTCTCCCTAATGAACCTGAGAAAGCAACCCACTCCCAGAGAGATTAACTGGCAGAAGAGGACTTCAGAGCCTCAGGTCACACACACTGTATTTCTGGATACAGTTTCAAATAAGCCCCCTGCTGAGATCAGCAAACAAGACAATCACCTGTTAAGAAAACAAACAAATCAAGACTTCAAAGCAGCCCAAATCCTAAAGTGGATTACAAATAATAGCTGATGCCAACCCAAGAAGACCTAGAAACAACACAAGTAAAAACTGGAGGCAGACAACACCAAGCCTAGACTCAACCAACTCTACAAAGAAAACACCCAAACACCCAGACACAATAAGAAGACAAAGAAGTGCAATCCAAATGAAACCACAAGAGAAACCTTCAGGAGATGAACTGAGTGATATGAAAATAATCAAACTTCCGGATGCGGAGTTTAAAATAATGATTGTAAGGATGCTTAGGGATCTTAGAACAACAATGGATGGTCATCACGAACACCTAAATAAAGAAATAGCAAGTATAAAAAAGGGTATTGAAATATTAAAAAAGAATCAGTCAGAGATGACAAACACAATATCAGAAATGAAGACCACAATGGAAGAAATTAAAAACAGGATAAATAGAGCTGAGGATCAAATCAGCAAGTTGGAGGACAACTGGAATGAAGGCATAAAAGCTGAGAAGAAAAAAGAAAAGAAACTCAAAAAGTCTGAGGAAACTCTTAGAGAGCTCTGTGACAACCCAAGTAGAAATAACATCCGCATCATAAGGGTTCCTGAAGAAGAAGAGAAAGAGCAAGGGATAGAGGCTTTGTTCAATCATATCATAGCTGAAAACTTCCCTAAATTAATGCAGGAGAAACTCTCACAAATTCAAGAAGCACAGAGAACTCCACTAAAAAAAAAACCAAAAGAAACCTACACCAAGATACATCATAATTAAAATACTAAAGCTAAGTGATAAAGAGAAAATATTAAAAGCTGGGGGGAAAAAAGGCTATCACCTACAAAGGAGCCCCCATAAGGATGACATCAGACTTCTCAACAGAAACATATGAAGCCAGAAGGGAATGGCAAGTAATATTCAAAGTAATGCAGAACAAGAACCTACATCCAAGACTACATTATCCAGCAAGGCTATCATTTAAAATTGAAGGAGAAAGAAAAAGTTTCCCAGACAAAAAAAAAAAACTCAAGGAATTCATTACAACCAAACCAATGCTGCAGGAAATGTTAAGGGGCATGGTGTAAACAGATCAAAGTGGGAAAAGAATATAGCAAAAGAGGAATACAGCTTTAAAGAATAAAATGGCAATAAACAACTACATATCAATAATAATCTTAAATGTAAATGGATTAAATGATCCAATCAAAAGACATAGGGTAGCTGCATGAATAAGAAAACAGGACCCATACATATGCTGTCTACAAGAGACACACCTTAAAACAAAAGATGCACATAGGTTGAAAATAAAAGGATGGAAAAAAACATTTCATGCAAATGGAAATGAAAAAAAAACTGGGGTAGCAATACTTATATCAGACAAAATGGACTTTAAAACAAAGACTATAGTAAGAGATAAAGAAGGCCACTACATAATGATAAAGGGAGCAATCCAACAGGAAGTTATAACTATTATAAATATCTATGCACCTAATATAGGAGCACCTAAATATATAAAGCAGACTTTGATGGATATAAAAAGAGAGATCAACAGCAACACAATAATAGTAGGGGATTTTAATACCCCACTAACATCACTAGATATATCCTCAAGAAAGAAAATTAACAAAGAAACAGCAGACTTAAAACACACACTAGATCAACTCGATTTAATAGATATCTTCAGAACCTTTCACCCTAAAGCAGCAGAATATACATTCTTTTCAAGTGCTCATGGTACAATCTCTAGGATAGACCACATGTTAGGGCACAAAAGTGGTCTCAACGAATTTAAGAAGATTGAAATCATATCAAGCACTTTCTCTGATCACAATGGCATGAAACTAGAAATGAATCACAACAGAAAAGCTCAAAAATTCTCAAACACACGGAAACCAAATAGCAGGTTGTTAAATAATGAATGGATTAAGAATGAGATCAGGCCCTGGCCGGTTGGCTCAGCGGTAGAGCGTCGGCCTAGCGTGCGGAGGACCCGGGTTCGATTCCCGGCCAGGGCACACAGGAGAAGCGCCCATTTGCTTCTCCACCCCTCCGCCGCGCTTTCCTCTCTGTCTCTCTCTTCCCCTCCCGCAGCCAAGGCTCCATTGGAGCAAAGATGGCCCGGGCGCTGGGGATGGCTCTGTGGCCTCTGCCCCAGGCGCTAGAGTGGCTCTGGTTGCAACATGGCGATGCCCAGGATGGGCAGAGCATCGCCCCCTGGTGGGCAGAGCGTCGCCCCTGGTGGGCGTGCCGGGTGGATCCCGGTCCGGCGCATACGGGAGTCTGTCAGACTGTCTCTCCCTGTTTCCAGCTTCAGGAAAAAAAAAAAAAGAAAGAAAGAATGAGATCAAAGAAGAAATTTAAAAAATCCTAGAAACGAATGATAATGAGCATACAACAACTCAAAATTTATGGGACACAGCAAAAGCAGTACTGAAAGGGAAGTTCATAGCACTACAGGCACACTTTAAGAAGCTAGAAAAAGCTCAAATAAAAAACTTAACCCTGCATCTAAAAGAACTAAAAAAAGAACAGCAAGTAAAGCCTAAATGTAGTAGAAGGAAGAAAATAATAAAGATCAGAGCAGAAATAAATGACATAAAGACTAAAGAAACAATACAGAGGCTCAGTGAAACTAGGAGCTGGTTTTTTGAAAAGGTAAACAAGATTGATGAACCTTTAACTAGACTCACCAATAAAGAGAGAGGACTCAAATAAATAAAATTAGAAATGAAAGGGGAGAAATGACGACTGACACAACAGAAATACAAAGGATTGTAAGAAAATACTGTGAAGAACTGTATGCCAAAAAACTAGACAACCTAGATGAATGGACAAATTCCTTGAAACATACAATCTCCCAAAAATTAATCTGGAAGAATCAGAAAACCTAAACAGACCGATTACACCAAATGAGATCAAAGCAGTTATCAGAAAACTCCCAACAAAGAAAAGTCCTGGGCTAGATGGCTTCACAAGTGAATTCTACCAAATATTCAAAGAAGATCTAACTTCTATCCTTCTCAAGCTATTTCAAAAAATTCCAGAAGGAAGACTTCCAAGCTCTTTTTATGAAGGGAGCATAATTCTGATTCCAAAACCACGCAAAGACAACACAAAGAAAGAAAATTATAGGCCAATATCCCTGATGAATATAAATGCTAAAATCCTCAACAAAATATTAGCAAACCGGATCCAGCAATATATGGAAAAAGTCATACACCATGATCAAGTGGGATTTATTCTGGGGAGGCAAGGCTGGTACAATATTCGCAAATCTATCAATGTGATTCATCACATAAACAAAAGGAAGGAGAAAAACCACATGATAATTTTAATAGATGCAGAAAAAGCATTTGATAAAATCCAGCACACATTCATGATCAAAACTCTCCACAAAGTGGGAATACAGGGAACATACCTCAACATGATAAAAGCCATCTATGACAAACCCACAGCCAACATCATACTCAATGAGCAAAAATTAAAAGCAATCCCCTTAAGATCAGGAACAAGGCAGGGGTGTCCCCTTTCACCACTCTTATTCAACATAGTCCTGGACGTCCTAGCCACAGCAATCAGACAAAAAGAAGAAATAAAAGGCATCCAAATTGGAAGAGAAGAAGTCAAGCTATCATTATTTGCAGATGATATGATATTGTATATTGAAAATTCTAAAGTCTCAGTCAAAAAACTGGACTTCATAAATGAATTCAGCAAGGTGGCAGGATATATAATTAATACTCAGAAATCAAAGGCATTTTTATACACCAACAATGAACAGTCAGAAAGAGATATTAAGGAAACAATCCCCTTCAGTATTACAACCAAAAAAATAAAGTACCTAGGAGTACATTTAACCAAGGAGAATAAAGACTTGTACTCAGAAAATTATAAAATATTGATAAAAGAAATCAACAAAAATACAAACAAGTGGAAGCATATACCATGCTCATGGTTAGGAAGAATAAACATCATTAAAATGTCTATATTACCTAAAGTAATTTATAAATTCAATGCAATGCCAATTAAAATACCAATGACATACTTTAAAGATATAGATCACGTATTCCAAAAATTTATATGGAACCAAAAGAAAACACGAATAGCCTCAGCAATCTTAAAAAAAAAAGAATGGCCCTGGTCGGTTGGCTCAGCGGTAGAGCGTCGGCCTAGCGTGCGGAGGACCCGGGTTCGATTCCCGACCAGGGCACACAGGAGAAGCGCCCATTTGCTTCTCCACCCCTCCGCCGCGCTTTCCTCTCTGTCTCTCTCTTCCCCTCCCGTTCCCCTCCCGCAACCAAGGCTCCATTGGAGCAAAGATGGCCCGGGCGCTGGGGATGGCTCCTCGGCCTCTGCCCCAGGCGCTAGAGTGGCTCTGGTCGCAATATGGCGACGCCCAGGATGGGCAGAGCATCGCCCCCTGGTGGGCAGAGCGCCGCCCCATGGTGGGCGTGCCGGGTGGATCCCGGTCGGGCGCATGCGGGAGTCTGTCTGACTGTCTCTCCCTGTTTCCAGCTTCAGAAAAATGAAAAAAAAAAAAAAAAAAGAATAAAGTGGGAGGTATCACACTTCCTGATATCAAGCTATTTTACTCAAAACAGCCTGGTACTGGCATAAGAACAGGCACATAGATCAATGGAACAGAACGGAGAACCCAGAAATAAGCCCACAGCTCTATGGACAACTGATATTTGACAATGGAGGTAAGGGCATACAATGGAGTAAAGACAGCCTCTTCAACAAATGGTGTTGGGAAAATTGGACAGCAACCTGCAAAAAAATGAAACTAGACCACCAACTTACACCATTCACAAAAATAAACTCAAAATAGATAAAAGACTTAAAGTAAGGCGTGAAACCATAAGCATCTTAGAAGAAAATATAGGCAGTAAGCTCTCCAACATCTCTCGCAGCAATATATTTTCTGATTTATCTCCACGGGCAAGTGAAATAAATGACAGAATAAACAAATAGACTATATCAAACTAAAAAGCTTTTGCACAGCCAAAGACAATAAGAACAGAATAAAAAGACAAACTACACAATGGGAGGATATATTTGACAGTACGTCTGATAAGGGGTTAATAACCAAAATTTATAAAGAACTTGTAAATGTCAACACCAGAAAGACAAACAATCCAATCAAAAAATGGGTAAAAGAAATGAATAGACACTTCTCCAAAGAGGACACACAGATGGCCAATAGGCATATTAAAAAATGCTCAACATCACTAATCATTAGAGAAATGCAAATTAAAACCACAATGAGATATCACCTCACACCAGTCAGAATGGCACTCATCAACAAAACAACACAGAATAAGTGCTGGTGAGGATGTGGAAAAAAGAGAACCCTTCTACACTGCTGGTGGGAATGCAGACTGGTGCAGCCACTGTAGAAAACAGTATGGAGATTCCTCAAAAAATTAAAAATCAAACTGCCTTATGACCCATCCATCCAACTCTTAGGAATATACCCCAAGGACACCATAGAACGGTTCCAGAAGGAGAAATGCACCCCCATGTTTATAGCAGCATTGTTCACAATAGCAAAGATCTGGAAACAGCCCAAGTGTTCTTCAGAAGACAAGTGGATTAAAAAGCTTTGGCACATATATACTATGGAATACTACTCAGCCATAAGAAATGATGACATCAGATTATTTATAATAACATGGATGGACCTTGATAATATTATACGGAGTGAAATAAGAAAATCAGAAAAAACTAAGAACTATATGAACCCATGCATAGATGGGACATAAAAATGAGACTCAGAGTCATGGACAAGAATGTGATGGTAACAGGGAGTGGGGTGGAGGCCTGGGGAGGGGGCGAGGAAGGACAGGGAGGTGGTGGGGGGAGGGTAAGGGCACAAAGAAAATCAGATAGAAGGTGACGGAGGACGATTTGATTTTGAGTGAGGGGTATGCAGCATAATCAAAGGTCAAAATAATCTGGAGATGTTTTCTTGGAACATATGTACCCTGATTTATCAATGTCACTGCATTAAAATTAATAAAAATAAGATTAAAAAAAAGATCTGGTACATATATACAATGGAATGTTACTCAGCCATAAAAAAGAATAAAATCTTGCCATTTGCAACAACATGTATGGACCTAGAGGGTACTAAGCTAAGTGAAATAAGTCAAAGAAAGACAAATACCATATGATTTCAAGTGTATGTTGGATCAAAAAAACAAAATAAACACACAGAACAGGAACAAACTCATAGATACAGAGAACATTTTTATAGTTGCCAAATGGGAGAGGGGTGAGGGGAATTGGTGAAAAGGTGAAGGAAATAAGAAGTAAAAATTGCCAGTTATAAAAAGTCATGCAACAAATAAGCAAACACTTCAATTAAAAATGGGGAGAGGATCTGAATAGACATAGAGACATTTACAGCATGGATGGACCATGAGAACATTTTACTGAGTGAAATAAGTAAATCAGAAAAAGCTAAGAATTGTATGATTTCACACATTGAGTGGGATATAAAACTGAGATTCATTGACATAGATAAAAGTGAAGTGGTTATGGGGGAGGAGGACGGGTACAGGTTGAGGGGAAGGGTATAAAGAGAGACAAATATAAGGTGATGAAAAATGATTTGACTTTTGGTGATAGGTATACAACATAATCAACAGTTCAAATGCTATAGAAATATTTACTGGAAATCTATGTACTCTAATTGATCAATGTCACCCTGTTAAAGATAATTTTCTAAATAAAACACACAAAAAAAAACAGTCATAGGGATGTAAAGTATAGCATGGTGTGGGTGGAGCGCAGAGCGCATTCCTAGCAGCTGTGGCTGATGCAATGCTGTGAGAATACTCCAGCTCCCAGAATCCTCCTGGGCATACCCAGGAAGGAAGCTCACCCACTATATGGAAGTGACTCAGCGCCAACCACGCAGCTCCCTGACCTTTTCAGCCATTGGCTTTGAAGGACATGCTGTAACACCCTATAGGCTGAACCCGTGTATATAAGCTAGCTTACTTCCTGAATAAAGTGATCTGCGTCACTGAACCTGGTCCTCAGAGTCGGGTCTTTGCATCTCCATTGTCCTCACCCCCGGCAGGACTTGTCTACAACTGGTGCCCAATATCAGGCAGGGACCTAACTGGCATCCAAGGGACAAGTGAGTGACCCTCTGCAATGGGAAACCTCCCCCACTCTCGAGCCCTGCAGGCTTGAGCCCTGAACGCCCTATTGCGGAGTAGGCGAGTTGAAGTTAATGAAAAGGATCTTTGTACTTACTGGGAAATCCTCTCAGGTTTCAACCCTTGGCTCCAGGACACGTCATGATTTCCGCATTCCCTGCCGGAGCTCAATGCCCCACCCTAGCCTCTCAGGTGCCATTTTCTACCCCAGCTTTAACTCCAATATGTGTTCCTGCTGCAGACCCATGGGCCAGCCTATACGCCCTCAGGTGTCTTTTTTCTGTATCTCTTGCTCTCTCTCTCCCCCACCCCTCTCTCTGAAATGACGCTGGAAGGACCCAGCCATGGCACAGTGGTGGGGATCACACCATCTTCTAACACAAGGAAGAGGTTATGCTTGTGTTTTTCAGCCAATTTGGATCCCAGGAACCCCCAAACCTGCTTGACAGGGTTTCTTGGGCACCCACTAAGTGGTTCAGTCTTCACCTATCCAAAGCCACAGCCCTGGCCTTCTCCACACAGACTACACCTGAGGGGAGGAGGTCCTCGGTGCTCCAGAAGAAGACCTTGTGGCCAGCGTGCACGCCCCATCACCTGGGGGGTTGTGGAGGCTTTGGCGGGGCGGGCCCAGAGAATTGCCCCTGATGGGCCCCCAGGCCCTGATGCTCTGTTCTTGCTTATGTGTGCTATAGTGACTGCTGACTCCCAGACGCAGGTGGCAGCAGCCCAGGGCTCAAGCCCAGCGGCGCAAACTGGTGTTTTCAATTCATCTTTGGAGGATAAAGAGAATTGGGCTGGAGTTGCATATCACAGACTCCAGAAGGTAAATGGCAGCAGCTGCAGCAGGAGGATGAATGAAAGCCAGGCTTGCATCACTGAGTGGCAGCTGGAACAGCAGGGAGTGCCTGCTAAGCCGCTGGTGGGTTTGCTGACATTTTGGGACATAGGGGTGGGTGCCATCATGCTCTCCAGAGCAAAGATGCAATTGCTGACTTCCACTGCCACATGCTCTTCTTTGGGACAGTGTAAGACCTGCCAGGATGGCAGGGATGAGGGGGTGGCTGAAGCCTCATATGTATGGACATGTTTCCTGGACTACGACCCGAGTGAGCACTGGCTCCTTTGTTGGATGGACTTATGGATTTTGGACAATGTGAAATACCCTGATGAGGGTGGGGGGCGGCTTTGCTGGAGGCCCTTCCCCTGCCCCGGGAAGCTTTTCCCATGGCTAGAAAGAAGGCTGAGGACATTTTGTGTTTTTGGCAAAGTGCTCAGAGACTGGTGAAGTGTACCTCTGTTATTGTGAAAATTATATGATTTGTCATGTTGTTGTAATTTGTGTAATATGCCTTGCAACCATATGCAGTACGCAGCCCACAGCAAGCCATCCGTTCTGTGTTTGGACCCTGGGACCTTTGTGGGAAGGGGGCGTGCATGGACCTACATCCATTTTTTACAATCAAAATGGAACTGTGTTTAATGGCACCTAGAAGTTCTCCATAACACAATGGGAGAAAAATGACATCCTGACCCCTAGGAGAATCCCCTGTTTAAGACCCCCATTCTATTTGCTAACTAGCCAAACATTACAGAAGCTTGCCTCATTGTTTAATCCAGCTAACCTATTAGCATATAGTATAATAGGTATTATAGTTGTTTTAGTCCTACTAGGGTTCCATTGCATAATGCGTAGCATTCAGAAGCTACAACAACAGCAAGCTGTCATTCATCAAGTCCAATTGGCCTTAATTAAAAGAGAAGGGGGAGGTGTGGGTGGAGCGCAGAGCGCATTCCTAGCAGCTGTGGCTGATGCAATGCTGTGAGAATAGTCCAGCTCCCAGAACCCTCCTGGGCATACTCAGGAAGGGAGCTCGCCTGCTATAAGGAAGTGACTGAGCACCAACCACACAGCTCCCTGATCTTTTTAGCCATTGGCTATGAAGGACACACTGTAACACCCTATAGGCTGAACCCGTGTATATAAGCTAGCTTACTTCCTGAATAAAGTGAATCTTCGTCACTGAACCTGGTCCCCGGAGTCGGGTCTTTGCGTCTCTGTCATCCTCACCCCGGTAGGACTTGTCCACAGCATGGGTAATATAGTCAATAATATTGCAATAACTATATACAGTGTGTCCGTAAAGTCATGGTGCACATTTGACCAGTCACAGAAAAGCAACAAAAGATGATAGAAATGTGAAATCTGCACCAAATAAAAGGAAAACTCTCCCAGTTTCATACCTATTCAGTGCAGTTTGATGTGGGCTCATGCACAGGTTTTTCAGGGCTCCTTAGGTAGCTATCCCCTATAGCCTCTACAGACTCGTCACTGACTGATGGCCTACCAGAACGAGGTTTCTCCACCAAACTGCCAGTTTCCTTCAACTGCTTATCCCACTGAGTAATGTTATTCCTATGTGGTGGCGCTTCATTATAAATGCGCTGATATTCACGTTGCACTTTGGTCACAGATTCGAATTTAGCGAGCTACAGAACACACTGAACTTTCCTCTGTACCGTCCACATATCGACTGGCATGGCCGTGGGCTGCTCCACTGTATACACAGTGTTACGTCATCATCTGTACATGAGCACATGCTGCCACATCATCCTACAGAAACTGGGAGGGTTTTTCTTTTATTTGGTGCATATTTTACATTTCTATCATCTTTTGTTGCTTTCTTGTGACCGGTCAAAAGTGCACCATGACATTACGGACACTGTATGTCAAATGGGTATTAGACTTACTGAGGTGCTTATTTAAAAAGTTATATAAATATCTAATAACTATGCTGTACATCTATAACTAATATAATATTGTATGTCAACTCATTTAAAATTTAAAATTTTTAAAAATCCTCATTCATGTGGACCCATGTAGTTCAAACATGTGTTATTCAAGGGTCAACAGTAGTTGATTAAAAATTAAGTGTGGCCCTGGTCCATTCGCTCAGTGGATGGAGTGCCGGCTTGGTGTGTGGATGTCCCGGATTTGATCCCTGGTTAGGACACACAAGAGAAGCAACCATCTGCTTCTCTTTCTCTCCCTCTTCTCCGTCTCTCTTTCTATTTTCCTGTTGCAGCCAGTGGCTCAATTGGTTTGAATGTTGACCCCGAGCGCTGAGGATAGCTCAATTGATTCGAGCATCAACCCCAGACAGGGGTTGCCAGGTGGATCCTGGTCAGGGCACATATGAGAATCTCTCTATTTTCCTTCCTTTCACTTAAAAAAAATTAAGTGTGACAGTTTTCTTTTATTTATTTAGCTCACTTACATTTAATGTATGATAATGTCTGAGTCTAAATTTACCATCTTAATTTATATTTTCTATACTTGTCTCATGTTATTTTTATCCTTGCTTTTCTTTCTTGCCTCATTTTAGATTAATCAAGAATATATTATTAGCCTGACCTGTGGTGGCGCAGTGGATAAAGCGTCGACCTGGAATGCTGAGGTTGCCGGTTCAAAACCCAAGGCACATATGGGAGTTGATGCTTCCTGCTCCTCCCTCGCCCTTCTCTCTCTCTCTCTCTCTCTCTCTCTCTCTCTCTCTCTCTCTCATTCTCTCTCCTCTCTAAAATTAATAAAAGTTAAAAAATTTTAAAAAAGAATATATTATTATTTCATTTTCTCCCTCTCATTAGCTTATTAGTTGTGTCAGTATTCCCCAAGACTACCTTCGGTTTCAATAATTCTCTAGAACTAAGAATTCAGAAAAGCTGTACACTCACCATTATGGTTTAACACAATAAAAATTTATAGTTTAAAATCAGCAAAGCAAAAAGGTGCACAGAGGAGTCCAGAAGAACCAGGTTCAACCTTCCAGTTGACCTCTTCCAGTGGAGTTGCAATCACAGCACTTAATTCTTCCAGCAATGATATATAAATATGCAGAGTACTGCCAATAACAGAAAGACCAGGAAGCTCACCCAAGTCTTGGTGTCCAGGTTCTCTCCTTCCCCCAGCTCTACTGAGATATTATTAACATACACAGTTTTGTTTTGTTTTTATTGAAGGTGCCTATCACACATAGGCATGAAGCAGCTTACCTTATGACTGACCTTAGCTACTCAATCTGCAGTGCAGCTTCTCCTATCTCCTATCCCCAGGTCAATCACATACAGCGTGGCCCAGCACCATTGATGAACAAAAACAGGTGTTCACCATCATTCACAGTGTCAGCAATAAACTAGCTGGCATGGCCCTCAGCACCAAGTATACAAAGACACTGTTACCAGGCAGGATATCCAAAGGTTTAGATTGTTTCCCAGGAGCTGGGCAAGGGCCAATTCTAAATATTTTGGAATGTTCAGGATTTGATCAACCCAGACCTGAGGAGTTAACCCTTTATTGCACATTGGTCTTATATTAATTTATTATTGTTTTTCCAATTTCTGTAGAGGTCATAACATACATCCTTAATAATCTACTACAAATTAGCACTTTTACAATTTCCCAGACCATACAAGGACTTTACAAAACTTTAATACTATGAACCATGTCTCACATTTTGTGCTATTTTTAAAATGTATAATTTTTAATTCTACATACATTTAGAACCATATATTATTTTGAATAAACTAAACCACTCTGATTTGCTCACATGTTTACCCTTTCTAGGGTTCTTTATTTCCTTCTGGAATACTGTGATTCCATCCAGTGATCATCTGCCTTCAGCCCAAAGAATTCTCTTATAGTACATGTCTGCTAATAATAAATTTAATTTTAATCACTAAATGTCTCATTGTTTCTGAAGAATTTTTATTGTGTATACAATCTTAGGTTGCTAGTTATTTTATATTAGCACTTTAAAGATGTTATCTCATTATTTTCTGGCTTCCATTATCTAGTTTCATGACTCAGAATTGTTTCCATAGCCAGCAGGCAACCATAACCACAATCTAATTTTAGAACACTTTCATTTCCACTAAAGAAACTCCATACTGCCTGACCCGTGGTGATACAGTGGATAGAGACTCAAGCTGGGACACTGAGGTTCCAGGTTTGAAACCCCAAGGTCGCCAGCTTGAACACAGGCTCTCCAGCTTGAGCACAGGCTCGCAAGCTTGAGCACAGGCTGACCAGCTTGAGCACAGTATCATCAACGTGATATCACGGTCACTGGCTTGAGCCCAAAGGTCACTGGCTCAGCTTGAGCCCTGGGTCAAGGCACATACGAGAAGTAATCAATGAACAACTAAAGCGATGCAACTACGAGTTGATGCTTCTCATCTCTCTCCCTTCCTCTCTCTCTCTTTCTTTCTCAAAATATAAGAAAGAAAGAAAGAAAGAAAGAAAGAAAGAAAGAAAGAAAGAAAGAAAGAAAGAAAGAAAGAAAGAAAGAAAGAAAGAAAGAAAAACTAACTCTATATTTATTAGCTGTCCCTCCTCCTCATCCTCCTCCCCAGCCCTAAGCAACCACTAATCTACTTTCTGTCCTTAACAGAATTCTGGATGTTTCAAAACAAATGTAATCACACAACATGCAGGCTTCTGTGACTGGTTTCTTTCATATAGGTAATATTTTCAAGATTTAAGTATGTAAAACATGTATCAGTATTTGACTTATTTTCATTGTCAAATAGTATTCCATTGTATAGAACACCATATTTTATTAATCCATTTATCAGTTATTGGGTACATTTGGGTTATTTCTGCTTTTTGGCTACTATATTGATGCTATGAAAATTTGTATAAAAGTTTTGGTATGGATGTATTTTTTATTTCTCTTAGATATAAACAGTGAGATTGCTGGGGTCAGAATATAAATCTATATCAAGCTTTCTGAGGAATTGCCAAATGATTTTCCAAAGCAGCCACACCACTTTACATGCTCACACAAAATATATGAGAGTTCTAATTACTCCATACCTTTTTTTTTAGACAATTAATTTTAACGGGGTGACATTGATCAACTAGAGTACATAGATTCAGAGAAAACATCTCCAGATCATTTTGACATTTGATTATGCTGTATACCCATCACCCAAAGTCAAATTGTCCTTCGTTATGTTTCTTTGGATTTCTTTATGCCCCTCGTCTCCTCCCACCCCTCCTCTTCCCTGCCCCTCCCCCTGGTAACCACTGAACTCTTATCTATGTCCATGATTACTCCATATATTTGCCAACATTTGTTTTCCATCCTTTTCATTATAGCCAGCTTAGTAGGTCTATAACAGTGTTTTGTGTGTGTGTGTGTGTGTGTGTGTGTGTGTGTGTGTGTGTGTGTGTGTGTGTTTTAATAGCTTGCTTTTTTTTTTGACAATAAGTTTGATTATTTATTTTTTTTAATAAATTTTTATTAATGTTAATAGGATGATGTTAATAAATCAGGGTACATATATTCAAAGAAAACATGTCTAGGTTATCTTCTCATTAAATTATGTTGCATACCCCTCGCCCAGAGTCAGATTGTCCTCTGTCACCCTCTATCTAGTTTTCTCTGTGCCCCTCCCCCTCCCCCTAACTCTCTCCCTCCCTCCCTCCTGCGTCCTCCCTCCCCCCACCCCTGGTAACCACCACACTCTTGTCCATGTCTCTTAGTCTCGTTTTTATGTTCCACCAATGTATGGAATCATGTAGTTCTTGTTTTTTTCTGATTTACTTATTTCACTCCGTATAATGTTATCAAGATCCCACCATTTTGCTGTAAATGATCTGATGTCATCGTTTCTTATGGCTGAGTAGTATTCCATAGTGTATATGTGCCACATCTTCTTTATCCAGTCTTCTATTGAAGGGTTTTTTGGTTGTTTCCATGTCTTGGCCACTGTGAGCAGTGCTGCAATGAACATGGGGCTACATGTGTCTTTACATATCAATGTTTCTGAGGTTTGGGGGTATATACCCAGTAGAGGGTTTGCTGGGTCATAAGGTAGTTCTATTTTCAGTTTTTTGAGGAACCACCATACTTTCCTCCATAATGATTGTACTACTTTACAGTTCCACCAACAGTGGATGAGAGTTCCCTTTTCTCCGCAGCCTCTCCAACATTTGCTATTACCCGTCTTGTTGATAATAGTAATAGCTTACTTTTACAAAACATTTGATTTTAACTTGGTACCACTTTTCTGGAAGGCAATATGATCACATGTCAAAAGCTTTAAAAATGTCAATCCACTTTGATCCAGCAACTCCAGTTTTAGAAATTTATACTAAGTAAATCACAGATATGGTATAAAGAATTAGATACAAAGCTATTTACAACTGTGTTATTTCTGTAACTCAGGCCGGAAAGCTAGATAAGATCTATTCTATTCCTCTCCCTACTTCCAGTGAGCAATCAAGTGGTCTCCCTGTAACTTCTGGTTTTATTTTTTATTTCTGCTGAATTCTCATTCTTCATGTACAACTGTTCCTTTATCACCACCTGAGTTTTGACTCAAACATAAGACCTGGCTTTTCTTGATTTCCTCCAACAAAACAATGCCACTGCTGTGAGGAAGCTGTGTGCTGGGGACTTGGGGAATAATGAAAGAAGGCTTATATTGTTGCATAACATAAAAATAAATATACAATACCTCTGTTCTTTTAAAAATTCCCTCAGTCATTTCTGCCTACTCATGCTTCACCCTTTTGCCCTATAACATGACTCTCTTTCTCCACTAGGCCCCCTAGCTTCTCCATTCTCTTTTCTCCTACTCCAAAATTACTATTCACTTTTTTTCAAGGTACTTTAGCTATGTCATTGTTATTTTCTTTCAACTCATTTCCTCATGGACACACATTCCATCTAAAGAGGCTAATCAAGATGTTTTCTAAATAAAGACAATTGACAAAATAATAACTTTCCTCATCCTACTACATTTATAACAGAAAAATATTGAACCAAATCTTGAGTCATTCAAAAGGTCTTTCAAGTGCCTTCTGTAAGCTGCACATAGTTTTTGGTGTTGGGGCTTTAACAAAACAGAGGCAGTCCTACCCTCAAGGAGTTTACATACTGAAGACAGAGATTTAAAAGGAAGAAAGAAATACATAACATAATGTTTGGTAGTAATGAGTGCTATAAAGAATAAAAACAGTAAGAGGAAAGAGAATGCTAGATGCATGCTATTTTAGATAGCATTCTCAGGAAAGAACTGTCTAGGTACAAATCTGAAGGAAGTGGAAAAAACATAAGAAGAAATATGAAGGAAGTGGGAAAAAAATAATGGAGGTATTAGTAAGAAGAGTGTAAGAAACACCAAGAGTAAAGGTCCTGAAGTTGGGACATGCCTTAAGAACTGGAAAACAGCCAAGAGAACAGTGGGTGGAGTCTGGTGAGTGAAGTCGAGTGTAGAAATAAGGTTCCAAGTTAGGCAGATGTCAGATTACACAGTGCTCTATAGGCGATGTAAGTTTTGGATTTTATTCTAAAAATAGTTGGAGAGTCCTAAGCACAACAATGTTGTATCTGATTGCCAATTAAAAAGAAAAAGATTTCTCTGATTAGAGGCTATAAACTATAAGAGGCAATAGCAGGAAAAGGGAGACAAATTAATAAACTATGACAGCATTATATGAAAGATATGATATCTTTGATTGTATCCAGGACTGAGATGGTTAGGTGAATTAAAGTAAAACCATATAATGAAATATGATACAGCTATTATAAATAATGTAAAAGAATATGTAAGAACATAGAAAAATATATTAAATGTAAACAAAGCAGGTTATAATAGTAGATTATTATGAGTCTTAAAGTTTATTTCTATGTATAGGATGATACTATTTTATAAAAACATTACATGCATGGAATATTAAATCTGAAAAGACTTAGAGCTCACAATGTCTACTAAAGCCAGCAAAGTTAAAGGGCTTAACTGACAACAAGGACTAGAACATAAATCTGATTCTCTACATAATGCTTATTCTATCTCACCCATGGTATCTCTGTTATTATCTTGGCTTACACAAGTACTTATACTTCTGCTGGTTGGGCATTCAAATAGGGAATTAGAAGTACCTAGCAAGATCTTTTATTTTATTCATAACCTATTATAAATCTACTTAAAGCTAGATTTTAAAACTTAATCTACAGTACACTGAAGCCCTGTCCAAATAAAAAAGGTAGGTAGGAGGGGCTATTCTTAAATAACATATATATTTATTTTTTTGCAAGACTGTTCACGTGAATCAAGTCGTTGACTATACATAAATAAATACAGTGGTACCTTGAGATACAAACAGACCAACATACGATTATTTTAAGATATGAGCTGCAACTTGGTCCGTATTTTTGTTCAAGATCTGAGCGAAATTCCGAGATACCAGTCGTGATTTGGAAACTGCCGCTAGTTGGCGCGTTGGTGCACGGGCACAGTATTGGCAGTTTGATATATGAGTTGTCTGACCTACGAGCTCGGTTACAGAACGAATTAAATTCGTATCTCAAGGTACCACTGAACATGTCAGCACACATTATGAAAATAGCTGTGGTTATTGATTTTTTGAAATTCTAACAATAGTTACAGAATTTGTCCAGGAAATAACATTCCTGAGCAGCAAAACACTGTCTCTGTGATACCAGTAATCAATTCTCCTTTGAATATGCAGGTTTCCCTGGCTATGTTTTTATTTTATATCAAGGGGCCAGAAGGCTCCTTCTAGAAACCGAACAGCCTAACTTACTTTTTTCTATGGTAACATAGCCCAGCCCTTCACTGTCTGACCTACAGGGGGGAAAAAAAATCCTTCTAATTAACTATTAATTACTCGAATGCAGCCTGCATTATGTTGAAAACATTACTTTCACCTTAATTTAAAAGACACATCTGAGGTTCAAACTGGCAGGAAGATACACTTTATAAATGCTTTATATCATTATTGTCCTTCAGAGAATTAGAAAAGAGATACGTTTTCCTATGGTTCTGCAGGGATTGGAATGGGTAAGAAGGACAGAAAATGAGAAAATGGGGGTTTCTCTTGGAAGCATTTTATAAGAGAGAAAAAACATTTCTTAATTAAGAAATTTTTGATTACTATAAATAGTTACCTGAATATTAAAAAGTAAATTCAGATGAGGTCCTACAGAGTGCTAATAAAGTCTATTTGAAATTTAAGGTTTTTGCATTGCTATAAAGACATTAAAGTTATCCAAATTTATATATATATTAGATCAAGTAGAAAATAGAAAGTATTTGTCACAGGTATAGAGTGCATGACCAATAAAATCTATGAGAGAATATTTATAAATATGGGGGAAAGTTGCCTCAATATTTTTATAATTTTATGTGCATTATTTTTCACATCTTAAAGCTGCCCAAGTATAGAAAAATACAGGACTTCAATAACAGTTACCAGCATGATTTGCTTTTATTACCTTTCTGTTCAAGACCCTTGTTTCCCCTTGTAGCATGTCAAATTGCCCCCAAAACCATATTATACAGCAGAGAAATGTTGTTCACACTTCACTGGCTATTGATTTACTTTATTTATTGGCACAAAATCAGCTTGAGATAAACATTTTGTCCCCCATTTCCACTATTGTAAATGGTATACTTCATTGCAAGATAGGTAAGCCCAAATGTGCAGGGTCACAATTCGACATGGCTTTCTAATCAATGTGTGAAAAATTATCTAATGAATAATAGGTTGCACATTTCCACAAACAAATTAACCAGGGTGAGACTGAAACTAATGATTATATTTATCTAATGTAATTTCACATCTGTTACTAGGGGTAGTAATTTTTTTCTCTTTCATCCATGGTGTCCTCAAAATTACAACTTAGCTTTTCAAATACAGTTATAGAACATCAGTTTAACTAAAAAATAGACAATTTTGTGGAATGTTTGTTTTTTCTTTGAATGTCAGCAGCCCTGAGAAATATAATTCTATTTTATAAAACTTGGGGATTCAGTCTCTTCTAGACCATTACCTTTGTTATGTTTTTAAGTACTGCTTGTGGGCTTAATTTCATAACGTATGAGTCAAATTCTATAATTCAGACTCAGAAAGAGCAAAATGACCCCCTTTTACCACTGTTAAGACAATTCATAATTATACCTGTCCTTATAATATTTATCCCAATTTAAAATGTAGAATTTTTTAAAATTTAAAAGCAGTTTCAACTAAGGAAAAAAGTTAAATCCTGACATTTCATTGGGAACTTAAGACAACTTAGACTCCCAGGCAAGCCCACAGAAGCCTATTTCAGCCACATGTAACTTTGTAATAGAAACTATCCACAACTGGTATCATATTTCCATGGAAAACAGTATCCACAGTTTAAGCCAAGAGTACATGTTTGTCAGATATAGCTTGCCACTCTCTCCCGCCACCTGCCAGCGAGTCTGGAGAGTCTCCTGCTTTAAGGTGCTGACTCAGGCAACAATACCTTGGGAAAGGAGCCCTAGGGGTGAGCCTGAGGCAAAAAAGTAACTTCACATAGAAATAAACAGGGGAGCTCTAGATGTAGGAGTGATTTGTTGGAGTACATACCGGGGATATTTCTTGAACCTATGCTTGATCCCTATCCAGACAGACCACAGCCTAATTCTGAAACCAAGTCCTCTAATTTTAATAATAAAAATTTCCAGTGATTTGTATTCCAAGGTTTCAATTATTAAAAATTAGACTGATAATCAGAAAGGGATCTGCAAATTCTACCACCTAACTGAAGAGTTCCTTAACAAATTTTCACTTTGGTTCACTATGGACAAAAGTAGAAAACTAAGACAGATGCATCTTTTGAACCTTGGAGGAAAAAAATAACCCTTAAAGGCAGCAGTTTTTAATGTTTGAGTTCTCAAACATTCTTGATCCCTTAAAATTTACTGAGGACTTAAAAGAACTTTTGTTTATAGGTTATATGAATAGTCATGCTATGAGAAGTTAAAACTGACCCTGGCCAGTTTGCTCAATAGATAGAGCATCACCCCAGCATATGGATGTCCTGGGTATAATTCTAGTCAGGGCACACAGGAAAAGTGACCACCTGCTTCTCTCCTCCTGCTTCTCTCCTCCTCTCTCTCCCCTTTCTCTTCCTCCCCATAGCCAGTGGCTTAATTGGTTCCAGCATTGGCCCAGGGTGCAGAGCATAGCTCATTGGTCCCGGTGTCAGCCTCAGACTCTAAAAATAGCTCAGTTGATTCAAGTATTGGCCCTAGACAGGGGTTGCTGGATGGATCCTGGTCTGGGCACATGCTGGAGTCTGTCTCACTATCTCCCCTCCTCTTGCTTACCAAAAAAAAAAAAGAAGAAGAAGTAAAAACTGAAAAATATTAAATGAATACTTAAAACAAAATAAATTTATTATGTTAACATAAACAGCATAGTTTATTAAAAATAAATATATTCCCACCAAAAAAAAACAACTTAGTGAGAAGACTGTCTTAATAGAAGACAACTAAATTCTCATAAATGAACCTGCCTTCAATTTGTCATGGTTTGTTGTTTTGACTGAAGTGTATGAAGAAAATCTGACCCCAGACAGATATGTAGTTGAAAAGAGGTTAATAGTCATTCTAAGTAATTGTAGATATTCTGCTTTGATTTTAAAAAAATGTGTCAAGAAGTAATTTCTTAAAAGTTAGTTGCAATATGGAATCTAAAACCTTATCAATGAAATTTTCATACTTTCTTACATTAAAAATATATTGGTTTATAGTGCACTTTGAATGAATCTTCTAACTTGTATGATTTGTGTATCACTACATAATAGTCATTTAGAAAATATTAGTTTCCTGACTTATGTAGATCTTTCAAATGTTGACATATTTCATTATGCAATATTTAAAAGTCACATTCATCAATTTACCACCAAACCCACCAAAAAAGTCTTTAAATTACTGAGAAATTGTTGAGCTCACAGTGACTAATACAACTTTTCTAGAATTCTAGTTTTCTCTTCAAAATATTAAGACTAGAACTACCATATGATGCAGCAATTCCTCTACTGGGTATATACCCCTAAAACTCAAAAACATTGGTACATAAAGACACATGCAGCCCCATGTTCATTGCAGCATTGTTCACAGTGGCCAAGACATGAAAACAACCAAAAAGCCCTTCAATAGATGACTGGATAAAGAAGATGTGGTACATATATACAATGGAATACTACTCAGCCATAAGAAATGATGACATAGGATCATTTATGACAACATGGATGGACCTTGATAACATTATACTGAGTGAAATAAGTAAATCAGAAAAAATTAAGAACTGTATGATTCCATACATAGGTGGGACATAAAAATGAGACTAAGAGACATGGACAAGAGTGTGGTGGTTACCAGGGGGAGGGGAAGGGAGGAGAAGGAGAGGATGGGGGAAGGGGAGGGGCATAAAGGAAACCAAATAAGAGGTGACAGAGGACAATCTGACTTTGGGTGATGGGTATACAACATAATCAAATGTCAAAATGATCTGGAGATGTTTTCTCTGAATCTATGTACTATAACTGATCAATGTCACCCCGTTAAAATTAATTGTCTAAATAAAATTTTATAAAAATTCTAGTTTTCATTCAAGAAGTCAAATTTTTATCATTGGCTATAAATAATACTATCAGTTGTTTTCCTTAAATATTTCATGAAAGATTGCTCTGTGCATTTTTGAGAAAATGTCTGCCAAATACCTATCGAACTCTGAAGAGCCATAGTTTCTCAAATATTCTCTCAAGTAAAAATAGTATTCCTTGAAAAAATCAGGTAGGTCAATTCACAACTCAAACAATCATCACACGTTTTTCTGTAAGAACCATCGTACTTTGGTATCTAGGCAAAAGTCCTTTATGCATGATTCTCATTACTCAAGAGTTGGGATTTAATTAAATTGTCTTTAATTGATCAAATGTTTTTTAGTGTTCATCAAAAAAATTTTTAATTGTTTTCTTTCTTTCTTTTTTACTGTAAGAATATAGTGAATACTAAGTACAGGTTGGTGTCATTGTATTAATTTGCTCTAAAACAAGAATTGCTTTTACACTATCAGACCAAATGTCAACACAGTAAAAAGGTAAATCACATCTTAATCTTAAAATGAAAATGCTTGTAACCTCCCATACCTGCTAAAAAGGGACCTCATATATCTGCAGACTACCTTCTAAGAATTACTGCACTAAAAAGACTACAATTCTGTGTGCACGAATGGAAGGTAGTTACTGGGGGTAAAGGGACAAACTTTTCCTAAAAACCAACCCAGAAAATTGAAGAAAAGGCATGTTGAATATAAATAAATGTTAAACTCATTTGGCTTTCCTTATAGATTGACTAATTTTAGATAGTTACCTCATTTAGTTCTCTCCCTTGCTTCTGGACCTGATCTGGTTCAGCAAGAATCCTGGTTCCAGCAATTACTACCAATATGAAACGAGGCAATTCCTTAACCTCTCTAAGATTATCCTCCTCACTATGAAACAGAGAAATAACTGTCTCACAGAGACACTGTAAGACTAAAATTAAGTGAAACTACATTTGTGAAAGTGTCTAGCTTAGCATCTAGCAAATAGAAAATGGCAAGCACATGTTAAATATTAATGTGTAGATGTTTGGTATTGGGTTACATTACATCTATTCCTCCTTCATTTGATAACTATATCCCAAATTGCCTCTAATGAATGCTCAGTTCTTAGTCCAGAGGTTTAGATGGAGCTTCAAACCTAGATTTACTGGCCTAAGCCTAAACAATCAGGGCACCATTTCCCTGAGCAGAGTCACATATGCTAGATAATCACATATTTCAGTCAGAGCCAAAGAAACTCAAACTCTTATTGGGAATTCTGGAAAGAGCCTCCTTTTTCCACAGGACTTGACTCTGGGAAGACACAGATAGGAGCTGCTACAGCCAACCTGGTACCACAGGGAAGAATCTGCCTGAGAACACAACCCAAACAGCAGTGTCAGAGCTGAGAGATACAGAAGGAAAAACTAGGTTTAGCAAACAATGGTTGAGCTCCAATCAAGTAATGTCTGAAGCCAACCTGACCTTTGGAATTATATAAGACAATAAATATCTTATTTTTTCCTTAGTCAGGTTGAATTTCCTGACATTAACAATAGAAAGAGTCAGTCTGATTTGGTATCATTTTCTTTTTCATAAGGCCCAATCAAATTTGCACAATTATGATTCAATGCTAATGTTATTGATGAGGGCTAAAGCATAATGCCAAAGTCAATCCTTAGGTCTTTAGTATTCCTATGGCCTTAAGTGAACCACAAATCCAGGTTCTCAAAGATTTTGGTTAATGTTTAAACCAGGCATCTATGAAAAATATAATCACATAGTGATTCCATACCTAGAGTCTCTAGACCTTTAAGAATATGTAGTTATAGAAACGAGTGACCTCAAACTATTATTAATATCTCTAAAAATACTAAAATAAGGAGCATATGTTCCCTTAATGAGGTCAACTAAAACATAAATTTGCTCTTGGCAGAAATCGTATACTCTATGCAGTTAACAGTGGTTATCTCTTGCTAATCAGAAGCTCTTTTACTATCAGATACATAACTAGCTAGATAGATATCTTTGACTGATTTTCCAAATAAGAAAATTATTTATTTAATAAATGATATATGATAGATAAAATATTCCAGAATACAGATCCCACAGTGGGAAGATGATGAAGAAAGAAAAAAAAAAAGGACTTTGGCACTTGGTGATGAAAAGAACAGAAAAGACTACTGTTAAGAGGCTGTGGGTGGATGGAGAAGGCGTAATCCAATAAAGTATATGGAGGTTTTAAGGGTATTGTGCTTTAGGGGCTAAATATCTTAAAATCACAACCTGACAAAATTTTGGAATGAATGTGGCTTACTCAATAAATATCAAAAGTTTACAATGGCACTGACGGAGAAAGATAATTTATAAAAGAATAAGACAAGTTCCTCAAGGAACTAAGAGTCTAGTGGTTATGCTCCCTTATTGTTCTGTAACAGTCTATCATGGATTCTCTCAAGGCATTCTTTTTCCTTAAGCCTCTAGGTATAATTCAAGTGATAACTTCTATACAGTTTAATCCTAAAGAAAATTTAAGATTCCTATGCCAGAATGTACTACTGAACTTTCATAGGGTATCCTGGGCTTGACCATGAATGGATTAAAATCACTGATCTATGTACTAAAACTATACCAATCTGCTTAAAGCACTCTTTAGAATAACACACTAAAAGTAATGACCCTCAGTACAGCTATACAATGGAACACTACCTAGCAAGAAAATAGTGATATATGCCACAATGTGCATGAATCTCAAAACCTTGTGCTAAGTGAGAAAAGCTGAATGTAAAGACTACATACTAGATGATTCCATTTGTTTGGCATTCTGGAAAAAGCAAAACTATAAGGACCATATATCATCACTACTTTCAAGTCCAAATGTGCTAGGAGAATTTTGGGGCAGGGCAGTTGTGGAAATGCTCTAAAACTGGTTGTGATAGTGCTTGTGCAACTCTGTAAATTTACTGAATATTATTGAATTGTACTTTATTGGTCATAAGAGACTACTGTAATAATATATGGACTCTGTTTGACCTGATTCTAACAATCTAACTCTAAAAAGACGTTTCAAGATAATTAAGAAATTTGACTATTAACTAGAAACAAGAAATTATTTAGATTTTGGGGGGTATAAATGGCATATTTGTTTATATATTTAGAAAATCATATCAAAACATGTGCAATGTCAGAGATATGTGTTACTATACTAAAACAGAAAAATAATAGATGAAGCAAATAGAATAAAAATCAGCATTAAATCTGAATGATAGAAAGTGGGAGTTCATTGTACTATTTTCTCTATACTTGTATATATTTGAATCTTTTATAATTAAAAAAATAATAGGTACTATAATACCCCTTCACAGTGAATGATATAAACCAGGTCAATGATAAGTTTGTGATTCCCCAATATTGCCAGTCACTAAGATACCAGGATATAATTTTAATTTAGTTTCAGTTTTTTAAATTATTAAAAGTACCCATAGTAAAAACTAATTGGATACTTTTAAGTTACCATTTGAAACTTGAAAAAGTTTTATAACCTACTCTGTTGTGGAGTGAAGGCAGAGGACAAACACCTGTATGCATTTTTTTTTCCTACTAGCTCAATTGAGTCTCTATTACATTTTTTACCCTGCCCAGGTCATGAAATAAATCCATCAACAAGCATTATCAGTAACTAGGCTGCAATAACTATGCCTGGCACCTGTGTGATGTATTTAAGCCTTTTTGACAGCTTTTTCTTTGTGCACATCTGCATACCTAATCCCCAGCCATGATCAGCATTATAATCAATGTAACAGCACATATGACCAGGTCCACAGGGTTTTGATATATAACAATTTTTGAGGTCTACAGAGAACTGAGGATGCCCTGGGGAAAAAGTATGGCTAATTTCAGATCAGATACTGGACAAGCTATAGTGGGAAGGCACTTCTTTTTCTGAAACAGTTATGATATTGTTCAAGGATAATCTTAGTATGTGTGTATGTGTATGTGTATGCATACAATATACAGTCATCACCACATCCCTCATATAATAACTCTAAATGACCAATGTATAACCACAAATGTACATATGGATCCAATTCAAAATCTTATATAAAAAGCATTCTTTGGCTACCATTGACTGAGAAAATTATTGAAATGTGGGTTCAAGTAGTGGTATACAGAATTATTAGACTTGAAGACTACATCCCTTGATAGTTAAAACTTTCTTCCTCATGCCTCCCTTACTCCCATTTAAATTATTTTTCTATTTTGAAATCTAGATAGATAATCCCATGGATAGGTAAATTCTTGCTTACATGCATTTCTTCAGAGGTCCTCAGGGTTATTCACTATCCACTTACATTGTTCAGTTCCACAGTTACAACACAGTGAAGTGTCATGGAACTCAGAAAGAACCAGATCAGCTTGGTTCTGTGATCTCTTTAGCTTATAGTGCTAGGAATCACAACTGTCCAATAAAACTTTCTATAATGATATCCAATATAGTAGCCACTAGTCACATGTGGTTTTCAGCACTTAAAATGTGACTGAGGAACTGAACTTTTAATTTTATTTAACTTAAATTGCCACATGTAGCTAGTGGTTACCATATTGGACTGTGTAGCAGTAAGTGAAAAAGTTTCTTTTGTTGTGTTTACACTCAGGAATTGTTATACACAAAGTTTCTTTAAAATAATTCTCATCCACACACACCCCCACACACACATCAAATCTTAATAATGCTTAAGTAAGTGATAAAGCTGTGAAAGCAGACATTCAAATATATTTTGAATAAATATATGTTTGTATTCAATAATTTTTACATTAAACAGGTAACATTTATAATCAGAAAAACCTCTAAACTAATACCTTAGTCTTTAAAACTCTAAATATGAAGATATACTCCAATATGAAAAATATAAAGAAATAAAATACAAAATATCATCTATTTTTGGTCACAACTATTTAAAAATTAAATAGGCAAATGTATAAGGATTAGAAGTGATCATAAACTAATGAATATAATCAGATAAAAGGAAGGACCATAAGTAGATTTTATTCATGCTGAATTGCATTAATGTTTGTATATAAATAAAACTTTAGAAAAATAAAATAAGGTTGAAGAGCAACAAAATCTAAATGACTGATCATAGGAATAATCTCATGAAACCTGAATGTTAGAAGATGACTACCCTATATCAGCACCAACCGAGAGGGCTACGGCTAAGAAGACTAAAAAAAACTCAAGTTGTATGCTATGTAAGGAAGGTGTAACTAGAATTGAGAAATCCATGACTAAGGGAAAGAGGAAAAAGAAAAGGCTCATAAATGAGAATAAGAGAACTAATGGGTGTCAATCTTAATGTTCAGTCAGTAAAAGACTTAAGATTGTTTCAAGGCTGTTAGCAGAGAGGCTAGAGACGCTCAACATTGCTTTCTATGTGCAATGCATTCCTGAGATTAGCATTAATTACACTTTATTTACCTGTACAGCATCAGTGACCGAAACAGGTGTTCTCAAACTTCAGACTGATATTCCTAAAACCCATCCCTAAAGACTGAGAAATACTTGAGTTTTTAAAAAATAACATGCTTTCAATGTTTGGGATAGAAAAAAGAGTAAAGACCCCCAATGTTCTTTATGAATAAAATCTGTCCTCTGTTTAACAAAGATAACTAAACAAGTTTTTTTGATAACTTTGGACATCCTAGACCCTCTAACCACAGTCCCTTATCTTTGCATAGATTTTAGGAAAGAAAGGGGAATAGAAAAGCTGTCTTTAAAGATATGAAGACCTGTCAAGGAATAAAGGATGCAAACTTGTTTTGTGGGACATCAAGGATAAGTGAGAGGGGGACGGTTTTAGTTTAATACAATAATGTTTTTAAAGAAGTGGAATACCTTATAAGATGATAAGCTTCCTATCTCTTGGAGATGTCTAAGCTGATGCTCAGTGATCACCTGAGCTCAGTGATCACACAGTCCATAATCTGTGTGAATTATTTAACCAGCAATAGCAAAATTAGGTGACTAGTGACCTTCTTTTCTACCTTGATACATCCTACCAAACATCTAGTAGAATTTACTAGTGTTACAAAAAAAATTCAAAGTTCATTTGAAAATATTTTATTTTACATATAATTGTTTCAGTGCTTCATGACAATTAGGTAAACAGCTCATATCAACATGACTTTTTTTTTACTTTTACACTGCAAACATTTGACTGTTTCACTTTCACTTTTCTGATACCTAAAATCAAAGTCAATGTTGTATTTTTCTCCTCGTTACAACCTCAGTATCATTTACTTAACAACTATACTGCTCACAAAAATTAGGGATATTTCAAAATGAACATGAAGCGATAAAAAAATAAGTATTTGATTTTTTTTTATTAAACAAGAACATCAGAAAAACAAGTCAAAGAAAGTTTTTCAATTATGCAAATGAATGCAAAACCAAGTTTAATTTCATTGGTGAAAATGTACTATACAAAAGGTTGAAAGTACTAGAGTATCTGCATAATCCCTGAACCCCTAATTTTTGTGAGCAGAGTATTTTTGCCAACTAATAAGTATCAGGTATACACATCTAGGCTAGCAAATAGCTTAACTAATCCTTGATATACACAAGTTGAGACAAAAGTCCTGGATCAGATTCTCCCCAAACTCATTGTCCCAATGTATTCCTATGCTCCAGGTCCTACTTTCTTGTATAAAACCCAAAGAAACGGCCATTTTTCCTTTTCCATTCCCCCTCTCTGCAATTAACTGAGGGACGCATGGGCAACATATCCAGCTGTTGCTTCTCCCTAGCCCTGACCCCAACTCCACCTGTTCCTGAGGCAGTAGAAAGTTGGGACCAGGAGGACGAGGACAGCCTGTCTAGAGGAACAGCAAGATTACCTGGGAAAGAAAAAGGAAACTCAGCAGGATATTATACAGTAAAAAAAGAACTCTGAGACTTCAAAGAAGAGGAATAAAGACAAGGAAGAAAAAGAGGTGGGGTTAGAATGGAAGGAGAGGACTACTTTAAAGCCAGGAGATAATGGCTGAAGCGACTCTGGAACTCAGGGTTTCACCCACAAGAAACCAACGATGCAGAAGATGCCTCCATGTACCTAGAAGCATTTACACAGTCAGTCTCTAAGAGAAGATGCAATTATTTTTGTTACTCTAAAAAAGCTGATGTTTGAAGAAAGGCACTGAGGGGAGGGAGGAAATTACAACTGATACTTTTACTTCTGTTGTTTTTTCCTTATTGTGAAATACGTCCAACAAATAAAAATGTATATATACTATTTGAAAAATAATAAAAAGCACCTGTGTTCCTACCTCGCAGCTGAAGACTGTTTTTCTTTACTCTTTTTTCTCCAAGTCCTAGAGCACCCTAAACAACTAAAGTACGTAGTTTTAACTGGAGGCCAGTCTTAGGTGTGATATAATTTTCTTCAATTTCAGAGTGCCCCTCTGAAAACACTCTATCTTCAACATCATTCTTGCTTGCCTCCTAAAGCTTAAGTTTTTCCTTAAAATAGATTAATATACATTCTTTCTACAGTAAAATTAAAGGGCTTAAAATAGATAAGTTAGCATATTTCTTTAAATCCATTCAGTCAAACTGTAAATGATACCAGCTAATTTCCTATTTTGGTTTGGGAAAAAGATTTGAAAGAGAAAGTCCAGACTCTAAAAGTGTCAGAGGAGGGAAGAAAGCTAAAGCCTTAAAAAAAACCTTCACATACTTCACCAGTTTCCCCTGGACTTGAACTATTTGCCGTCATCCACACATAAAAAAAGATGTTTTGAGAAAGAGATACACACTAGGCTCATTCTCTCATGTGGCCATAAACACCTGGCATTGCCCTGGCAACTGAATAAATCTGCTAACACTGCCCACACTAGATTCTAAGTAGTTTTCCAGTTACCTTGCTAACTTTATACAAGGAATTAGTACTATTTGAATCCAATCAATCCAACCAAAATTTATTGAGTTTTTCCTATAGGAAAATACATCTAGGTTGTCTGTTTTCTCTCTAATTTCTCCTTTTTAGTCAGGTCCATGGGATAACCACACTTTATTGGGTGATATATAACCTGTGGCATTAATGATTTAAGGAGAGGCCTAAGGATTCATTTGCATAGCCAAATTTGTCTATGGAAAATTAAATTCTTGCATGTCCCAATCTCTCTTTTCTATTCTGGAAAAGAAGTCCAGTGAAACCCCAACCCCTTCCCTGGGTCCTATTATATGGAAGTTACAGATGTTGTCAGTGGCAGCAACTCTTCAGCAGAGCACTAGTGTCATGTGCTTACCTCTTCAGCACCTTAATACAATGCTGACTTGTCTCAGAATTAGATCCCCTTCTCCTCAATAAAAGGACAATATCTTTAAAAGAAACAGATTAGACAAGGATCAGTCTGGACCTCTGATTAACAGGTATTTTTAAACTGACTTGACCCATACTAGTCAGTCATATAAAATTATTTAACATTATCAGAAATGTTTCACATTGGGGAAAAACTTTAGATATTATCTGAGGAAAAACAAGCTCACAGTTGCTTAGTGACTGGCTCAAGATCACACAGTCAGATAATGGCAGACCAAGGATTACTATTATTATGTTTCCCAATCCATGCTGCGTTTCCTCATGGTCCCCACTATAGCAGAGTAGAGACAGAACAAGGACTATTCCTCTAAAACAAAAAGAAAAACAAAAACCTATCTCCCTGAAAAGCAGCCAACTCCTCGTCTGTACCCAAAATGACCCTTATCAAAACCTTAAGGTTCTGCTTTGGAGTTCTGTCTAAGGAGAAAATTCTCATCATAACTCTTCAAATCTGAAATGTCTCATGGCATACAACCATTTCTCAGAGAAGCCACCAGGTTTACATGAAAATGAAGCTCTTATGTTTACCAACAGGGAAATCTAAGATAGCTGGTTTCCTGGCAAGTATGTGCTCCTCCTCCTATTGTGGGAAACAATCCAGTCACTGGAGCTTCTCAGAGTGGCAGATTAACTCTTCCAAGATAACAGTGCATAATTTACTCAATTACCTCTTTAAAGACACTACATGGTACCCTAGTTCTTTGGGAAAGGTAATTATCCTCCCATGGGTGACTAGTTTATTCCAAGTGAGCACTGTGCTCACTGTACAATGATTGTGTTAAGCCAGAGATATAAGGAATATCTGGTATCATAGCATAACCTAGTATTATAATGACTGATATAAATATTAATTAAGACTAAAAAGAAATCATTTTACTACTAAGAGATAAGATGAAAAGCCCCTAATGAGGCAAGAATATAGAAGGAAGAACAGGAGGTATACCAGGCTCAATAAAAGGAAGGACTTCCTGGCAGTTGGGCCAATAATAGAGATCTTTCTTTTAATCAACCAAAATTGTTAAGTCCACTTGGCAAAAAATGGAAAAGGGAACCATGGTCAGAAAATTTAAATTAGGTGATTTCAAAGATCCCTTCAAATGCCAAGATTTTATGATCTATGATTAACAGAGTGGGTTTCTAATATATAGAGGACCTAACAATGAGAAATAGCTTATCTGAGTTGTGACTATTTAATATTATACAGAAGCAACATCAAGAGATTCCCCTATAAAATCTTGCAGAGACAGACAAGAAACACATTTGAAATACCAAGGAATTCATGGATCCTCTCCCTTTGATAAAGTCAAACCATCCCCTCTTCATGTACAATGCCAGCCACCTCAAAATACTCCCAGGGCTAGTTCCCAAGTTTCTTGCTACCTCAGACCAGAGTTTGTGGCACAGGAGTCAACTGTATTGATAAAGATTCCTCACACAATAAAGAGTCTTCTCAGTAGCAAACTAGAACTATCTTGAATTAACCACTAAAGAGAGGGTAAAGTTTAGGAGGTAAGGAGTGTTTCTATACTTGAAACTATATTTAATTTTAACATATCTATCAGGTCCCATAAAAAAATAATGTCTTGTTTAAATCACAAAGGTGAATTGCTAAAACTTCTACTTAAGGCTCTGGCCGGTTGGTTCAGTGGTAGAGCGTCGGCCTGGCTTGTAGAGGTCCCGGGTTCGATTCCCTGCCAGGGCACACAGGAGAAGCGCCCATCTGCTTCTCCACCCTCCCCCTCTTCTTCCTCTCTGTCTCTCTCTTCCCCTCCCGCAGCGAGGCTCCATTGGAGCAAAGATGGCCCAGGCGCTGGGGATGGCTCCTTGGCCTCTGCCCCAGGCGCTAGAGTGGCTCTGGTCGCGACAGAGCGACGTCCCGGAGGGGCAGAGCATCGCCCCCTGGTGGGCGTGCCGGGTGGATCTCGGTCGGGCGCATGCAGGAGTCTGTCTGACTGTCTCTCCCCATTTCCAGCTTCAGAAAGAAAAAAAAAATTCTACTTAAGGAATTTTTTTTAGTTTTTGTCCCTGAAAACATTTTAAGACTAAGAGCAATGTCTATATGTCACACACACAATTGTATTGCTGAACGATCTGAAGCACTTTAAGATTATCCTAAAGAATAATCTGTGACACCTACTAGGTATGTGACCTCAGACACGTTTTTAGCCTCTAAGAGTCTCAATTTCTTCATCTGTAAAATAGAGATTATAATATCTACTTCATAAAGGTGCTATGATTTAAATGAGATAATGTGCTGTATAAACTGAAAAATGGGGTTCAAAAATAAGGCACTGGAGGAAAAGTAATATACACCCTCTGAAAATGTTATTTCTGAAATCAGTGTTGGAGTACCTAATGGACTAAACAAGTAATAATAAAGCAAGGACAGCAAAAAGAGACCCCAATTCAGCTACACCAAAATCATTCAGAGTTTTGCAGTTAGGAAAGCTAGAGAGAACTTATTTTATTTTCAGTAAACTTATGTTTTCTGTTTTACACTTTAGTATTTTTAATTTCCTAAGAATCACATATAATCTTTTCAGTGTTAAAGGCTTCTAGAGTTCTTAAGCTGACCTTTTGGGGATTTATTTTAAAGAGACTCAACAAGGACTGTGAGCAAAGGTATACAAAACCTTGTGACATTCAATGAATGATGTAAAGAACATATGCTATATGTGTCATGTGGGTTAATTATATATTTCTTGGCACTTGTGAATCACTTCAACACAGAACTAAGAGGGATTGTAGCAGCATGAACAACTGCAACAAGTGTATCTTAAATCCACTGTGGTCTTTACTGAGGATATATAAGACGCAATTTCAAGGGGGGGAGAGGAGGGGCACAAAGAAAACTAGATAGAAGGTGATGGAAGAAAATT
Source organism: Saccopteryx leptura (assembly GCF_036850995.1). Classification (NCBI taxonomy): domain Eukaryota; kingdom Metazoa; phylum Chordata; class Mammalia; order Chiroptera; family Emballonuridae; genus Saccopteryx; species Saccopteryx leptura. The sequence goes on along the minus strand of NC_089506.1, from coordinate 131,359,578 downwards.
TGACTTTGGGTGAGGGGTATGCAACATAATCAAATGTCAAAATAATCTGGAGATGTTTTCTCTGAACATATGTACCCTGATTTATCAATGTCACCGCATTAAAATTAATAAAAAAATTTTAAAAGATGCAATTTCATTGCACAAGTAATTAGGCCTGCTTACATTCTTATTATGACATTGTCAAAATCAAAAGATGGCCCTCTCTTGTGTAGCTCATGCCTGAAATTTCTTAAAAGCATTTTCTACTAAGTCTGATAAAATCCATGCCATGTTTTGGTAGAGTATGCATGAAGAAAACGAAAGACATTTGTTCTGTTTCTCTCTGTAATGACAACATGCTAAACAGGCCACTGTTCCTGTACCAAAAGATTTGCACTGATGAGAGTTAGCAGAGTGCCAGGCAGGGAGTGCCCCCTTTGTTGCTGCTTTCATTCTTAAAATGAATCATAATTTCTCCACTGGATACCAAGATGGGTTTACAGCTATTAGCCATTATATTAATAATTTAGAAAATACATGCCCAATCACTTGTGTTCTTTCAATTCCCTATGAACACAGCTGCAACCCACATTAGAAACGAGGGTGAATGGATATTTTTCAGATGAGATATTTGCGTTGAATTATTAGGATAGGCTGTACTACAAAATTACTAATAAACATTGCTTCTGGCTCAATTTAGCCTGAACTCAGTGAACCTATCCAATGGTGACAAATCAAAAATTCTGAAATACCTGATAAATGAATCTAGCTAATTAAGGAGCCCTGTAGGAAGTAGATGCCAGGATTAATGAGCCAGTAGTTTTACCACTCTGTGCTGTTATTTCTTCACATAAATGCCCTCAGATGAGATTACCTTTATGTCATGAAAAGGAGAAAAGGAAGGTTACATTCTTTCAACAGACAGGTTAACTACTGCCATTACTAGAAGACACCTTTGTGGGCTAAGTTTCTTCTTTATCCCAGAAATTAAAATGTAAACTATATAACACAAATTAAAAACATTTTCATTTTCAGGGGAAGCAGTCACTGAGGTCTTCAAACATAAATTGCCCCAAAGTTAGAATTTCTTCTGTGTACTCCAGTCATATCTATTGGATTTACTCAAGTTGCTCTGTGTCCTATTTTGTATTTAATACCTAACGCCATCTTTAGCACACTGAATTCCTATATCTTATTTTTTCTACCATCAACAAAGGTAAACTAAGTGCAATGTCATTACTATGCCATCACTTAATGCCATCCATGAGATTTAGTACCAATATTGAGAAAATAAAAATACAAGGATGAATATATGTATTTAAATAAATCAATTATATAGTTATATCATAATAGACTTTGACTTCTTCTAGTTAGCACTGGTGACAGTATTCAATGCCAAACAGGTTGCTCAGCAGTAAGTACAATTCATTAGAGGCAGGACATCTATCATGTTGTACCTTGTGTTCTAGTATGCCAAATTATTACTGTATTTATTCCCTCATTACTATAACTAACAGTTTTGAGTCAGAATTGCTGCTGATAAGGAGTAACAAATAATATGAAGCATTATTCTGTTGTTAATGTTTCTTGTACCTGAAACAAGAAATTGTTCAGGCTTGTGACTGAGATTCTCATTCTCTGCTTTTTATCACTGGCAAACTGTCAACTTGAACAATTCAGACCAGGTTGCCTTCCCTTATGCTTATGGTATACATGATATTAAAATGTTCAGCATTCTTAATACAAAAATCTATTGCCATAGAAACAAATATTATTCCAGAGTCAGATCAAGTGAAAAGCTCTGTACTCTTTTGTTATAATGTTGATGAATAACCAATACATTATGAAATATAAGTATCTTTGAAAGCATCTAATCACTTCACTTGATTTGTAACTTCTCATCCGTGTTCTAAGTTGGCTTATTTTTTTTTTTTTCAAATGAAAGATTCCATTTCCCTTGGCTTTGAGAAATACAATTTTTAAAGATTCCATTTAGCATCCTTTATTACATCCTACATCATAAGGTTATGCTTTATAGCAGCATAAAAAATCTGTAAAATTAGCATCCTTGTAAACAACCTTCCATGCTCACTGGTGAAGCAATCAGTAATTTGTACTGATCTCTTAAATGTGACTTGAGATTACAGTATCCATGATTTCAAATTAAAAAAAAAAAAAGAGTACTAGCCTAAGAAAAGGAAGAATGTGAGAAAATGTAAGAACAAGAAAAAACCATTTTCTTTTACCTGCAGATATTTTAGAAATTTGATTATGCTGCTAAATTCTAGGGTGAGTTCTAAAATACAGAAATGTTCCATTTTTATACGAAATCCCAAGTGTGCATGTTCTTATTTTCCCTAATATTTTAACGCTATATCAAAAATACCCTTTAGAAAACATAGAGTTGAAATCCACCAACTAAATTTTATCTGTAATTAAAATTCCTAAGTAATATGAATATATTATTTTTATTTATCACAGAAAATCGTGACTTTTGTCCTGACCTTTGAGAAGATTCCATTGTGTTCTCTTAGTGGAGTAACAATTACAACAGCTCCTAAGATTCCCATGTAGCCCAACAGTATAAAACTGTATTCCAGGAGAAGGGTGTTTTAGGGTTTACACCCTGTGGCAACCAAATCAGAAATCTGCCCATGGTAAAGGGTGCGCTCTTAAAGCCTATAATGACCATTTAATTTCAAACCACAAGATTGATTTTAGTTAGTCTTCCAAAAGAAGCCTGTGCTTCCAAGTTTCATTGACCTCCAAGTTTCATTGACCTCCAAGTTTAAAACATATCCACATACTAGACTTCTGGGGTGATCACTTTGTAAGTTATATAAATATCTAATCGCTATGTTGTACACCTGAAACGAATGTGTTGTCATATTACTGAAATGTCATTGTTTAAATGTCAACTGTTATTCAAAAAGAAAGAAAATACCCCTACAACCTTCCCCCTCAAACTACAGACGACAGCAATTTTCAAGACTAGTTGGGGAAGTCATCTAAGCACGTGCCTAAATTCTAAGTGCCTAAACTCCAAGTCAGCTCGAACCACGTGCGGACCCTGAAACAAGCAGGGGAGCCCCGCGGAGGGAAGCGGGAGGCACAGGCCCGCCCCCTGGTCGTTCTGGACACGCTTCTTGCGACGTGTCCCCTGTCCTCCGCTGGGAGGAGACGGGAATCTGAAGCCGAGCCTGGATCTGCCCGGTTCTCTAGGAGAGGAAGGAGCCCCAGGCCCTCCGTCCTCCGCCCGCCGGGGCCCAGACGCAGCTCCGGGCAAAGCCCGAGGGCAGAGCGCAAGTGCCCGCTCCCTCCAGGACGGTGCTCCAGGGGCCCGCAGCCTTTCCATCACTCGCACGCAGCCGGGCAAGGGTCTCCCTCCATTACTCTGTCGAAGGACCGCGTTCACCTGAAAAGCTTATCAACTCCTGAGCCCGCGATTAGTGCCCGCAGCTGCGCCTCCAGGCCCCTCGCGGCTCGGAAGTCCGCGGCTGGCCCAAAGCTCGGGCGGCCCGCGCTCGCTGGCGGCGCTCGTGGCGCTGCCTCCCCGTCTTCCGCGCCAGTCCCGACGCTGCGCTGGCGCGCGGCGGAGGCTCCTGTGCAGCCTGGACACTGAACCCAAGCCCGCGGAGGAGCTGACGCGGCCCAGGCGCCGGGATCCTGCAAATTGAGCGCGATTTGAGAACCTTCAGAACAAGCTCTCTTCCGGTTCCCCCATCAAAGTCACAGCAAAACCCATCATTCTCCATATCACATACTGAAAATGATTTTATTTTATCCATTTACATTTAACTTGATATAAACTTGTCCAGAAAAGTCAGTATGCTTTATATTAGCTCAAACATTTATTAAGAAAACCAAATTCCATAAATAAGCACAGACAATAAGTTAAAACATATCACAAATTGACCAGTATGTAACAAGAATGCTTTATCTACACAAAACATCCTATTTCACATGTTTGTTCATTCTTCAAAAGCGCTTCATGTTCTCTGGGTTTGGATTTGACCAGCACATGCAGAAAGAGCTGATTTTTTCTGTACAGAGTTGCAGGGTTGTAGATGTCTGAGTGCCCCCACAGGCGGCTGGCAGAGGCCAGAGCGGTAGCCCAGGGACACGAGGGACGACGGGACGACCACAGAACAACCAAGGGCACAGAGCAGCGAGAAGAAACGGAAAAGCAAACAAACCCCAGTCCGGAAATATCCAGAAGAGATGTGGCTTTTGCTTTTACAAAAGGAAATTTTTCTTACATGTTTATTATTTCTTATAAAGACATCAAAATGGATAAGATCCCCTCTTCGTCACATGACTGCCTTAGTCTAGCCCAGCCACACAATCCACTGGCGCGGTCCTCCTGAGCAGCTTTCCCTTCAATACCCTCACACAGTTATGCTTAAGAAAATAAAAATAAGATAAAATAAAAGCTTTTTTTGCTTTTTTTTTTTTTTTTTTTTTTTTTTTTGCAAGCCAGTAGAGGGTTGCATGGAGGTGACTGGGTGGATGGGGAAGGATAAGATGGTGGAAGAGTAAGCAAAGAGGAATTGGATAAAAAATACAAGGATGAATCAAATTGTATCATTTGGGCCCTCGGATGAAGTGATGGTAGCCGATGCTTGTCCTCCTGTGAGACAAAAATCCCTAACATTGTGCTGTCCCTTGAACACGTCCGTGTGTGACTTAGGTGCACTCCGTGTGTGCGCGTGCGTGCAGTGTCAGAGAGTGAGCGAGAGTGCGAGTGTGTGTGTTTCTGCCCACTAACCAGTCCATTGGTGTCTGATTTCAGATCCTGAGTCGACTCCCTGTTAAGTACAATGGCGGGAAGGATGCTTTTTGCAGGGCGCGGGAGGAGGGACACGTGGCGTGGGGAAAGAAGGGACTGGGGACGGCGGCGGGCGAGGGGTCGTAGGCGTCGCCTGGACAGTGTGTGTGGGGGCGCCGCCAGACAGCAGGACGGGCAGGGCGTGAGCACAGCTAGTGCGAGCCGGGAGGCCGGGGCACGGGAAAGGCGAGGGGAGGCGCACAGGATGGGGCTGAGAGGACTGCTGACAAGGTGAGAGTGGCCGGCGGGGGCGGAGGGGTAGAAGGGGCAGGGGCAAGTGGAACCAGGCGGAGGGGCGACCTCGTGCGCTGGGGCTGGGGGTGAGCCCAGACGAGTGGAGGGGAGAGGAGAGGACAAGACGCCCCGTGGCGGAGGCCGGGGCCGGGCCGGGCCAGGGCCGGGCGGGGCAGGGCACGCGGGTGGGGGCCGGGTCAGCGAGCGGGCCCCGGACACGCGCGGTCGAGGCCTCGGGGCGGCACTGGAGGCGGCGCCGGGGGCGGAGCGGCCCGGGCGCCGCTGCATTAGGTGAAGCTCATGGAAACTGTGTGCTCGAGCGCCTTACGGCGAAGGGAGGCGATGCTCGTGCCCCGCCACACGTCGCTGCTGTCCGGGGAGCTGCAGAGCTGGGGCGAGCCGGAGACGTTGCTGGGGCCGGGGAGCGAGGCGGGCACCATGCCAGGGAAGGCGGGCTGGTAGAGGTGTGACTGCAGCCCCGCGCCGTTGGAGCCCGCCAGGCTGTTAGACAGGCCCATGGAGTTGGGCGGCGGCCCCGCCGCCAGGCTGCACTGGGACAGCGACTGCGCCATGGCTTGCTGCCTGCCCAGCGCGGGCGGCAGCGGCAGCTGCGACACGCCCGGCATGGCGGCCGCCGCCCAGCGGGTGTCGTTGGCGTGGAAAGAGCAGAGGCTGTCACCCATGGCTGCGGCGGCGGCGGCGGCGGCTGAGGGAAACTGAGGCAGGCCTGGCGTGGGCAGCAGCGTTCCGGGTGCGCGGAAAACATTGGTGGTCTTCTTGCGTTTCTTCCACTTAGCGCGCCGGTTCTGAAACCAGACCTAGAGTGGGCAGGGAGGGAGACAGAAGGTACAGTAAGGGAGCTGGCGGTCACGAGGGACGGGGACTTGAGTCCGAAGAACCCGCATCAAATAAACCCACTCAGCCCCAGGTGGAACAAGTGCCATAAGTCCGACAGGCCCCCATACCCAGCCAGACACCCTGGTTCTCCAACAGCTCCAATCAACTGGTTCCCTTGCACCCACTAAGTACCCACTTCCTTAATTCTAAATGATCGAGCTCCGGGGCGCTTACCCACAGTGCAAACATACCCTGGCGTGCAGTGTTCGCCACGCCCCTGCATGCTGGCGCTCTCGGCTTAGATGCACAGGTCTGCAGGCAGGCATGTCAAGGCTGGATCCACAGGTGTACAAATGAAGATAAACATGTATGCCCATGTGGCTTAATAGCGTGCCTTATAACATTGATGGGTTATAGAATTTTCAGAAATACTGGAAATTTGGAAATTGATGAAGGGCCATGCATGATATAGCCAGTTTCAAAATCAAAAGATAAAGGAAAACTCCTGACGCCACTAATGACAGAGCAGTGTGATTCGTGTGAGAAAGCGATTGCCAATGAGCTACGATGTTGTTGGGTCACCACCATGACTTTCTGATTTATAGCAAAAGGTATTACTGACACGGGTTTCCGTGCCTCGGTCACAACTCCCTCAAAGGCGTCTTTATCTGGGCTGTGCAGGTGTTCTGGAACCTGCTGCCAGGGCCCTGAGTTCCAGGGCCTTCAAGTCTATTATTTTCAGGAACTTACTGAGGACTCCAAATAACAAGGTCTCCAATTCCCTCAAACACCCCCACTTTCACCTATAAACCAAAAGCAATTTTTCTGACCACTACGATTTTTCTGACCACTACAATTTTTCTGACCACTACAAATTAAAATTCAAGTTTAAAGCTCACACTAGTTACGAGTCAAATTTAATGTTGCTACACAAATCCATATGTCTTCTTAAAGGAGATGTGTTTGATAAAATAAACTCCAAATGAAAATAAGCCTTCTACTTGTTCTTTCTTAAAAGTGACCTTGGAATTTCAGACCTTAACAGACAAATTTGCCTATGGAGGTCCAATTTACTACCGCCACCGAGAAAGGAGCTGTTCTTCCTGAAAGCTATCAAGTCAACTCCCTGGCCAAGATAACCTCTCTTCTCCTATATCTTAATTTGATCTTTAAAAAAAAAAATAGCCAACATGCCTACTTGGCAGGCTTGCAGTCAAATATCTAGTCAGTTGTATGTCTACTGTGCATAAATATAAATGATGTGGGACACAACTCAGATACTGATTGAGTTTCATCTTAGAATTTGGCCATCACAATGTGACCACCATATTTGTGGCCAAAAGGTTATTCATCAGCTAATCCAAACTCTTTAGTGGGGTTCCCCCCCCCCCCGAAAGCTAATGTATCATGACTACTGACTTACCTGACCTTCTCTGTAAGGCAGCTATGTACAACGGTATGTTCACATCATCAAGTGGAGACACATTCTCCATTTACCAATGTGAACCGCATTTTGTAATCTTAGCATTACGCCCGCCTTTTTTGCAGGCGGTGGCCTGTTCTACCATATCCGCGCCATCGCCCACCATTTTGTATTTCTCTGGTTTCTACCCCAGTTCCTACGTTTCTGTTTACACCAGTGTCCGGACTGGGTAAAGACCACGGGTGCCTTGCATGCTAAAGCCCCGCGAGCTGGAGGTGCAGCGGAGTGATGAGGCGGTCGGGTCGGGGTGGTGGCGAGGCTCCATGCAGTCCGTGGCGGATTGAGCTGGTAAAGGCCCTCGGCGGAGGGTAACCCGCTGGAACCCAGGACCTCACAGCGAGGAGACCTGTGGTCCCAGGTCGCTTTGTATTACTATACATCCAAAGCGAGATTGGAAGGAGGTAATCAGAACGGAGCCCTAGACCCGGACCGTGTTTGTGTCCAAACAGTCCCATCTCACACTCTTCACCCGTATATATTTTGAAAGTTGTCTGTAAATTAAAGACTGGTTTCTAACATCTTGCAAGTATCACTGAATCCCCAAAAGTTTGAATGTCTGGGGCCGACAGCAGAGGAGGCTGTTGGACTTGTGTAGGCGAGTAGCGAGAGAAGCGGAAGAGGGGGAGGCGGAGAAAATTTCAGTAGAAAACACACCCGCCAGCAACGTTTCTGAATCCCAGGTACGGGCGGAAAAGAACAGCTGTTAAAGAACTAAATATTGTAGGAATAATCGAAAAATCGTGCTCAATTATGTTTGAGGGCTAGTAGTCAAATAATGGCTACAGAATTTTTTATGTTTCACGGTTTACTGGGGTTGGGAAAAAGTTTTTCATGGGGTCTGGGCACCTCCGTTCCAAGTTATGATGCATATGTTTTTAAAATGTGACTGTCTGCACTTGAAAACTAGAGCATGACGGATTAAAATGCAGGCAAAACCTAAGGGAGATTTTGAGAATGCACAGATGACAACTCCAGGAAATATATTAACCACAGCCACAGGCCAACTTTGTACTCAGTTTGAAATGCAGCTCTTCTTAGAAAATGCTTAATACAACACTGAGAATCTAATGGAGGTTGGAATTTAAAAATCCACTTTTGTGATATCTGCTGTTACAGTAATATAGACATACTGTAAATGTATTTTAAAATATATAACCCGTTTAATTCTCCACTTATAAATGGCTCAGAAATATAGAAAGAAAGAGAGGAGAAGAGAATATTACTCCCCCACCCACCCCAAGCAAACGCTTTATGAAGATCTCATTGGAATCCAGCAAATGATTAATGTGAAGATTTGGGAGGAAATCTGGGGAGCTGTATTAAAGCCTAGATCTCAGGTTCATTTCGATCAGCCAGCCGTGAACTCTGGGCCGAATTCATTACACTTTAATAGTACTGGGAGAGGAAGAAAATGCAATTTCTCATTCCATTAGAAAACTAGAAAATACTCTCAGCTTGTCCTCCTATTAAGATGTGGCAGGTGACAGGGCCATTCTAGGGGACACGGTCAATGGAATTACAGCACATTATTTTTGTTCCTATAAAATATTGAAAGGCAAGCCTGACTGTGCAGAAGTTATTTCACTGATATGGTTTTTATGTAAATAAAATATTGAAAGTTAATTAATCCGTGCTAGAGACTAATGATTATGCTTATTATATTGCATTTGATCGCATAATTTGCATGATTCTCGCATTGCTGCTTAATAAGCCATTCCAGGTTATAAATAATTCTGAAATTGGTTTCTAATAATGGCACGCTATAAAAGGAATGGTTTTATTATACTAGCCAGAAAAGGGGAGCAATATCAGACATGGAATTGGACTCCATGTAAGTAGAGGTACTTTAATAAATACTTAAAAGTATGATATATATACCAGATATAGATAAAAATAAATATGTTGGATCATTTAGTCTAGAACCAGAAAGCATCCCTAAAAACATACAATTGCAATAAACTAAATGTTTAGATCATTTTTAATCAGTGCAGTGGCCCACGTAAGAATGTGTGGCAATCTGTTAACTATAAAGAAAAGTATGAAGTACTCATCATATAAGAACATAAACCAATTACTATTTAATTTGAATTTGGTCAAGGAGCAATGGTACAATGAATTGTGAAGTAAATATATTTTCCATAAATTATTTTTACATTATATTACATAATGTTAATCATTTTGAAATGTTAATTAAAAAGGTTATGTTGATCTAATTACTTTTTAAATTATGGAACATTATTTTTAAAAATATTGAAATTGCCATTCTATTATATTGTTCCTAACAGCAGCCTCAAGCTATTATCTCTTTGGTTGAACATTACGCTAGAACAATTAAAGTACTTTGTCTCTTTCTTCTTGATTATTCTTTTGTGTACTTTTTGGAAATAGCTGTTTCTATTACATAGTTTGTATTTTATTTCATTTACAACTTTTCCTATTAAAAGATTCACTGCCATTAACCTTTGAAAAATCTAATAAAGTTTAATAGACCTTGTTTTCTTTTTTCATAAAGTCAGTTGTCCAATTATATTTTATTTGTGATTTTAAGTTTTATTTTAATTTAAACTAATTATCACTATGCATAGGTTAAACAGCAGGATTTTACTCTTTAAAACAAAAATTATTAGATAGTATTTCTCTTGAGGGACAAAAAGCAAATTTATGAAATTTGAACCTACAAGATTTTAACAAGCCAGTGTTATCATTAGCGGTAATGAAAGTATTGAAATTGTATATATACTTTTTTGAAATTGTAGATTTCTTTTAAGGTTTGAACTCAACTTCAGATTCAAAAAGAAGTGTAAGGTAAAATAAATTAAAGAGCATTAGTAATATATATCTGTTCAATGCAATTAACATTCTTTTGGTACTCATATCAATGGTTCATTGTTCAAGGCTCCCAGAATTCACTAAGAAAACCACCCAGACTTATATTGAGTAAAAATGTTCATCTATGTACGACTTTATTAGTTTGATCACTTTAAGCAACCAATGGCATTCATTTACTGACTATTTAAAACAGAAGTACACACAATTTTTCCAGGTTAGACTATCTTTAAAACCCAAGAGACAAACACTTAACACTGTTATTATGAACACCATTGTCTATTTTTATATCAAATAAAGTAACTGAAGTCTTTAAACTTAATTTGTAAAATAATCTAGAGCTGAAGTTGGGACGCCCAGGATTAATAGACAGAAAAGACCATGTCCGAGACAGGAAAGAACGATTTTTTTTTAGCACCCTGGATAGCTCCTGATTAAGTGCTCGTCTTGGAATTACGCCTTCAGCACCTGCTCATGAAGTATTTGATACATTATTTTCATTCTTTGAAAAAAGCAGAGGGAAATGCGATTCATCAGGCTTATGCTTTTATTTACCACTGTTTAGAAAAGTTGTGGGTGTGATTTTCTGTTATGTATAATTTACAAGCTGGAGGATGGTTGGAGGAGAACAAGAGGTCAGTAATGATTTTGTCTACTATCTGTCGATCTTTCCTTCTTTAAATGTCCTATCTTCATATCGGATATTCAACACAGAAAGCCTTCGTTTTTTCCCCCAATTTCCTTAGGGGTGAATCAAGGCTTATAGGCTGTGGGAAATCTCTGCAGCCACCCCCAAAACATTGGTTGACCACCAGAGTTCAAATCTTTTGAAAACATCAAAGTTAAGGGTGCTTGTTTGCCTGAGAGCGGTGGACGGTGATATTCAGGAGAATAAAGCCATGAAATCCAGGTATGGATCTCTTTTAAAAGGCGCCCCATTATGCCTTATTTTTCCCTTTTCATATTTTCTGTATAATTGTTGCATCCCCCCATTTATCCAGACACTTAACAAAAACTCACTCGAGGGTAATGAAATACTTGTCAATAACGCAAGCTGGGGTGGAAGCGCGCGCTCGGCTTAGCCGCCTGGGAGACGCTCGGAGGCTCCCGGCTCGGGGGGGAGGAGGCGACCTAGCAGTCGAATAATGCCCGCTTCTTTTTTGAGTAGTTTCTGCGGAATGTGGTTATACTGGTGAGAAATTGAGGACCTGCCTGTCCATGGGAGGGTGAGGGGTGGCAATCCGCCAGTTTCCGGGCAGAGAAACTAAAACGACCCAGGAACGCAATAGGCTTCCGAAGCGAAGCCCAGTATCCTGGCAGAGGAAGGCAAGAGCGCGCTTCCTTCGCCCGAACCTTCCCGCCCACGCCCGGCCTCTGCCCCGGCGCCCACGCCCGGCGTACCTGCACCCGGGACTCGGTCAGCCCGATACGCAGCGCCAGCTCCTCGCGCATGAAGATGTCGGGGTAGTGAGTCTTGGCGAAACTCCTCTCCAATTCGTTGAGCTGCGCGGGGGTAAAGCGGGTCCGGTGTCGCTTCTGCTTCTGTTGGCCCTGCTGCTGGCTGGCTTGGTTGGGGTTGGGGCCGCCCTGGGGCCCCGGCTGTTTGTCCGGGTCCTTCGCGCTCACCGCCAGGGAGACCTGCGTGGAGCCCACAGCGGCGATGTCCTCCCCCGGCAGCAGAGTGGCGCCCTCGACTGGGTCGGAGCTGGGCGCTAGGTCCCCCGGGTGACCCCCGGGGTCGGGGCCCGCCACGCCCAGCCTGCACTTCACTGCCTCCCGGTGGCCCAGAAGCTCGGCGGCATCTTTCATACCTGCGGAGGCAAGGAGGTGGCGGTCACTACCGTCCCGGCGAGGCCGGGAGGGGCGATTCTTCCGGCGCGGGCCTCTCGCAGCCGCACCCTCCGCTCCCTCCGCGCCCACTCTCGCCCTACGGAGGAGACTCCCGAGACGCTCGGCTGGGCTCCCCAGAACGTGGACAGCCGGGCTGGGATGCCGCGCCCGGCCTTGCCCCTGTCCTAGCGGGCTTCCGAAAGCGGCACACGCTCTCCTCGCTCCCACTGTGGAGCGCTCCCAGCCCCGGCCGCGAAACGTGCCTCAAAGTCCCTTCCGGGAACCACACCCTGGCGCCCCAGGAACCCGAGAGCTATCTGAGAGGGGAAAGGGGAGGAAAAGAAAAGAAAGAAAACTAAACGACTCCCAGATTGCTGCCCCACCTGCGTGCGCTGAGGCAGCTTGACGAGCTCTGCCTCCGGCCCGGAGCCGGTCCCCTCTCACTTCCGAAAGATAAGTGAGTCTTCAAGCCTCCCACCCCCCGAAATCAACCCAGATCAGCTCCGCCTCTCCCTCAAATCAGAGAAAGTGTTTGGAAAATGGAGTCTCATCCATCACCAAAGATTCCCAAACCGGAAACCCAGACAGCATTAAAGAAAGTCAAGTAAATTCTATAGACATAGCAGTGAATCAAACTTGAGGGAATTCAACTTCTTTCCGGAGAAATAGAAGGCGCGTTCCTCTCCGTCGTTGGCATTGCCGAGCCGTTTGCAGGCAGCCACGCCTGTGAGGAGGACTTCGGCTTCTCTCTTTTCTCAATGAGCACACTTAGTAAATCTGAGTCAATTGCAGAGTTTTTTCCTTCATGCCAGATTTTTGACAAATTCAACCACACTTAGACGAGGAGAGAAAAAGGTAGCGGGAGAGAAAAAGAGAGAGAAAAGAGGAGAAAGAAATCCCAAATCGAAGCAAACAAGAGGGAAAGAGAGAGAGCCATCCAAACAAATTATCACGGGGTAGATCGCCGTTCAAGAAATAATAATAATGATAAGAGGGAGGGGGAAGAGAAAAAAATTGGAAAAACAAAATAACATTTCTCAACTCCTTTTTCCGATCTACATATTCCATAGATTTTTTTTTTAAAGACGATGTTAAATCAAATTAAACTTTAATGCAGCACAATTACTTTTAAAGAAATTAGTCCATTTAGGGCGCATTAAGGTAAAATAAGGAACAAATTGACAATTTCCTGCCCAGGCTTCTCCTGACCGCCCCGGCGAGAGGCGCGCACTCACCTAGCCTGGCGTCCAGGAGGTCGGCGTGAGACAGCATCGCGCACCGCTCCAGGGCGAAAGCTGTTCCCCCCCAAATTTTAGCGGCTTTAAGTTATTTAAAATAGATATAAGCTATAAGCTATACGATATAGATATATATATATATATATAGATCACCTAAATGAAAGAAAATTCGGTTTGTGGTTAAAAAGGGGGCTTCTTGCATTATAATGTTCTTTAGAGAGACGGGGAGGTGCTTAACAGTTGAATGAACCCGTGAGCAGCTTGGCGAGGGGACCAATCAGGAGGGCAGCCTGCAAATGTCAGCGCCCGGAGAGTCCCCCGCTCCGCCCGCCCGCCCGGAGGAGGCGGCCGTGGCAGCCTTGGAGGCGCCAGCCCCGAGCAGCAGCTAGAGCCGCGGCGGCCGCTTCCATTAGTTCTTCCTGGCGATTTTCTCTAGGAACACCTTTCCTTCTCCTTGGCCCACTCCGCTTGCTCCAAAGGCGTAGCTCTGTCTCCTTGAGCTAGAATCTTCCCAGAGACAGAGCAGGGCATGACCCCCGAGTGACCCAAGCTTCTCCCTCGCCTGCGCGCTCTGGGTGACACTGGTCGGCCTCGGGCCGCGCGGGCCTGCCAATGAGGAGCACAAGGGCACACCGATGCCTCTAGACCGCGCTTAGACTTCGCTACCACCCAGCAGGCCTGGGCCTGGGTTCAGACGCCTAGGTTGGGACTCCGGGCCTACCGAGTTCCAGCCCCTCAGCAGGCCTAGAGCGCAAAAAAGGAGTCGACCTCCCGGGAGCTTCCAGGGCCTGCGCGAAGTGTGGACTCCTGCACTACACACCCTTCCTGCCCGGCCCTCTCACTGCCCAGCGCGCGCTTACACCCTTGCCCACAACTCGCTCTTTTGGTCAGTTTCTAGATTCTGACGGATCTCAACTCTACTTAAGGCTGTAAAGTTAAATACTCTTTATTTTCCTCTTGAATATGTTAAACTACTTAAACAATTTAAAGTGCTTTGCACAAGTGAAGCGAACCATTTCTAATGTTCTGATTTTTCAGAGCCAGCCAACAACAAAGTTTAGATTAGTAATATATTTCTAACCAGAGTAATTTTCAAGATCATTAGGCATTTATGTAATTAGTGCCAAATCTATAAGCTTTTATTACGATTATTAGAGTAAAATCAGTATAAATTTGTACTAATTTACTACTGTTTAGACTTGGCTGTCAAGCCCAGAGGTTCTTATTGTAAATGATAACTGAGGAAATTAAGTGCAAAATTCTGTACCATTCTTGATCTGCTCCTAAACAATCCGTTTCAATTGTATTTGTAGCAGAACATAATGCCCTTTTAAAGTTATTTGACTTGTATTTTTATTTGCAACACAATAAAAATGCCCTCTACCCAGGCACAATGAAAACTGATATTTACTACTCTCAACTTGATTAACATTGATTTTTAATTCGAGAGTGATGCAATTAAGATTATTCATTTAGTGCAAATAAAGCTTCCACAAAAGGTGGCCCTATGAAGTCTGTTTTAAATAATACCGAGCAACTGGCTTTTTTTTTTTTTTTTTTTTTTTTTTTTGGTTCTCTGTCCAATTGACTTACACAAAACATTGGAAATGCTGCCTAAGAGCAGATGCCAGAGGAACTGTGTGTGTGTGTGTGTGTGTGTGTGTGTGTGTGTGTGTGTGTGTGTGTGTGTACGCGCGCGCCCTTAGTTGTGCCTGTGACAGGGACCGAGCAAGGAGACAAAGGAGGCAGCAATGAGAAGTCTGGGGCAGTTTTGCTTCTTTCTCCTCCTTCTCTACTGCAGCCCATTCCCCTCCTTCCAAGCACACACGTGCGCGCGCGCGCACATGAACACACACGTGTGAATACCGGCATCAGCTACAAGGGTTCCTTTCGAGCGGAGGAGAGGGGATCTTTTCCCGCGAAGCTCCGGGCCTGGCCGAGGTTCAGTAGCCACCGCAGTTGCTGTCAACACGGCCTCTGTGGGACTGGAGCGCCGGAACCGGGAGCTTCAGCTTGGTGGAGTCCAAGAGGCGGCGGCGTGTTTGGGAGCCGCACGGATGATCGGCAAGCTCCTTAATGTACTTTTGAAAAAGAGTTTGCTTGGGAGGAAAATATCTCGACCTAAAATAAGTTAGCGTTCCTGGAATAAAGCTTCCCCTTCCCAAACAAAGCCCCAAATCTACACGCTACAGAGCTAAGTGCGCGCGGCAGGAGGTGGGATAGAGGCCCGGGATAGGGCGGTGAGCACCCTGGACGTGGATTTTCAGTGCGCACCTGGCTGCACGTTCCCGGGGACTCTACGGGGTTTGTGCAAACCTGGTGGGGCTTGCGGGATATTTAAGACCAGACGCAGGGGCAGAGGGGCAGAAGAGACAGGGGAAGAAACGGGCCCTGACAGAGGCACCCGCTTCTCCAAACAAGCAGGTCTGCGGAGGTTTCTCACTCTCTCTGGAGGGAAAGAGAGGCCAAGACCAGGGAAGAGGAGAAGGGCGCGGGGCCCCAGTCCACACTAATGTACACAACATCTCTCGTATCCTCATTCCACAGCCACCCCCAGAACCACCACCGCTGTGCAGCGTTCTCCCATACGCAGAGCTCGTATATTGTTCTGTTGTATGTTTCAGGTCGATAAATAAATGTGTAATAGTTAATGTGAAGACACATCAGAGTAATAACAATGGGACGAAATCAAAGGATTATCCATCTCTGTTAGTAACCGCTGAATAACAATGTTGCGGCGTGATTGATAGCCCGCTTCATTTTATGACTTTTCTATTGGTCTTGATTTTTATAGCAGTATAAACAAACTAAATCATTTCTTCCAAGACTTCAGAGCATAAGCATAGAGGGGAGAGGGGGAAATAAAGGAAAAGGGGGAAAAAGGAAATCTGAGAGTGGGAGGAGTAAGGAGGGCGGTGTGGGGGCGTCGAGGTGGGGAGGGCACAAGCTGGAGCTGGAGTTGGGAACGGCAACCGGCCGCCAGCAGGCGTGGCGAGGAAAACGACAATAGTCTGGATGTAAAATGCTCGCCCCCGCGCCCGGTTCCCTCTCGGCAGCTCGTTTTGTCCAACGTCTGAATCCACCTGGGCAGGGCCTAAAATGTATTTACCAGAGTTTTATTCCCCGTCATCTTCCCACGTTCCTGGGGCAGCCGGGAAAGTGCCGGTCAGGCCCATTGCTATTGATAATTTAAGGCATTTCCCACATGATCATGGGAACTGAAGTCCCTAACAAGGCGAGGTTTTAGCGCAATGACCCCCAAATCTTTGGAATGACAATAATGTCTTCAGAAATCACTTCAAAGCAAAGTAAAAGGATTTTCTATGACGGATCCAGTGATTTTTCCTCAATAAATAGGTTTTAGATTGTTACACACACGTAGAAGTGGAACAAAGGGAACTACCAGAAAATATATTGGTGGCCCCTAATAAAATTTATTGAGACAGTTTACTTCTCATAAAAAATAGAGATTGAATTTTGTACAAGAGCCTGCCAAGGGGCGATGCTCAGGGAAATCATTTTTTTTCTTTCTTCTTTCCCCTCTTCTCCTTTTTAACGAAGCACGAAGAGCACCTAAAGGTCAAGGAAACCGCTCCCTCTGGGCTGAGAGCCCAGACCAAGCCAGAGAACTTCGTAGTTTTGATAAAAGTTGACTTTCTGGGAGATATAGATTTAAATATATATGTATATATTTAAAAAAAACCAAACCCTTGATAGCTAATTATGTAAACTAGAAGAACAGCAACAGTAACTACAAAATCAGTGTCTTTTCTCTTATTTTGCCATCCTGGTCCGGAGCAAGATGTAGAAATATGGTGTGACTAGATGAGTGGGTAGGATGAGGTTGGAGATCAGGACAGCAAGTGTTTTAATGGTAGATACACACTGATTAGGTTTGTACTTCTGACCACCACCCCACCCCCCCCCCCCCCCCCCCCGTTGTATTTATGTGTCTATTGTAAATCCTTTGTAGAGTCAGAGAGATAGACAGAATATATATATACTGAGTGCTCGTGAAGAATTGGGTACTGTACCCAGCACCCTAATTGCTTTTTCCACTCACAGAAACCTTAGGTGCTTATAAATGTAACTTTAGGCTGCTTGGCTTGTTTGTAAAGTGCTCTCTTTTCTTTGCAGACAGTGGGCTGAAATATGGCGCGTTATTATTCACATTCCTGCTATTAAATGCTGAATTGTAACATTGTTCCCTTTAATGAGCAGCGCCTCCCTCAATAATTAACGATCTCACATTTTCCTATTTTCTTGCCTGATGAAAAGAATCAATTTTAATTCGTGGTAAATTACAGCCATGCTTTTGGGTATTATTTGCTTACAGAAAACAAATCAAGTGACTTGAACACTCTTGTTTACTTTTCCAGATATGCAGTACCCAATGCAATGGCAAATCAGATCTTGTTCCTCAGACCACCTTAGAACTTCAAAAAGAATGAAGGGAGGGGGCAAACACTCGAGGGGAAAAATAGGAAGCTTTCAAGTTCACCGCGTTTGAAACAATGGTAATCACTTTCGCCCATCTCTTGCTCCATTGCCAGAACCGATGTCTTTCTAGCCCTCACCCTCACCGCCCCACTCCTGTCCCGGACAAGTGTCAGTGGTCCACACTAGAGTTTGGGATTGTTTAATGTATGGCTAATTTGGGGGAGTCAATTTGAGAGTGGAGTGGAAGGAAGGCGATTTGGGAGGGCAGCCAAGTCTCTGGGAAGGGGTGACAGACGCTTCCACACTTCTCTGCATAAAAGAAGCCTCTCAAGGTTCCCAGCAAAAGAGACCATAGCCAAAGAGGTTTTGGCTGAGTGCTTCCGCGGTCACCGCGAAAGTCCCCTCGGCTCTTCTTCCAGCGGCGGTCTTCTCCGGCTGAGTGAGTGCCTTTAACCTCTAGCTAAACAGCCCTGAGCTCAGTCCAAATGTGCATTCTCTCCAGGCCTCCCTGGGCCCGGAGCGCAGGGTCTCCGGGGTGCTCTCAGCCAGGGCTGTTCGGTAAATATCGCCGCGGGTGCCCGTGGCTGCAAAAACTCCTTACCTACAGGACCCTGGCTCCACAACCTGGGAGCGAAAAACCAAGGGCCCACATTCCAGGCCTCTTTTCTTTCCCATTTCCGCGCAGGGAGCGGGGGCTGCGTGTGCGTGACGCGTACACTCGGCATGCGCCCTTGTGTGAGCCGTGTGTGTCCACTGCCTGCTCACCCGAACCGTAGTGGTATGCCCCGAACCTCGGAGGAGTAGAAAACTCGCTCCGAATCTGATTTCCTATCCTTCCCGAAAGCCTCACGAGCTGAACATTTTTTGTTTTCCTGCAGTAAACCGTTTCCCATACATTTGAGTTTGCAAACTACAACCATGTAGTCCATTTGTATGGCATTTTGTGGGCGCTAGGGCTTGCTTATTTTTTAAATCTTTGCCTTCTAAACAACTAGCATCCACGGCCCTCAACACAGAAAGCTCGACACAAAACAATGACTGATCGGTACTAGCCCCCCCCCCCCCATTTCATATTACTTCCCCCAGTCCTGTAATTTTAATGGCCTCTATTAGCCACAGGGAATATAGTAAGTATAACGGAGATTTTGTTTGAATGTGTTAAGTTCGTTATTTTTCTGATTTCTATTTACTCAGGATAAATAATCATATATCAGTTATTCAGTTAGGTGACAAGGCTAGTAATTGGAATAAAAAGAAAAACATCTCATCCTTATCTCTTTCTATAACTAGATATAGCGCTAATAAGACTGCATCAATCTTATCTAGCAAATAAATAAAATAGACAAACAAACAAATTCGTCTCCAACAAGTTAATGCGGTGTATCTGAGTGGAAAGTAGATATTTTCACGCAATCTGGAGATGAGGAGTGACTTTTAATAAAATCACAAGAAAAACAAATGTAATTCTGTAAGCCATTTCTTGGAGCCGCCTGCGCCCACCTCCTCCCCTCTCCCTCCCTGCCTAGCATCGCTGTCCCTACCTCTGTCTTTTCATAAACAGTGAGTCCCAGTCTAGGGCTGACACTGCACAGAAACTAGGCTCTTCCAGCTACCCCTGGCCAGGCTGGGGCGAGTGGGGGTGGCTATCACTATGTAGGTAGTGAGCCTTCCTGAAACAGAATTTTCTCCTATCTGTTCCTCCTTTATCGTCCTGCCCTTGCTCTACCTTTTGCTTCCTTTTTCCTCTTTCCTTTTACTTTTCCCTCTTCCCCCTATGCTCTTCTCCCTTTCTCCTTTTTCTTCTTGTTTCTGCCTTCTCATTTTCCCACTCTTTCCACTCATTCTCTTTCCTTTCACCCTTTCTTTGCCTCTGTCCTTTTGTCTCCTTTTTCAATTTTTCTTCCCCTCTCTTTTTTTCTCTCTTTATCTCTATTCCCCTTCCTCTCTTTTCTTCTCCCTCCCTCCCCCACCTTTTCTCTCTAGCCCCTTCCCTTGCTCCTCCCGGCAGCCAGAGTACGGCTAATTTCGGGCGTCTATATTCACTCAATTAGAGAAATCTACAGAGAAGATCGATCTTCCATCTGCAGACATGCCAGCTTAACAAATTAGATTCTTGTTTCGTGCAGGTGATTTGGTGACAGTTGGGGAATTAGAAGTAATAAGTTGTTGTGTTTGAGTCCAGGCCCCGCCACGCGCGCGCGCCCCTCCCAGCCCGCGGAGCCCCCGGCCCTGTCGCCGCCCAGGCGCTCCCTACCGACCCCCCCCC
Organism: Saccopteryx leptura; assembly: GCF_036850995.1. Lineage (NCBI taxonomy): Eukaryota > Metazoa > Chordata > Mammalia > Chiroptera > Emballonuridae > Saccopteryx > Saccopteryx leptura. Next base: position 131,339,617 of record NC_089506.1, on the reverse strand, counting down.
CCAGTCGGCCTGCGCCCGACGTCGCTGCCGCCGCCACATCCCCCGCCGTAATTAGTGCTGCTGCCCTCCATGTGGGCTCGATTAAACCGTGATTTAGCCGAAAGAAATATAATTATGGCTGCAAATAAAATAATCAGCATTGAAGAGCGATTTCCTTAATGAGATGGAGCGGTTGCACGTCACGGAGTAAAGGGGTCTCATTAAGAGGTGGTAATGAGGCTTGGGTGGATGGTGCAGTTACAAAATAGCCCAGCTCTTCCGCAGGCCCGACCCGCCGGCCCGAAGAGGCCACGGTCCCGGAGGGGCGCGCGGGCCCTTCCCACCTCGCCCCCAGGGGGCGCAGCGCCCGCTGCCAGGCCGCTTCCGTGCGGCGGGGCGGGGAGCGGCAGGCCGGAGCTTCCGCGCTAGGCCCCGGGGCGGCGGGCTGCTCTGCGGCCCCTGCCGCCCAGCCCGGCCTGCCAGCTCCGCAACCGGGAGCCGGGTTTGCACCGATAACTTTGAGGACATCAGTCTCCGCAGGAGCCGGTGGAAGCCAGGGGCCCCTGACTGGGGCGGGCGCTGAGGGGCTGTTCAGGGAACCCCTTGGCACAGATGGGAAAGCTCCTCGTACGGCTGGGAGTTGGATTAGGAAAGAGGGTGTCACAACAAACAGATGTTTAGAGGCGGGAGACTCGACCGTAGGAGGCGTCAGCAAGTGGAAAACGCTGAGTCTTCAAAAGTCCGGCTTCGAGTCCTGACTTGAGGGTTCTCATTTTCTCCACATCACCTTCCATACTTTATTAAAGTACTGAAAAAGGCAAAAACTCTGTTTAATCGTTTCGCACAAGGAGAGTCATGAATAAATTATTCCAAAGATTTCAAAAATGGGCAGCTCTGACTTTCCTCCGTTAGTAGGTTTAGGACAGCTTATGAATGCCTTCTTGACATCAAGGTGTGTACTTACCCATGTTCCCAATGGCCAAATGTGCTGATACCTCAATATGTATTTCTAATTAGATTAACTCTCTCCTTGATTCAGTTTTATCATTTGGAACCATTCTTAATTGGACAAAGAAACACATTATACACACAAAGTAACCAATAAGGCAGCTGACACATTTTCCCTTTTTCATCTAATCAAGATTAACCGAGCACCTACTATGTACTAGACACCGTGTTGGACACTGGGGAGGAGGGAAAGATGAACAGAGGGATAGATCCTTGGCCTAGTGGAACTTAGAGTCAATCATGTCTTGTGTTGGATTTTTAACATGGTGGATCCTGGCCATCAGGCATTTTGCAGCCTGTGGGAGGCAGGGCTAAATCTGAAAAGTTTGTTTTAATGTGCTCTGACCCTCGCCCCTTTGAAATCCCCCCTCCTCCAGGAACATGGCATCCTGAGGAAGAAAGTAATTTGATAAATATATTTCCTAGGTGTTAGGAGTTAATACAATACCCTTTATAGGGTTATTTTAAAAGAAGACAGCAAGGAGAGGCATGTTGCCTAGACAAATGATTTTTCTATATCTTTCTGGTGGTAGTGGGGGGCTTGAGAGAGGAGGCTTTGGGGTTAATCCTTACTATCCAAACTTACTGCTTCCCTAATCAGCCTCACTGGCTCTGGTGGAAACTCTTGCATTTAAAAGAAAATTTTATCTTGGGGAGTCATAGATGCCTTTGAGAATCTGATGAAAACTATGAACCTTCTTTCACTAAAGTGCATATATTTGCATACAACTTCAGGGAGTTAAGGCCTCCTACAAGCCCCAATTTATGAAAAAGTGGTATCTAAGTGAGACTTTAATATTTGTGATTAAGACTTTCAGATAAGAAATAATGCAAATCTCCAGAGGGGTTCTACCAATAAATCTGAATCTAGAGAAGAGATGGGTCAAGAATCAAAAAAATAAACTGCCAAACCAGTAAGTTCCAAGAAAACAACAGGTAAAAGATGTGTGCAGTCAAACAAATTTATAACAAATTCATATCTGACCCAAATATTGGTTGATATTAATCCAAATCTATATAAAAATTTCCCTGTTACAGAGAGTTGTCAAGAAACCTACTTTGTCAGGTAGGCAGCTCTTGCCCCAGATACAGGTGGGGCAGTTTGGCACTATGGCTGTGGGGGAGGGGGTGATGGGGGGTTGCTGCACCAATTGCTGTGTCATAAATATGCAGTTCTTTCCCTGGATGGAGGTGCAAGTGAATGTAATTAAAATTCACACACTGGGACCACAGGGAGCGTTGAGTGATTGATTAAAAGTCTGTCTTAAGCTCACTAAAGCCCCTAAATCCAAAGCTTAAGCTAATTCTCTATTCACTCCCCAAAGGCATTCTACACATTAGGGCCTGAAACCAAGCAGCAGAGCTGGCTTCTCCACCCGTCGATGCTTTCTCAAGATGCTAACATAGAGAACCAGTCTTTTCTGGGCAGAAGAGAGTTCTTTCCTGACGGCTTTGGTACAGGATTTATGGATTTATTCTCCCCATCTTCCTTGCTTTTTGGGAGGTCCCAAGTCACCCATTAGGAAGGATGTTGACTTTTCCATATATATTTTTTCCTAGCATAATCTTTTACTTCACTCCCATGAAACAGCTGCATTTGGGAGTATTTATCAATTAGGATACATACAGGGTGAGGCAAAGGTAGGTTCACAGTTTAATTCTGTATTATTATTTATTAATTGTATTCTTACCATGTGAACAACTATAAACCTACTTTTGCCTCACCATGTAGTAGGCTGCTGTAACAACGTTCCCAGAGAAGCTTAGAAAAGATAAAATTTACTCAATTTTTCACATTCTAAGGCTGATATCGTAGCTCCAAAAAGTTGGGAGCTTCAACAATAAAGAAGCACCCAATTTTCTTTACTACTGATCTGTCTTCCCTAATATTTGGCTTCCATCTTGTGGCTGCCCCAGCTCCTCTCATTGCCTCTGTAGTTTAGAAAAGGGAGATGAAGAGAGAGGCTCACCTTTTTCTTTTAAGGACATGGCTAAAAATGCATCTCTCACTTCTTCTTATAAAACAGTGACTGACATTTAGTCTCTAGGCAGGGGTCCCCAAACTATGGCCCCCCACAGGCCGCATGCGGCCCCCTGAGGCCATTTATCCGCCCTGCTGCACTTCCGGAAGGGGCACCTCTTTCATTGGTGGTCAGTGAGAGGAGCATAGTTCCCACTGAAATACTGGTCAGTTTGTTGATTTAAATTTACTTGTTCTTTATTTTAAATATTGTATTTGTTCCCGTTTTATTTTTTTACTTTAAAATAAGATGTGTGCAGTGTGCATAGGGATTTGTTCATAGTTTTTTTTTATAGTCTGGCCCTCCAACGGTCTGAGGGATAGTGGACTGGCCCCCTGTGTAAAAAGTTGGGGGACCCCTGGTCTAGGCCATACTTACCTCAATGGATTAAAGTCTCAGAGGAAAGTTAGAATTATAGTCTTTACCTGAACTAGTTAAAACAAAAAATGAGTCTCCATGGCTTTCCTGCTCTGGGAGGGACATAACTGCCATCTTTAACATGGCCCTCACTATGATTTGGCCCTTCATCCTCATGTTTCCCCTGTATTAATACTGAAAGATTAGTGTGCTACGGGGGAGGGAGGGAGAAGTGGAGGCAGAGGGTCATTTAGAAGTACAACACAACAGTCCAAGGGAAAGAGCATGGTTGTTTGGGCCAGAATGAGAGCAGAGGGAGAAGAGATAAGTGGTTGAAATCTAAAGGAAGTTCTTAGGAAGGGCAAAGGATTTACTTCTAGAGGTGGGATATGAGAGAGAAGAATCTAGTGCAACAGTATTCATTGTTCATCTATTCATTCACTCACCAAATTGTTCTTGAGTGCTGTCTATGAGTCAAGCACTGGGCTGGGACCTGTGGATTCAATAGGTATGGTCATTCCTTTACAGTTGTCAAAGAAATAGACTGCAGAGAAGCAAATACAAATTTGATTATATAATAAAAAGCAAATGCCATAGGCTGCAAAATAGCAACACAGAGGAAACTAACCTCATCTAGGGGTCTGGGAAGTGATGCCTAAGCTGAGACATGAAGGGTACATGGGACTTGGCCAGGGAATTGAGGTGAGATGAGGTCAGGAGAGGAAGAATGTTCCTGCAAAGGAATTTTCTCCAAGTCCTACTTCTTTGCATGGCTTCATGTTGCCTACTTGGGATTGCACGTGAAAGCCTGGGCTAGGAAGTCAGGAAACTTGAACTTAGTTCATGCTGTCTCTTTAAAGAAAAAATGCTTTTTGAAATTCAATTTAAGTTAATTCAATTCAACAAACATTTGTAGGTGATGGGCCAGTTTCCCAGCCCCTGAAGACAATAGCCTCTGGTACCGTTTAACTGAGAACAGATAATAAAATTGAAGTTGTTGAATTTTAGGAAATTCAGAGGCATTCTCTATAAGGTCAGACCAAACCTCAAAGGATTTCAACCTAGAAAGACATGCACTAAAGGGTGGTGTAATTAAAATCGATATAATTCAGTAAATTATAAGAAATTGAAATAGATTAGTAGACAACACACAATCTTCAAGACAAGCAAAAAGAAGTCTTTTATACATGGGAAATCAAACCACCTCCAAAAGGTGGTAAAAGTTCTGAATTTATTAGGATGAGGATTCAGTGGCTATAAAAAAGACAAACAACCACAGAAAGAATTACAGCAGCTTAAACAAGATAGAAGCTTGTTTCTCTCTCATTTAAGATGTAAAAAAGCCAGGACAGTGAGGAAGGTCCATGGGATCAGAGATCCAGCTTTGTGTAGAGCTTGTCCAGAATGAGAGCACTCAGTTGTCTGATGGTGATGTGTCCAGATGGCCCTGTTGTTCAAGAGTTCATGTAGCCTTTGCAAGGGAAGCTGGGCTCTCCCTCTCCAGCTCTGTGATCAAGTTTAAGCCCTGGAAAGGGAGTCCAGGGCAGAGATTTCCATATGATTCATTGGTGGTGAGGGACTCAGTGTTTGGACAAGGGACTGCACTAAGATTTGATGTAGACAAAGAATGCTTCTATGAAGGGTAATCTGCTATCAGAATCACATCAGTCTTTAATGATCAGTGCCTAACATTTCAATTTTTAAAGGATGAGAAACGGAGGGCCAAAGTAGCCAAGGCATCACAGAGGCTAGTGGAGAATGAGGGCGGGGCCTCAGGTCTCCCACTCCCCAGGTCTGTTTCCACTCTCCCAAATAAACCTGCTCAGTGTCATAGAAACTGCCAGGGTTGGGATGCAACTCTTATTAAAAGAACGCCTGCTTGCTGAGCTTCCCTACAACGAGCTGGGAATGGAGGAAATAGGGTGCCCACCTCCTGAGGCTGAGGTCAGACACTGAGCTTCATGCAGAGCAGGCTGGTGGGAAGTGCTATGGCCACGTTTGCTATCTGCACTTCTAATTGGCATCCATTTGTGTACGAATCTCCTACATTCTTGCTGAGAAGTTGTATTACTGACCATGGTGATTCTGGAAACAATAGGACTGGCCCCTGGAGAGCTCCATTCTAATCCAGGGTGGAGGTAGGGGGTGTCCACGTGGGAGTAAAGTTCTAACAGGCCTGGGGCAGGCGGGCAGCCCCTAATACAGCTCCTGTGGGCCTGTGAGTGCCTCAGCAGTACGTGGGGGGCAAACCTTTGCAGAGCTGCTTGATCCTCAGGGCATAGGGACGTGGCATGTCGGCAGCCCTTTGAGATTCCCATGGTCCCGTGTTCAGTTTGGGTCCTGTAGCTATACAGGAAAACTGAGAATATTGATCTGCTCATAAGCCCACCATCAAGTTGTTCTTTTTCTCCTGAAATTTAGTGTAGGGCTTGTGATAGACTGAGGAATGGCCGTCCCACATAGCAACTGCACATGGGCACTCAGGCCACTTCAGGTTACCTCGTAGGCAGCTTGAGATTGGGAACTCCTGATTTTAATATTCTGTTGTCATTGTTCTTTATCACTCACACAAGGTCACCACATTCCGCATGGAGAGATGGTGCAAAGTGGACTCAGTCCTGGAAAAGGGTCCTATAAACACTATGCGATCTGGGCTGTCAAAGTACACACACACACACACACACACACACACACACACACACACACATTTCCTCCTCACCCTAGCCTACAAGTGCCATCACCTATCTCCTACCTCCCTTTGGTGTACCACACCCCAGCCACGTGGGCCTCATGAAAATTCGTAAGAGAAATCCACACCCTGTCCCAGTAGAGGCGAGCTCTACCTCGATCAGGGGTCCCTGGTTCAACTTCCCCGTGCAGTGGGGCACTCCTGCTTACCAGCAGGGCTGGCGGCCTCTTCAAGACTACTCTTGAGGTGACTATGAGGATGCTACTTATTGGTACTGAGACCAACTGCCACTGGAGGAAAAACATGACCAACACACAAGTTAGTTGCAAGAATCACAAAGGCAATTTATTACTCACAAATCCTGTGGTGTGCCTGGGTACAGCTTATTGGGGCCCTATCAGCGTGCTCCTTTTGGCTGTCCTTGGTCAGAGCGGTGTGGAGACAGTCCATGTTCAACGTTGGAGTCTGGACAACGACGACTGACTGACTGCGGTTCAGGAGCCCATTCTAAAAAACCTTTACATGCAGCACCTCTCACCATATGGTTATCACAAATCACATAGACATCTGGCTATTGCCAGGGTTCACTCTTACCACTTCGCACTCCTTGCTTAGCTGTTCACCCAGCGCATAAATATTTTTAGTTTCACTTTGTATTAATTTTAACTATTTACAAGTTTTCCTATTAATATTTCTACAACTTATTTTCCTATAACACTCCCCTAATTCAAAGCCTTTACACATGCTGCCCCCCTCCCAAAAGAAGTTCTTCATTCTTCACATGGCTGGCTTCTCCTCAGCTCTTCAGCTCTCGGTGTAAATCTCACCTCTAAGGGAAGGTTCTCATTACCCTCTAAACAGGCCCTGTGCTTACCTCACCCCTGCATCCGTTAGTGCCCCCATGGCCCTCTCCCAGTGTTAATAACTGAGTTTATTAAGCAATTGCTTGTCTGTTCTATGTTTCTCCCCTTATAAGGTGAGCTCCCTGAAAGCAGGCCTATGTCTGCTTTGTGCCTAGAATACAATAGGTACTCAAAATGAATGAGATTTACTCATTCATTTAAATATTTTTGATATTTTTAAAATTTCAATTTTGATAAATAATGATGTGATTCAGAATTAGACAGAAAAAAAGAAAGTCTCATTTTTGCTTCTGTTCCAAAACCTCCCAGCTCCTCTCTTCACAGATGACAGAAATTACTTTTTATTTGTGTATGCTCCCAGAGAAAGTTTAAGCATACAATTATTTATATATGTGTGTCTTTTTAGGTTTACCCCTTTTAAATCCTTTTATAGTCATATACTATATATGTATCATCTATCTAATCCATGTTTTGTTGGGTTTCTTTGTATTTTTCTGAAGCTGGAAACGGGGAGAGACAGACAGACTCCCGCATGCGCCCCACCGGGATCCACCCAGCACGCCCACCAGGGAGCGACGCTCTGCCCACCAGGGGGCGATGCTCTGCCCCTCTGGGGCGTCGCTCTGCTGTGACCAGAGCCACTCTAGCGCCTGGGGCAGAGGCCAAGGAGCCATCCCCAGCGCCCGGGCCATTTTTGCTCCAATGGAGCCTTGGCTATGGGAGGGGAAGAGAGAGACAGAGAGGAAGGAGGGGGGGTGGAGAAGCAAACGGGCGCTTCTCCTATGTGCCCTGGACGGAAATCGAACCTGGGTCCCCCACACGCCAGGCCGACGCTCTACCGCTGAGCCAACCGGCCAGGGCCTCTAATCCATGTTTTTATATGCTTTTTTATCAAATGGCAGCATACTTACATATATTATCTCATGTCTTGTTTTCTCTTTTTTTTCTTTTCTCCTTTTACATAACAGCATAATTTAGATAGCTTTTCATATCAGTATATAAAGAATTTTCTCAGTCTTTTCTGCATCTGTATAGTATTCCTTTGCATGGATTTTCATAATTTATTCAACTCATCCCCTATTGGTGAACATGTAGGTTATTTCCATTCTTTTGCCATTAAAATGATGCTTCATCATTTTACACATGTAAAATATATATATAGACCAAATTCCTAGAGGTGTAAAGAAAGACCAGGGAAAAGTATGGCAAATTGTCATCCATAGAAGTTGTGCCAATTTACACAATATATAAAAATGCTTATTTCTCCTTGTGTGTTATAAAATTCCTGGATCTCAGTGCAGTTTTAGTATGCATTTCTATATTACATGTGGATTAAGTATTTTTTCTTATGTTTAAGATCCACTACCATGGCCAGGTAGCTCAGCTGGTTAGAGCATCTTCCCAATACACTAAGGTGGCAGGTTCCATCCAGGGTGATGGCACACACAAGAATCAAGCAATGAATGCATAAATAAGTGGAATAACAAATCAATGTTTCTCTCTCGCTCCTTTTCTCTCTAAAACTAATCAACAACAACAACAATAATAATAAAAAACCACTAGTATTTCCTTTTCATGTTCCTTTTTCCTGTTTGGTTGTGGATCGTATTTTTATTGATTTTCTGAAATTTATATATATTAGGAAAGTAACACTTTATACATATGGTTACAATTTTTTTTTCAGTTTGATCTTTGTCTTTTGACTTGATTATGGTATTCCGTAGACTGATTTATCAATATTTTTTTCCTATGGCTTCAGGGTCTTCTGTGTTTTCTTCATTTTAAAAATTAAAGTATTGCCCTGGCCATTTGGCTCTAGAGCATTATCCCGGTGTGTGGAAGTCCCAGGTTTGATTCCCAGCCAGGGCACACAGGAGAAGCGCCCATCTGCTTCTCTACCCCTCCCCCTCTCCTTCCTCTCTGTCTCTCTCTTCCCCTCCTGCAGCTAAGGTTCCACTGGAGCAAAGTTGGCCTGGGAGCTGAGGATGGCTCTATGGCTTCTGCCTCAGGTGCTAGAATGGCTCCAGCTGCAATGGAGCAATGCCCCCAGATGGGCAGAGCATCACCCCCTAGTGGGCATGCCGGGTGGATCCCAGTCGGGTGCATGCAGGAGTCTCTCTGTATCCCCACTTCTTACTTCAGAAAAATACCAAAAAAATTGAAGTATTGAACTATTTGGAATTTATTCTTAGTAAGATATGAGTATAAACACAACTTTGTTTTTCTTTATCACACATTGCCCTGGAATTATTTGTCTCCACAGATCTCTAAATGATACCTGAAATGATACTTTAAAGCTTTGTGTTTACTTGTTTTTTGTCTATCACAAGATCATCAATTGACTATGGCCATTTTTGTCTTCACTGTATATCTAACAAACCTCTGGGACATAACAAATGCTCAATGAGTATTCAGATAATAAAGAAGGTGTATCAGAGAGTTACAATCACAATAATGCATTAGGATAAAGCACCTCAAACTCAGGGGGATATCACACACAGTCACACAGAAATAATCCTGATACCTGGATTCTTCCTCCCAGAGGTTCTGATTTAATTGGTCTGGATACAACCTGGGCATCTGGGTGTGTGTGTGTGTGTGAATTGCCTAGAAGCTTATGTCCAACAATGTTTGAGAATCTTTATTTTAGATAATATTCTAACAGATTATATCAAAGTTTTGAGTTGTGTAATTATGAGGCTATTATCTGAAGCATAGTAGTGAGGAAACTGAGGGACTTAGAAAATAAAGTAAACTTGGATTATGTTTACAAAGAACAAAAAGATGAAAGTTTTGTAACTACACAGGGATTTAATCAACATAAGCAGTCAAACTGTAGAATACAGGTTTCATTGTGAATAGTAATACAGTTTATCTCATGAAAAAGGGGAGGGCTTCTTGTTAAACGCATCAAAGCTCAAGAATATTAAAGACATAGAAAGTTTGTGTTGGGCCTGACGTGTGGTGACACAGTGGATACAGTGTTGATCTGGAACACTGAGGTCACCAGTTTGAAACCCTGGGCTTGGCTGGTCAAGATACATATGGGAATTAATGCTTTCTGCTTCTTCCCCCTTCTCTCTCTCTCTTTCTCTCTCTCTCTCTCTCTCTTGTTCTCTAAAATGAATAAGTAAAAAAGATAAAGAAAAAAAAGAAAGTTTGTGTTACAATGATATATATTGTCAAATATGTTGCGGAAGAAATTGGCATTTGCTCTTGTTATGAGACACTCTCAAGACAACCCTGTAGAGTTAGTCCAAGACCATCTGGAGTATCATCATCATTTCTTCACAGAAGTAGCAGGCGAAACGTTTTTTAAAAAGGTGATGATTTATCTATTGTTCTTTGGCAAGGTCTTGCCAAGATCCCTGGACTTCTCCTTCAAAGACAGTCTATATTAACCAACCCCTTGCCTGAAACTTCTTTGTTTATCTTTGCTTGATTGATTTTCTGATATGTTTCCTGCATACATAAACTGGAAGAATCTTCTCTCTTTGTAACTCAGGTAAAGGAAAATAAATTTAGATGAATGGATATCACCATAGGGCCACTACACCAGGGAAGGTAAGAAGTCGGGATTCTCCTCTTTCATCATTGGAACATCCACACGGTTGTCACACAGGGGACTCACCAACCTCTGGAGTCCAATACTGTTTATGTTGATGAGTAAGTAATATAAGCTATTACTTGACATTGTAAATTATGAATAAAGAAAGGAGAAACCCTTTGGTTAGTATTTTTTCTTAGGGTCCTGCAAACCATCTCATTGTGTTTAGAAGAATCAAAGTGCTGCCTAGCCAGAGAAGGAGTCATGCTAATTGTGGCAAGCTCTAAAATAACTGTGTGTTTTGAGTGGCATCTAGTACTCAACAGGCACTTAAAAAATATTCACTAATAACATTAGGCCACTCAGCATCAACCAGAAAGATAAGGCCATTTTTTTTGTTGTTTTATACTTCGGTAATTGATAAAAATAATTGCAAAGCTTTAAATGTTTGGCAGTGATTAGCTAAAACCATCACCTCAAAGCCCTTCCCACTTTGATAAACTCATTCCCATGAAAATACTCAGAACCTGAGGAACAGCAGGGAAAGAAGCCAATAAAGGCAGCTCAATGAGTTTTATATTATCTCCATAAGCTATCTACTCTAGCCATTTTGAATGATCTATGTAAATTAATTACACTTTTTAATTAGGTGGTCTTTTAGCTTGCATATTGAAGTTTACCACTAATTATTGCGAGGCAGGAGGTCACTTGATTGGTATGGGAAACGAGAGGCCTTTATTTCATTGAACTGAAACAAGGAAAAAAACTATAAAATTTATGCCAGTTCTCAAAATTCAAACTGTGCAGCTCTTGTTCATTTTTTTTTTTTTCACACTCAAATTCCCTTCTATGGCTCCTGGGGGGTTTTCCTTATGAATATGAGAATGACTTCTAAACACACACTGACTCAAAACTATTACAAAAGAATAGCTCAGAAGCCTAAATTTTGCATCTCTAATGGTAGGGGGGAAAAAATCCACCCTTTGGATATTAGTCACATTAAATGCCATTTAATTGCCAGTGCAGCTGTTTGCAGATGTGACTTTGTTTCTGCCAGCCAAACTGTCTGCGATTTTTATTAACTTCATCATTTAGAAAAACAGCAAAAACAACAAATCCTGCAAAAGCTAAAGCTGGCCCTGGCCAGTTGCTCAGTGGTAGATCATCAGCCCGGTGTGTGGATGTTCTGGGTTCAATTTCCAGTCAGGGCACACAGGAGAAGTGCCCATCTATTTCTCTACCCCTCCTCCTTCTCATTCTTTCTCTTCTCCTCCTGCAGCCATGGCTCAATTGGTTCGAGCAAGTTAGCCCAGGGTGCTGAGGATGGCTCCATGGCCTCGCCTCAGGCTCTAAAATAGCTTGTTTGCCAAGCAATGGAGCAACGACCCTAGATGGGCAGAGCATCACCTGGTAGGGGGCTTGCCCAGTGGATCCCAGTCAGGCACATGTGGGAATCTGTCTCTCTGCCTCCCTACCTCTCACTTAATTAAAAAAAAAAAAAAAAAAAGCTATACTGTATGCCAAGCAGAACAAAGTATTTTTTAATAAAAAAAAATATATATATAGTGGTAATTGTAGTGAACAGACTGCATTTAATACCTTTAAATTATTTTTGAATGACATTTTCTTGCATCATGCACCAGGATTCCAAATTTTCATTTTTCCCCACATTTTTGTCACCCGTGCTATCTAATAGTGGATCACTGGGTGGGGAATTTTGCAAGAAGCATTTGCTGATTTAATACAATCCTTAGTAAAACCAGATTTGAATAAAAACCACAGAGTGAATAAAAGTCTTGATGCAGAGGAATTCTTTTTTCTGCCACAGAGCAAGGCCCTCATTTTCATGCCAGCTCACACACACCCTCATAGTCCTGGAAGTTCAGTTCCTCTACTGCTGGCCGCATTTCTCCTAGGCCCAGGGCTATGCTTCTGTGAGACGGGCAGTCCAACTCCCCAAGAGGCAAGGGGTTATTTTTCTGGTCTTTTCTCCAGCTTTGCATTTCCAAGTCACTTCAGACAAGGCAGTATAATCGGAAGGTCATCAGGAGGCTTGTGCTGCAGGCCTGTCTTCTGCACAGACTGTGGTCAGCCCCTTCACTTCCCTGGTGGCTCCCGCTTCCCTCATCTGTGAACAAAGGAATTCATGCTCTCAAGTTTCTTCCACCTCCAGTAACTTCCAAGACTGCCATTGCTGACACTTTTTATCACAGTCAATGCATCATGTATTTATCTACAAGGATGAAAAGATCTTAGAAGCCAGGAACCTGATTTAATTCCCTTTCTTCACCCCTAGCACCTAAAGACTGAACATTGTAAAGGTGCAAAAAATATTTGTTGAATTTATGGAACTGTGAAAATCAAGACTGAAGTACTACATTGTATAAACAATAGTAGTAGCAGAAACAAACTTTGTTTGAGCACACACTATAAGTTAGGCATTATGCTAAATACTTCATATAGTTTGTCTCATTTAATTGAGGGAGACAAGCTCAAACTTCCTCTCCCCCCTATAGCACACTGCTAAATACAAACCATTCACATATGGATTTGTTCTTACCAGCAGAACCTCAGTTTTGCTTGGGATAGCAATGTAAACGTTAGAAACAATTACTTCCCCTTGATACCCTAGCTTTTGGGGGTAAACGATGCGGCCCCTTCTTGACCAATGAGATGTAAGTAGAAATCTGTTGGATAGAGCTTCCAGGAAAGCTTTTCCCTCCTAGATAAAAAGGGGAAATGTCAGTTAACATTTGCTGTTTGTCATTTCACCTCCTCTTGCTTCATGCCTTGGATTTGGACTCCATGCCTGCAGGCGAGTGCGTCAGCTGTCTTGTTACCCTGTGTACAAAGTCACAGGTAAAGGCTGGTGGAACAGGAAGTGATTTGGAGCCTGGATCCTTGGCAGCTTTCTTCAGTGGCTACAGCAGCCCTATACTGTGCCGTCAGACTGCTGGTTATATGAGAAAGCTAAAACTACTAGTACATTCTACCTTGCCCATGCTCCATTCTTGATGATACTACAGTAACTGTTTTCCCAAAAGGCAGTACTCCTGACTTTTGTTTTTTATCAGCTCTGGCCTCTTCATCCTCTTTCCACTGAGGGCCATGGCACTCCTGCCTCAGCGCCAGCTTCTTTTTCTTTTAAAAGATTTTATTTTTATTTATCGATTTAGAGAGAGGAGAGAGAGAGAAAGTGGGAGGAAGAGCAGGAAACATCAACTTACCATAGTTACTTCTTGTATGTGCCTTGACTGGGCAAGCCCAGGGTTTGAACCGGTGACCTCAGTATTCCAGGTCAACACTTTATCTACTGTGCCACCACAGGTCAGGCATCGCCAGCTTCTTCATGACTCTCTATTTTAACCTTTCTTTGACCACTTTTTTCATTTTTAGTTATCTTTATTTTTTTTTAATGAAACAAATTAGTTATAAAAACCTTTGTTCCTCTTCTTTATTAACTTTATTTCTCATTTTTTATACTTTTGATGCTCTGGTATGTGGGGCCTGACTAGGGAGACACTGCCTCTCCCAGGGCTAGCCAGTTCTTAGGAATAGCAGACACCTCACCAGGAGGTGTGCCTTTCAAATCTAACTAACTAACCCAGAGCCTTTACTCTGAACCATTATCTAACTTTACACTCTAGGAAGCAATATTCCTCTACCCTAATCACCCCAGGCCCAGGTACTGGACAACTGTAGACCACCACTTCAGCCAGAAATCCCAGAAATTATCTGTATTATTCAATTATTCAATTTTAAGCCTACTCAACTGTTTACCCTGCCTCACCCATTCCTTCCCACTAAAACCATAATCAGGTCCAGTGCCCCTGCTTCCCCTCACTCCGTCTGCCTCTGGAGTAACCCTGGTGCTTCCCTATGTGGTCCTGCATAGTGTGACATAGTCCTTCTTGAAAACTGTAACACACTATTTTATCAATGGCAATTGTCTCCTCCTTTCTACATCATCAACCCACAGTAGAGACTGCTCATCAACATACCCTCCTTTTATTTGGGTATGTTGGCCTCATCATACCCAAATAAATCCAAAATCCCAGGGACATTTTAAACAACTCCAGGAGCTTTCCCCAACCTTCTGTGTCCACCCTTTCACACCACATGCCAAGGAAAACACAGCTGAGATGGGAAGGAGGGACTCCTCTTATTGTACTTGCTGTTCTTACTCTATCTTCAACACTGGACTTGGTCACCAGTGTTAATCATGTATTCTAAGCCATTTAACTAGGAGTTATTATGGCCTTTCTTGACAGATTTCAAGTCCTTCCATTGCAAAAGGTTTTTGCAAAAGGTCTCTACACGTTTCTACAATGTTAGGTATATAATGATGATAAAATATACCCCAGAAAAAAATGAAAACTAATAAACTGGGCAAATGGAGTCTTAGAATATTAAAGTTGAATGGCCTTTAGGAATCATCTAGAGACCAGGCTCTATTCTAGTCTAACATCTCCTGTGACCTACAGAGGTACAGTGACATCTCTAGGTACACAGGGAGCCAATAAAATGGAAAAATATAGAAAATTGAGTGACTTCCTTCTCTGTTGAGCACTTAGTAAATACAAAAATCACAGGTATATGCTAGCGAGAGAGTAGGGTGTGAGGTAGACCAAAAGATAAGGCTGCCCTTGGTCCTGCCCTCTCTAGGAGGAGAGAATAAAAAGTAAATAATTAGAGCTCAGGGTACAAATGGGGCTTCTGGATGGAGATGAAGAAATTGACTACATGGATTGATCTCTTCTTTTTACCTAAACCCCACTAAGGAAATGCTACATAATTAGCCTGACCAGGCGGTGGCGCAGTGGATAGAGCATCGGAATGGGATGCGGAAGGACCCAGGTTCAAGACCCCGAGGTCGCCAGCTTGAGCGTGGGCTCATTTGGCTTGAGCAAAAAGCTCACCAGCTTGGACCCAAGGTTGCTGGCTTGAGCAAGGGGTTAGTCGGTCTGCTGAAGGCCCGCGGTCAAGGCACATATGAGAAAGCAATCAATGAACAACTAAGGTGTCGCGATGAAAAACTGATGATTGATGCTTCTCATCTCTCTCTGTTCCTGTCTTTCTGTCCCTATCTATCCCTCTCTCTGACTCTCTGTCTGTCCCTGTAAAAGAAAAAAAAAGCTACATAATTAAAAATGAATTAACCCACAAGGACAACAAGAACAGAATAGTAGTTGGAAGATTTAAACAGTTTCTAAAAATGAAAAGTAGAAAGAACAGAAGTTACTGACTTAGCAAACCAGAGGATATTAAAACATACTCTTATTTCTGGAAGGCCCCAAAGAGGAGAAGTGACAGGCTTTGCCCTGCAGTAGGACATGGGAGCTCAGTGGGGGTTGATGTACATCTCCTTCCCATCGTAACCCTACATGAGTCACTACCTCACTTTACCAAGAAGGAGAAGTTTTATTCTCTAGAGAAACTGAACGTGAGATGATCGGATTTGGAAACATATCAGAAAGACCTGGGATGAAGGTGCTAAAAATTGTGGAATTGGTGGAATGTGAACATTTGGCTCCCAACATCCCTCTCCCTTCCTTCAACTACTTCCCAAGACAGCAGCCTGGAGGATTCCTCTCTGGATAAAGGAAAAAGAACTGGAAGAAAAGCCTCCACAAACTAATGCTAGGGGGTGAGGGTGGGTCTTTCAAAGTTCTGCTTTCTACATCATCAACCCACAGTAGAGACTGCTCGTCAATAAGCCAATGCACACAAAATTTCTAGGCAGCTTTTTGGTGCCTCTTGAATATGAATGAATAGCCAAGAAGCATTAGACACTTGAGGAAAGCCTCCAAG
This sequence comes from Saccopteryx leptura, assembly GCF_036850995.1. Taxonomy (NCBI): domain Eukaryota; kingdom Metazoa; phylum Chordata; class Mammalia; order Chiroptera; family Emballonuridae; genus Saccopteryx; species Saccopteryx leptura. The sequence continues at coordinate 131,323,342 of NC_089506.1, read as the reverse complement.
GTGAAAGATGGAGACCAAACAAAGAGAATAAAGATTTTAGGAAACTGTAACAGTGCAGACAGCAGAATAAAATGTCAAGAGAACTAGAACACATCAGAAAGATGAGAAACTATTGCATTCATAAAACAAGTGAAATATGCTATGTAAAAGGAAGACTAAGAGATTAACAAATGCTCTTGGAAATTAAAAAAGATGACAGCTGAAATAAAAAATATTCAGTAGAAGGATTGGGAGGTACAATTGAAGAAACATCCCAGAAAATAGAACAAATTAAGATATGAAAATAAAACACAGAAGATAATACATATTAGAGCAGTGCTGTCTAATATGAATATATTACAATCCACATTTGCAATTTTAATTTTTCTAGTAGCCACCTTAAAAAAGTAAAAACAGGCAAAATTAATTTTAGTAATATGTTCTGTTTAACCCAACAAATCCAAGATACTGCTGTTTTTTTTATTCACTGATTTTAGAGAGAGGGAGAGAGAGAAACACCAGACTGTTGTTTCACCCATCCATGCATTCATTAGTTGATTCCCACATGCACCCTGAAAGGGACTGAACCTGCAACCCTGTCACATCTAAATGACACTCCAAACAGATGAGCTACCTGGCCAGGGCCAAGCTACTAGTATTTTAATATATAATCACAAAATTATTAATGAAATATTTTACAATCTTTTTTTTTTTTCATTCTAAGTCTTATAGCACACCTCCATTTGGACAATTCACTTTCTTTTTTTGACAGAGAGAGAGACAAAGACAGGGATAGACAGATAGAAAGGGAAAGAGATGAGAAGCATCAATTCTTCATTGTGGCACCTTAGTTGTTCTGGATAATCCACATTTTAAGTACCTAATAGCCACAGGTGGCTACAGGCTACCATATTGACAGCAGAGATGTAGAAGATCAACCCAGAACAGCCCGTATCTGATGAATGAGAGTTACAGAAAGAACAAAAATGAGGAAAACAGAGGACTCTGGCTACAGAAGGCTCAACACAGAGCAAGGCCGGAGACACCATGAGGAGGACAGAGGGCTGCAGGCTCTCAGTGCAGCTAGTGGATGGAGGCTGCAGGAGGGAAGGCCCCACATAAAAAAAAAACCAGACATAACACATTTAAAAGTTTAGAAAAATTCACTTGCCAGTTGTTTGGAAGACTTGTCAAAACATTTGAAAGAAAGTTAGTGATGGATTTATAAAAACCAAACAAAAAATACTGAAGCTATTACTAAGTACAAGGAAAATAAATAATTGTGGGAGGAAATTAAATATATAATCAAAGTACTTAATTAGCTTGAGAACTAAATTATCAGCTATTGTTATGGAAAGCCAATAAATGCTGTTTTGAGAAATTAAGAATCAAGCCATATAAGCACATTACTTAGAAATATGGAGGTAAACAACTGAAGAAGCAGCTGAAAGAGTTGAAACTATTTCTGGGGACAAAATAGTGGGGATCTTTTTGTGACATCTTAATATTATTTGATTTTTAAATACTCTGTTCATGTGTTAATAAAAAAAGTCATTATAAATACATATATAAGTAGTAGTGTTAATATCAATGAAGTGCAAAGAGAGTTCAGAGGAAAGTGTATATTTTCAGAACGAGGATAGGAGGGAAGGCTTCTTAGAGAACCTGGGATTTTCACTGCCCCCTGTTACAGGCTAGTATGGTAATATTAGCTTTTTTTCTTTTATTTGTAGGAGTGAGGAGGTATTCAAATAAATAAATTAAATCAATAGATTAGTTAGGGAAAGTGATATACAGAGAGGTTATAACTACTGATTCTCAGACTGTGTTCTGGGGACCAGCACCTTTAGCAATATCTGGGAACTTGTTAGAAATTGTGAATTCTCAGGCCCTATACAAGACCTATTGAATCAGAAATTCTGCGTTTTAATAAACTCTCCAAATGAGTCTGATGCACACTCAATTTTGAATATTGTTGGGTTGAACTGTCATCTCAGGATAGCGGTTAGGTATAATAGGAAGATCCAAAAGGGACTTTACTCATCATAATCATTTCTCACAGCAGCCATCTTGGTGCCAGAGGGAAGACAGTTGAAAACGGTAAAGCAAAAAAACAGAGAAAGCTAGAGCACTAAATCATATCATTAAGGTGCAGTTCAGAGTTCACAATTGTTACTGGCAGCAGAACAAATTCTATACAATTAGGGTCTTCTGAAAACTCTCTTTTTTCATTTCATCTCCTACAGCTATGCTGGTATATTATATAAACTCCAAATTCAAAGGTTTCTGTTTGTCCCTTCCTCTGGTCTCCCTAAAGACCTTCGATGACCCTGATTCTGACACCAATTCTAACTTGGGTTTTTTTTTTTCCTACACCACCAAGCAATTCTCCAACATCAGCTGGGCATCCTACAATTCAACTGAATTGTGACACAATTTACCTGGAGATAGCAACAGATCCCAAGGGTGAAGGGCTCAGTCTTAAAAAACTGTCCCTCTCTTTCTGCTTCATGTGCCCATCACAGGCCCATGTTACCACCTATGCTTCTGGGTGAACAGTTCTGGACTGGAGATTCCAATGACCCCCACCTTGCATTTGACTAATTTGCTAGAATAGCTCACAGAACTCAGAAAAACATTTTATTTACTAGACCACCAGCTTGTAACTCAGCTCTTCCACATGGAAAAGCTGCAGAGGGCAAGGTGTGGGAAAAGAGCCCAGAGCATCTGTGCCTTCTCCAAGTGTGCCACTCTCTCAGCACCTCCTTGTGTTCACTAGCTGAGAAGTGCTCAAAACCCCATCTGTAATGCCGGTGGCCTAGCCCAGGCAAGTTCTTATTGAATTTGGGCAGACGGTAGAGAAACTACAGAGCCAGAAAGTGTTGGGCCATCCTCATTTTTTAGAAACTCACAAAGACAGGTGAACAAATAAACAACAAAAAAAGAGCTAATAGAAACAAGATTACCACCAAGTTAAGAAAACTGAGAAGAAAACAAACAAATCAAGACTTCAAAGCAGCTCTACTAGGTAAGAAGATCACAACTGGAAGAAGTCTATAAGTCATACAGAGAATAATGGGTAGGCAGAGAAGCATAAGTCATATGCTTCAATAAGATAAGTCCTCAGAAAAAGTCCTGGACGAATTGGAAGTAATCAAATTACCAGATGCAGAGTATAAAATAATGGTTGTTAGGATGATTAAGGATCTCAAACCTACAATAGATTGACTTAATGAACACCTCAATAAAAAACATTGTAAGCATCATAAAGGACACGAAAATCATAAAGAAGAACCAGACAGAAATGACAAACACAATATCAGAATTGAAGACTACACTAGAAGGAATTAAAAGCAGGCTAGATGAAGCAGAGGATCGAATCAGCAACTCAGAAGACAAAATAAGTGAAAACATGGAAGCAGAAAAAAAAAAAAAAAAAAAAAAAAAAGAGGATCAAAAAGTCTGAGGAAACCCAAAGAGAGTTCTGTGACAACATGAAGAGAAACAATATCCGCATAATAGGGGTTCCTGAAGGAGAAGAGAAAGAACAAGGACTAGAGAAGCTTTTTAAAGAAATTATAGAAATGACGTCAGAGTAATGGCGGGGTAGGAAGCGATACCGCTAAATCTCCCCCAAAACTAAACAAGATCTTCAACCAGAAACAGAAAAACCTATACTAGGAGCCTCCAGATGCTTCGCAATACACCCGAAGGTATGGTCGAGTGAAAAATTGGCTAAATATATAACCAAATCCCAAAGGAAATAGGGAGTAAGAAATGCTCCGCCTTCCTCACTAACCTAAACAGGGCGGCTTTCTCTGGTAACTGTGAATATAGAAACTGAGGCGGGCAAAGGGGGTGAATAGATCCAGGCTGCAGCACAAACGGCCGAACCAGGCTGTGGCACGGAGATCCAAGCCGAGGAAAAACTGATCCTGTGGCAACCCGGGCAATACAAGCTAACACTCGCGCCAAACCCAAACAAAGAAAGACAAGCGGGGCAGCCATTTTACCTGATCTCCTGGTCGGTGCGCAGTTAGTGGGCGAGAGATTTCTTCCTAAGCCCCGGGAGTGGGTGCCCGTGTTACCCCACAGAGAGGCAGAGTCAGAGGCCTTTCTGTGGGCCGAAAGCAGAATCTCTGGGCAGCCCCAGCGCCCTGGGAAAGCCGCGCACAGGAGGGAGCGAGAACTAATTCCAACAGATGAAATTTTCCGTGCTGGTGGGGGTTTCACTCAGAGGGAAACGCGGCCAGCCTCATATCCTGGTCTGCGTGCGCAGATAGGGAGTGAGAGATTCCTCCGAGTGCCTCGGCAGTGCGCCCGTGTTATCGCACAAAGGGGCAGAGTCAGGGGCCTTTGTGTGGGCCAAAGCGGAATCTCGGGCTGCCCCAGCGCCTTGCAAAAGCCACGTACGGGGACGGAGCGAGAGCCAATTCCAACGCAGGAACTTTTCCATGCGGTTGGGGGTTTCACTCAGAGCGTGAGACTGCTGGCCGGATATCCTGGTCTGCACGCGCAGACAGTGAGTGAGAGTTTCCACCAAGCACCCCAAAAGTGGGCGCCCGCCTGTGTTACCGGACAGAGTGGCAGAGCCAGAGGTCTTTGAGTGGGTGGAAACCCCACCTGATTATGCTAGCAGCTCTGACTGACTGAGCCTTACCCAGAGCCCTGTGCTGAGTGGAAATAGAGTGGGGAGTTGCCAGCTCTTTGAGCCTCTTACTATCCAGGCAGAGGCAGCAGCAACCCCATTGCTGGATTATCAGGCTACTAATTGAGGAAGGAAAGACTAGGAGAAAGGCTCCAGGAACACGGACTCTCTCACTGTCGGAGCCTATAAATGCTAATGAGCCTCGACTGCCAACGAGACTAAAGCACAATACATGACATTGCCATAGAGACTTATCAACCGCAAACCTCTACCTGAGCATGCCAAAGGGACAGAACCCGGGGTACAGAGTCACTGACCAGGAAGAGGGAGAGAAAAGAAAAAGAAATAAGATAACCTCTCAAAATCAACAATAATCTGCAGACTTTATAACCTATCCCATTTTATTATATTTGTTCGTTTGTTTCTCTTATCTTCATTCTTGATACTTTTTTTCCTCCTCCAATTTGGCCAATTAACTCTCTGCCGGTCTTACTCTCTCCTCTCCTTGAACTACACTACCCATAAGTGTTACATCTCCCATTATCTTTTCTCTCCTCTTCCTTTCTCTCTATGAGGGTTGCACTCCAAAACCCTTAACTCTCTCTCTCTCTCTCCTTTCTTTTTTCTTCTTTTAGTGGTTCCCTCTTTTTTTCTCTCTCTCTCTTTCTTTTCTCCCTCTATATTAGTTTCTTCCTTTCTCCTTTACATCTCCTCTCATTCAAACCTCAATAGCAAACAAATTATCTTATCTGGGACTCAAACTTATGTTTGTGGCATTTTGGGGGGTTGCTACTTCACCTTTTTAACTCACTAGCAGTGCTCCCATCCCTGGCTCTCCATTTTATCTAGTTCTTATTCCACTAAATACAATAGTAATTTTTTAATTTGTCCCCCCATTTTTCTATTTTCCTCTTATTCCTCTCATCATAACTCTTAGACAACCAACACCTAAAAGCAAATCATTTTATTCTTGACCCAAATTTTTTCCTTATTTGCTTTTTGTGGGTCCATACCCCCTTTTTTTTTCTTTTTCTTTTTTTTTCTTTTTTTTTGCCCCTTTATTACTTTTCCCCAATTCAGGCCCTCCATCACAGGCATTGTTTGTTATAATTCACAGTTCACCACAAGATTTTCTCAAGAAAGAGGGGAGAGGAGAGGAGAGGAAAAAAGGAGGGGGGGAATAATTTCCTTTTTTTAAAATTTTTATTTTATTTTATTTTTCTTTATTTCATTATTAATTTTTTTTTTAAAAAAAGACAACTCTTCGATTTTTTATCTTTTTGATTTTTTTTAACTTTTTATTCTTTATTAAATCTCATTAATACTATCAACAAAACCACCCTCAGATGCCATTAAGGAAGAGAAAATCAAATATCATGGATACAAAAGAAAGAGAGGTAACACAGCTAGATGAGGAAAAATCTATGGAGAAAAAATTTAATATATTGGAAACCTTGGAGCTAAATGACAGAGAATTCAAGATAGAAATCCTAAAAATCCTCCAAGATATACAAGAAAACACAGAAAGGCAATTTAGGGAGCTCAGAAAACAACTCAATGAACACAAAGAATATATGTCCAAGGAAATTGAAACTATAAAAACAAATCAAACAGAGATGAAAAACTCAATTCACGAGCTGAAAAACGTAGTAACAAGCTTAGCTAATAGAACAGGTCAGATAGAAGAGAGGATTAGTGAAATAGAAGACAAGCAACTTGAGGCACAACAGAGAGAAGAAGAAAGAGACTCAAAAATTTAAAAAAATGAGATAGCCCTACAAGAATTATCTGACTCCATCAAAAAGAATAACATAAGAATAATAGGTATATCAGAGGGAGAAGAGAGAGAAAATGGAATGGAGAACATACTCAAACAAATAATAGATGAGAACTTCCCAAGCCTGTGGAAAGAACTAAAGCCTCAAGTTCAAGAAGCAAACAGAACTCCGAGTTTTCTTAACCCCAACAAACCTACTCCAAGGCATATCATAATGAAATTGACACAAACCACCAGCAAAGAAAAAATTCTCAAGGCAGCCAGGGAAAAGAAGAATACAACATATAAAGGAAGGCCCATTAGATTATCATCAGATTTCTCAGCAGAAACTCTACAAGCTAGAAGAGAGTGGACCCCAATATTTAAAGTCCTGAAAGAGAGGAACTTTCAGCCACGAATACTATACCCATCAAAGCTATCCTTCAAATATGAAGGAGAAATAAAAACATTCACAGATACAGAAAAGATGAGGGAATTTATCATCAGAAAACACCCACTCCAGGAATTACTAAAGGGGGTTCTCCAATCAGATACAAAGAACAAAAAAAAACAGAGCCACAAGTAAAAGCTCCAAGAAGAACACAATAAAACCAAATTTAAACTGTGACAACAACAAAAAGAAAGAGGGGGAGAAGATGGAGATTAACAGTAGCAAAGGACGATGGAGTGCAAAAGTACTCACAAAATAGTTCGCTACAATGAACAGGGTAGGGACCCTTTTCATTACTCAAAGGTAACCACCATTGAAAAAACCACCACAGAAGCACATGAGATAAAAGAGATAGCAACAGAGAAAAGATGTATGGAATACAACCAAATAAAAACAAAAGATAGAAAAACGAAAGAGAAGGATCAAACAAGACACAAAACTAACAGAAAGCAAGATATAAATGGCAATACGGAACTCACAAGTGTCAATAATTACACTAAGTGTAAACGGATTAAACTCACCAATAAAAAGGCACAGAGTAGCAGAATGGATTAAAAAAGAAAATCCAACTCTATGCTGCCTACAGGAAACTCATCTAAGTAACAAGGATAAAAACAAATTCAAAGTGAAAGGCTGGAAAACAATACTCCAAGCAAATAACATACAAAAAAAAGCAGGTGTAGCAATATACTCATATCGGATAATGCTGACTACAAGACAGCAAAAGTACTCAGAGACAAAAATGGCCATTTCATAATGGCTAAGGGGACACCGAATCAAGAAGACATAACAATTCTTAATATATATGCACCAAACCAAGGAGTACCAAAATATATAAGACAGCTACTTATTGATCTTAAAATAAAAACTGACAAAAATACAATCATATTTGGAGACCTCAATACACTGCTGACGGCTCTAGATCGGTCATCCAAACAGAGAATCAACAAAGACATAGTGGCCTTAAACAAAACACTAGAGCACCTGGATATGATAGACATCTACAGGACATTTCATCCCAAAGTGACTGAGTATACATTTTTCTCCAGTGTACATGGATCATTCTCAAGAATTGACCATATGTTGGGCCACAAAAACAACATCAGCAAATTCAGAAAAATCGAAGTTGTACCACGCATATTTTCTGATCATAAAGCCTTGAAACTAAAATTCAACTGCAAAAAAGAGGAAAAAAATCCCACAAAAATGTGGAAACTAAACAACATACTTTTAAAAAATGAATGGGTCAAAGAAGAAATAAGTGCAGAGATCAAAAGATATATACAGACTAATGAAAATGACAATACGACATATCAGAATCTATGGGATGCAGCAAAAGCAGTGATAAGAGGGAAGTTCATATCACTTCAGGCATATATGAACAAACAAGAGAGAGCCCAAGTGAACCACTTAACTTCCCACCTTAAGGAACAAGAAAAAGAAGAACAAAGAAAACCCAAAACCAGCCGAAGAAAGGAGATAATAAAAATCAGAGCAGAAATAAATGAATTAGAGAACAGAAAAACTATAGAAAAAATTAATAGAACAAGGAGCTGGTTCTTTGAAAAGATCAACAAAATTGACAAACCCTTGGCAAGACTTACCAAGGAAAAAAGAGAAAGAACTCATATAAACAAAATCCAAAATGAAAGAGGAGAAATCACCACGGACACCGTAGATATACAAAAAATTATTGTAGAATACGATGAAAAACTTTATGCCACTAAATTCAACAGCCTAGAAGAAATGGATAAATTCCTAGAACAATACAAGCTTCCTAGACTGAGTCAAGAAGAAGCAGAAAGCCTAAACAGACCTATCAGTAGAGAAGAAATAGAAAAAACCATTAAAAACCTCCCCAAAAATAAAAGTCCAGGCCCTGACGGCTATACCAGCGAATTTTACCAAACATTCAAAGAAGACTTGGTTCCTATTCTACTCAAAGTCTTCCAAAAAATTGAAGAAGAAGCAATACTTCCAAACACATTTTATGAGGCCAACATAACCCTCATACCAAAACCAGGCAAGGATGGCACAAAAAAAGAAAACTACAGACCAATATCTCTAATGAATACAGATGCTAAAATACTAAACAAAATACTAGCAAATCGAATACAACAACATATTAAAAAAATAATACATCATGATCAAGTGGGATTCATCCCAGAATCTCAAGGATGGTTCAACATACATAAAACGGTTAACGTAATACACCATATCAATAAAACAAAGAACAAAAACCACATGATCTTATCAATAGACGCAGAAAAGGCTTTCGATAAAATACAACACAATTTTATGTTTAAGACTCTCAACAAAATGGGTATAGAAGGAAAATATCTCAACATGATAAAGGCCATATATAATAAACCATCAGCTAACATCATATTAAATGGCACTAAACTGAAGGCTTTCCCCTTAAATCGGGAACAAGACAGGGTTGTCCACTCTCTCCACTCTTATTTAATGTGGTACTAGAGGTTCTGGCCAGAGCAATCAGACAAGACAAAGAAATAAAAGGCATCCATATCGGAAAAGAAGAAGTAAAGGTATCACTTTTTGCAGATGATATGATCCTATACATCGAAAACTCCAAAGAATCCACAAAAAGACTACTAGAAACAATAAGCCAATACAGTAAGGTCGCAGGATACAAAATTAACATACAGAAGTCAATAGCCTTTCTATATGCCAACAATGAAACAATTGAGAACGAACTCAAAAGAATAATCCCCTTCACGATTGCAAAAAAATAAAATAAAATACTTAGGAATAAACATAACAAAGAATGTAAAGGACTTATATAATGAAAACTATAAACCATTGTTAAGGGAAATCGAAAAAGATATAATGAGATGGAAGAATATACCTTGTTCTTGGCTAGGAAGAATAAATATAATCAAGATGGCTATATTACCCAAAGCAATATACAAATTTAATGCAATTCCCATCAAACTTCCAATGACGTTTTTTAAAGAAATAGAGCAAAAAATCATCAGATTTATATGGAACTATAAAAAACCCCGAATAGCCAAAGCAATCCTAAAGAAAAAGAATGAAGCTGGGGGCATTACAATACCTGACTTCAAACTATATTATAGGGCCACGACAATCAAAACAGCATGGTATTGGCAGAAAAATAGACACTCAGACCAATGGAACAGAATAGAAAATCCAGAAATAAAACCACATATATATAGTCAAATAATTTTTGATAAAGGGGCCAAAAACACACAATGGAGAAAAGAAAGCCTCTTCAATAAATGGTGCTGGGAAAACTGGAAAGCCACATACAAAAGAATGAAACTGGACTACAGTCTCTCCCCCTGTACAAAAATTAACTCAAAATGGATCAAAGATCTAAACATAAGACATGAAACAATTAAGTACATAGAAGAAGACATAGGTACTCAACTCATGGACCTGGGTTTTAAAGAGCATTTTATGAATTTGACTCCACAGGCAAGAGAAGTGAAGGCAAAAATTAATGAATGGGACTACATCAGACTAAGAAGTTTTTGCTCAGCAAGAGAAACTGATAGCAAAATAAACAGAAAGCCAACTAAATGGGAAATGATATTTTCGAACAACAGCTCAGATAAGGGCCTAATATCCAAAATATACAAAGAACTCATAAAACTCAACAACAAACAAACAAACAATCCAATAAAAAAATGGGAAGAGGATATGAACAGACACTTCTCCCAGGAAGAAATCCAAATGGCCAACAGATATATGAAAAGATGCTCATCTTCTTTAGCTATTAGAGAAATGCAAATCAAAACGGCAATGAGATACCACCTCACACCCGTTCGATTAGCTATTATTAGCATGACAGGTAATAGCAAATGTTGGTGAGGCTGTGGAGAAAAAGGAACCCTCATACACTGTTGGTGGGAATGTAAAGTAGTACAACCATTATGGAAGAAAGTATGGTGGTTCCTCAAAAAACTGAAAATAGAACTACCTTATGACCTAGCAATCCCTCTACTGGGTATATACCCCAAAAACTCAGAAACATTGATACGCAAAGACACATGCAGCCCCATGTTTATTGCAGCATTGTTCACAGTGGCCAGGACATGGAAACAACCAAAAAGCCTGTCAATAGATGACTGGATAAAGAAGATGTGGCACATATACACTATGGAATACTACTCAGCCATAAGAAATGATGACATCGGAACATTTAGAGCAAAATATTGGGATCTTGATAACATGATACGAAGTGAAATAAGTAAATCAGAAAAAACCAGGAACTGCATTATTCCATACGTAGGTGGGACATAAAAGTGAAACTAAGAGACATTGATAAGAGTGTGGTGGTTACGGGGGGGGAGGGGGGGATGGGAGAGGGAAAGGTGGAGGGGGAGGGGCACAAAGAAAACAAGATAGAAGGTGACAGAGGACAATCTGACTTTGGGTGATGGGTATGTAACATAATTGAACGACAAGATAATGTGGACTTGTTATCTTTGAATATATGTATCCTGATTTATTGATGTCACCCCATTAGAAAAATAAAATTAAAAAAAAAAGAAAGAAATTATAGATGAAAATTTTCCTAAATTGATGCAGGAAAGAGTCACACAAGTTCAAGAGCACCCCATTAAAAAAGAACCCAAAGAGATCTACACCAAGACATATCATAATCAAAATACCAAAACTAAGAGATAAAGAAAGAATATTAAAAGCCATAAGAGAAAAACAGTCAATTACCTACAAAGGAACACCCATAATAATGGCATTTGACTTTTCAACAGAAACACTTGAGGCCAGAAGGGATTGGCAAGAAATATTCAAAGGAATGTAGAACAAGAACCTACAACCAAGACTTCTTTATCCAGCAAGACTATTGTTTAAAATTGAAGGAGAAATAAAAAGCTTCCCAGACAAAAACAAAACAAAAAACTTAAGAAATTCATCACAACCAAACCAATGCTGCAAAAAATGTTAAGGGGCCTGCTGTAGACAGACAAAGCAGGGGGAAATATATATATATATATGGTAAAAAGAGGAATATAGACTTAAAGAAATAAATGGCAATAAACAACTACATATCAATAATAATCTTAAAGGTAAATGGATTAAATGCTCCAATCAAAAGACATAGGGTAGCTGAATAAATAAGAAAACAGGACCTGTACATATGCTGTCTACAGGAGACCCACCTCAAAGAAAAAGATACACATAGACTGAAAGTAAAAGGATGAAAAAAATATTTCATGCAAATGGAAATGAAAAAAAAAGCTGGGGTAGCAATACTTATATCTGACAAAATAGACTTAAAAACAAAGGGATAAAGAAAGTCACTACATAATGATAAAGGGAGCAGTTCAACAGGAAGAGATAACCATTATAAATATCCATGCACCTAATATAGGAGCACATAAATATATATATATATATATATATATATATATATATATATATATATATATATATATATATAAAGCAGATTTTGATGGACATAAAGGGAGAGATCAACAGCAATACTATAATAGTAGGGAATTTCAATACCTCACTAACATCAATGAATAGATCCTCAAGAAAGAAAATTAACAAAGAAACAGCAGAGCCTGACCAGGCAGTGGTGCAGTGGATAGAGCATCAGACTGGGATGCAAAGGACCCAGGTTCAAGACCCCGAGGTCGCCAGCTTGAGCACAGGCTCATCTAGTTTGAGCAAAAAAAAGGCTCACTATCTTGGACCCAAGGTCACTGGCTTGAGCAAGGGGTTACTCGGTCTGTTGAAGACCCACGGTCAAGGCACATATGAGAAAGCAATCAATGAACAACTAAGGTGTCACAATGAAAAACTGATGATTGATGCTTCTCATCTCTCTCCGTTCCTGTCTGTCTGTCTATCTCTACCTATCCTTCTCTCTGACTCTCTGTCTCTGTAACAAAAAAGAAAAGGAAAGAAAAGAAAAGAAACAGCAGAATTAAGGGACACACTAGATCAACTGGATTTATTTATTTTCTTTCTTTTTTTTTCAGAGACAGAGAGACAGTCAGAGACAGGGATAGCTAGGGACAGACAGACAGAAACAGAGAGAGATGAGAAGCATCAATCATTAGTTTTTCGTTGCGACAACTTAGTTGTTCATTGATTGCTTTCTCATATGTGCCTTGACTGTGGGCCTTCAGCAGACTGAGTACCCCTTGCTCAAGCCAGCGACCTTGGGTCCAAGCTGGTGAGCTTTGCTCAAACCAGATGAGCCCACGCTCAAGCTGGCAACCTTGGGGTCTCAAACCTTGTCCTCCGCATCCCAGTCCAATGCTCTATCCACTGCGCAACCACCTGGTCAGGCTAGATCAACTGGATTTAATAGATATCTTCAGAACTTTTCACCCTAAAGCAGCAGAATATACATTCTTCTCAAGTGTCCATGGTACATTCTCTAGGATAGACCACATATTAGGGCATAAAACGAGTCTCAACAAATTTAAGAAGATTGAAACCATATCAAGCATCTTCTCTGACCACAATGGCATAAAACTAGAAATCAACTACAATAGGAAAACTGAAAAACACTCAAACACTTGGAAACTAAACAGCATGTTATTAAACAATGAATGGGTCAACAATGAGATCAAGGAAGAAATAAAAAATTTCCTTGAAACAAATGAAAATGAGCATACAACAACTCAAAATCTGTGGGACACAGCAAAAGCAGTCCTGAGAGGGAAGGTTATATATAGCATTACAGGCATACCTTAAGAAGCTAGAAAAGCTCAAATAAACAACTTAATCCTGCAACTAAAAGAACTAGAAAAATAACAGCAAGTCAAGCCTAGAGGAAGTAGAAGGAAGAAAATAATAAAGATCAGAGCAGAAATAAATGACATAGAGACTAAAAAAACAATACAGAGGATCAACAAAACCAAGAGCTGGTTCTTTGAAAAAGTAAACAAGATCGATGAACCTTTAGCCAGATTCACCAAGAAAAAAAGAGAAAGAATTTAAATAAATAAAATTAGAAATGAGAGTGGAGAAGTAACAACAGACACAACAGAAATACAAAGAATTGTAAGAAAATACTATGAAGAACTGTATGCCTTAAAATTAGACAACCTAGGTGAAATGGACAAATTCCTTGAAAAATACAATCTTTCAAAAATCAATCAGGAAGAATTAGAAAACCTAAATACAGTGTGTCCATAAAGTCATGGTGCACTTTTGACTGGTCACAGGAAAGCAACAAAAGACAATAGAAATGTGATATCTGCACCAAATAAAAGGAAAACCTTCCCAGTTTCAGTAGATGTGGCAGCATGTGCGCATGTGCAGATGATAACGTAACACTGTGTATACAGCAAAGCAGCCCACGGCCATGCCAGTCAAGATGTGGAAGGTACAGAGGAAAGTTCAGTGTGTTCTGTGGCTCGCTAAATTCGAATCCGTGACCAAAGTGCAACGTGAATATCGGCGCGTTTATAACGAAGCACCACCACATAGGAATAACATTCCGTGGTGGGATAAGCAGTTGAAGGAGACCGGCAGTTTGGTGGAGAAACCCTGTTCTGGTAGGCCATCAGTCAGTGACGAGTCTGTAGAGGCTATATGGAATAGCTACCTAAGGAGCCCTAAAAAATCTGTGCATGAGCCCACATCAAACTGCACTGAATAGGTATAAAACTGGGAGAGTTTTCCTTTTATTTGGTGCAGATATCACATTTCTATCATCTTTTGTTGCTTTCCTGTGACCGGTCAAAAATGCACCATGACTTTACGGACACACTGTAGACCAGGGGTCTCAAACTCAACTCAGCATGTGGGCTGCAGAGCAAGATCACAGCCGTTCGACGGGCCACACTAGGTCTACAAAAGGCAACTGTTACGCAACACTTTTCTCACTGCAGTTGAAAACAAAAAAAAATCAGTACAACAAGCACAATCGTACATGCAGTTTACTCAGTGTCACAAAATGACCAGAAACTGTAGTTCGCATCACAACTGCTGTTAACTAAGCTAATATCTAGCTAGGATGCTAGAGAAATAAAAAATACAAGTAGGCCCCTAGGCTTACTTAATTTTATCCAAAATATTTTGAACTTCATGGATTAGTCTGCGGGCTACACAAAATTGTTCGGCGGGCCGCATGCAGCCCACAGGCCACGAGTTTGAGACCCCTGCTGGAGACCAATTATAACAAATGAGATAGAAACAGTTATCAAAAACCTCCCAACAAACAAAAGCCCTGGGCCAGATGGCTTCACAGGAGAATTCTACCAAACATTCAAAGAAGAACTAACTCCTATTTTTTTCAAGCTATTTCAAAAATTTCAAGAGGAGGGAAAATTTTCAATCTCTTTTTATGAGGTGAGCATAATTCTGATTCCAAAGCCAGGCAAAGACAACACAAAGAAAGAAAACTATAGGTAAATATCTGTGATGAATTTAGATGTTAAAATTCTCAACAAAATATTAGCAAACCAGATCCAGCAATACATGACAAAAATAATACATCATGATCAAGTGGTATTTATTTGAGGAGGCAAGGCTGCTACAGTATTCACAAATCAATCAATGTGATTCATCACATAAACAAAAGGAAGGACAAAAATCTCATGATAATATCAATAGATGCAGAAAAGCATTTGATAAAATCCAGCACCCATTTATGATCAAAACTATCAACAAAGTGGGAACACAGGGAAAATACCTCAACATGATAAAGGCCATCTATGACAGGCTCACAGCCAACATCATACTCAATGGGCAAAAATTAAAAGCAATCCACTTAAGATCAAGAACAAGGAAGGGGTGCCCCCTTTCACCACTCTTATTCAATATAGTCTGGAAGTCCTAGCCACAGCAATCAGACACAAGAAGAAATAAAAGGCATCCAAACTGGAAAAGAAGAAGTAAAACTATCATTATTTGCTGATGATATAATATTGTACATAGAAAACCCTAAAGTCTTAGTCAAAAAACTACTGGGCTTGAAAAATGAATTCAGCAAGGTGTCAGGATATAAAATTAATACTCAGAAATCAGAGGCATTTTTATACACTAACAATGATCTTTCTGAAAGAGAAATTAAGAAATAATCCCCGTCACTATTGCAACAACAACAACAACAAAATACCTAGGAGTAAATTTAACCAAGGAGGTTGAAGTCTTGTACTCGGAAAATTATAAAACATTGATAAAAGAAATCAAGGAAGATACAAACAAGTGGAAGCATATACCATGTTCATGACTAGAAAGAATAAACATCATTAAAATGTCCATATTACCCAAAGCAATTTATAAATTCAATGCAATTCCTATTAAAATACCAAGGACATACTTTAAAGATATAGAACAGATATTCCAAAAATTCATATGGAACAAAAAAAGAACACAAATAGCCTCAGCAATCTTGAGAAGGAAGAATAAAGTGGGACTTATCATACTTCCTGATATCAAGTTATACTGCAAGGCTATTGTACTCAAAACAGCCTGGTACTAGCATAAGAACAGGCATATCTATCAATTTAACAGAACAGAGAGCCCAGAAATAAACCTACACCTTTATGGACAACTGATATTTGACAAAGGAGGTAAGAGCATACAATGGAGTAAAGACAGTCTCTTTAACAAATGGTGTTGGGAAAATTGGATAGCTACCTGCAAAAAAATGAAACTAGACTACCAACTTACACCATTCACAAAAATAAACTCAAAATGGATAAAGAACTTAAATGTACGTCATGAAACCATAAGCATCCTAGAGGAAAACATAGGCAATAAGCTCTCCGACATCACTCGCAGCAATATAGTTGCTGATTTTTCTCCATGGGCAAAGGAAAGAAAAGACAGGATAAACAAATGAGACTTCATCAAACTAAAAAGATTTTGCACAGCTAAAGAAAATATGAACAAAATAAAAAGACAAACCACATAATGGGAGAACATATTCGACAATATGTCTGATAAGGGGTTAATAAGCAAAATTTATAAAGAACTTGTAAAACTGAACACCAGGAAGATAAACAATCCCATCAAAAAATGGGCAAAAGAAATGAATAGACACTTCTCCAAAGAGGACATACAGATGGCCAATAGGCATATGAAAAAATACTCAACATCACTAATCATTAGAGAAATGCAAATTAAAACCACAATGAGATATTACCTCACACCAGTCAGAATGGCACTCATCAAAAAAACAAAACAGAATAAGTGCTGGCGAGGATGTGGAGAAAAGGGAACCCTCCTGCACTGCTGGTGGGAATGCAGACTGGTGCAGCCTCTGTGGAAAACAGTATGGATATTGCTCAAAAAATTAAAAATGAAACTGCCTTCTGACCCAGCCATCCCACTTTTGGGAATACAGCCCAAGAACACCGCATCAATGAGTCAAAAGGAGAAATGCACCTCCATGTTTATGGCAGCATTGTTTACAATAGCCAAGATCTGGAAACAGCCCAAGTGCCCATCATTGGACGAGTGGATTAAAAAGCAGTGGTATATATTCACAATGGAATACTATGGGGCCATGAAAAAGAAGGAAATATTTTTTGCGACATCATGAATGGACCTGGAAATTATTATGTTAAGTGAAATAAGCCAGGCAGGGAAAGAAAAATATTATATGACCTCATTCATCTGAGGAATCTGACAAACAATGTGAACTGAGGAGGGGAATAGAGACAGAGGTGGGATCAAAGGGTCCAGAAGGAAAGCGGACAGAGGGAAAGGGGATGATAAGCTGATAGGATGGGATGAGAGCAGAAAAGCAAATCCTGGATGGAAGGGGGGAGGGCGTTACGGGGAGGGGGCCAGGGGGGGATGTACTGGGGGACATGGAGGAGGGGAGGATGTATTCGGGGGGGAACTAGAATCTATGTAAACAGAATAAATTAATTTAAAAAAGAAGAAGAAGAAAAAAAGAGCTAATAAACAAAGAAAAATCTGCTTTTTGCAGTGAAATGCAAGAAAGCAGGGAAAACCGCACCGTACTGTGGTGGGCGAGAAATCTGGGAGAATTGCCACCCAGGGTAAGCCCCCACAGCCTTACACAGACCATACACACGTGGCACTGTCGCGCGCCCATGCACCAATCAGGCAAAGTGCTTGCAACTTGTAAACCCAGGAGAAAGCCTAACACAGCTGTTTTTCACACATTCCACCCCTTTAGGGTTGCTCACCTCATCATCTACACGACAGGTTTCTTTGGCGATGGTCCCTGTGTGAGGAGTGAAGTACATTCCAAAAACAGAAACAGTACAGACTATAGAATTACACCACAAGCTATGGGTAAAATGAGAGAGTGGTCAGCGGCACAAAGAGAAGAAAATCTTTCCCTTCTGGCAGAATCCAGGCCAGAGTTCTGTCTGCAGACAGCACAGTAGCAGGTACCAGAGGCCACCTGGGGTGGGCACACCAAACCTTATTGGACTGCACACCACTATCTGCTGGTTCTGTGTGCAGCAAAATGGGAGGACTCATTATTGGCCATAAAGAAATTACAAAGGTGCCCTTCATAATTCTGTCTCCCTGAGCACTCAAGGGTTAATACACTTCTACCTTAGGCGGCCAGGGGCTGGTTGCCCAAGGAGTTAACTGGAGGTTCACCTCTAGCCCCTTTCCCCACGGTGCCAACAAGGCCACCCATCATAGGTGGTACAGTCCAGAGCCATGTCCATTGAAGCCATTGGCCTTTAAGGAGGGCTGTTGGGACAGGCAAGAGCACGTTGCCCACCATCCAACGCCCGGCTTAAGAAAAGTGTCCTTGGTGCATATCTGCAACTGGATGGGAGCAGCTGCCCGATGCAGGAGGGGCTCCACCAGAGCTCCCCCTCCCAGGTCTCTGATTCAAAATCTGGAGTACTGTCCACAACCAGTGTGTCCATCCAGTAAGGAAGCCAGTGCCCCCCTCCTGTCGCAGTCCCTGCTTTAAAAGTCTATTATACCGCTCAGTGATGCCAGCAGCCTGGGGGTGGTAGGGACATAGTACTTCCAGTCCACCCCCAGCTCTTGAGCCTCACCATTGAACCAGTGAAATGGGTTCATTGTCACTTTCAAGGACCAGCGACTGCCTGTATACTGCACTGAGGCAGTCCAGAGCCTGTGTGACTGCCCTCTGCTCTGGGTTATAGGCAGGGTAAGCAGCAAGCAGATCGGTGGCAGTATCTACACAAGTGACTGCATACTGGTACCCTTCTGACTTTCATAAGGGTTCAATGATATCTATCTGCCAGCATGTCAGTGGAACATGACCCCTCTGGATCTGTCCAGGTGACACCAGTGGTCTCCGAGGGTACTCCTTGGAACACACTGCACACTGCTCACAGGCTGCAAGTACCTCTGCCTAAGACACAGGCAAGTTCCACACCTTAACCGTAGCCCACATAGTTTTTTGTCCTGCATGGAGCAAACACCAGTGGAGCCACTGTGCCACATCACCTGCAGGTGCAGTCTCCAACTATTGTACCCTCGCCACGGTATCTGCCTCATCATTTCCAGGATGGGCTAGAGGGGCATGCCCTGTGACATGGTATACTGTCACCTGCTTCTGGTGTCCTATTTTCTATCAGTCCTGACATATGGCCTGATCCCATAGCAAACAGGGCATTACCATCTACTAGTTAATAGGCAAGTAGCAATTCAAAGGGTCAGTCCACGATACACAGCCCAGCTGTCAGTACAAATCACCAGAGGTGAAGGTTTGTTACAGTCAACTAGCCAAACAGCTCTTAATTCTGCCCATTGGCTGCTTTGGCCTGTACCTGTGTCCATTCAAATAGTCTCAGTGGCTGGATGGAAGGCTATGGCCGTCCACTTGGCAGGTTGTCCCCTGCTGGAACCATCAGTATACCAGACATCCTCGGGGATGGGCACCCACCCCTCCTGGTAGGGACTGACTTCAGGTTCTGCCTCCTGAGCCCCAGCTGCACCTGACTCTAAAGTCACATAGGTGACTGGACCCAAGACTTCCTGCAGTTCTGCCCTCAATGGGCTGGTGCTAAGAGCACAGTGTTGCTGCAGGTAGGCACCCCACTTGGCCAGGGTGGAGGATTGGGACATAACACCTTGAGGTTTTGTTCCCCAGTCTCTCACCCATCCTGCAATAGGGTATGTTGTCTTGACCATAACTGAAGTTGTAGTTATAATACTCTCAGTGGCCAGGAGGGCAGCATACACAGCTGCCAGCTGCTTCTCCACTAATGAGTAATGGACTTCAGCGCCTTTTCACAATTGGGGCCAAAACCCAATAGGTTGCCATAGGCACTCTATTGTCACAAGCTCCATCCAAACCCCTTAGAGCAGCGGTTCTCAACCTGTGGGTTGCAACCCCGGCGGGGTCGCCTAAAGCCATCGGAAAATACATAATGTGTATCAGGTATTTACATTCTGAATCATAACTGTATGTAGCAAAATTACAGTTATGAAGTAGCTACCAAAATTATTTTTTGGCTTGGGGTCACCACAACATGAGGAACTGCATTGCGGGGTCACGGCATTAGAAAGGTTGAGAACCACTGCCTTAGAGATTACACGGACATCAAGCTCACAGGGCCTGGCAGGATCAAACACATTCAAGGACTGTGCCACCTTGACAGCTCTCTTACCTGCTGCAAATGCACCTTGTGCCTGCTCAATCCAATCCCAACGACCCCTCCTTCAAAATAAGGTGATATAAGGGATGCAGTAACTGAGCCGAATGGGGTATGAGTGCTCACCAATACCCCGACAAATCTAAGAATATCTGTAACTGTTGTACCGTAGTGGCCACAGGATATGCTTGGATCTTATTTATAATTGCATCACGGATAACCTTTGTCTTACCCAACCAGACAACCCCCAGGAACTTAACAGATAACCCAGGTCCTTGTAATTTGCCCTCATTGACCGTCCAGCCACATGCTTTCATATGGGATAGCAGGGTAGGGACTGCTTACTCCAATTCTGGAAGAGTCACTAGTTAGCATAATGTTATTGATATAATGATACATATGAACTGTCTCTGGTTGTTTCCATTTAGCCAGGTCAGCAGCCACCAGCCCATGGCACAAGGTGGGGCTATGCAAATAGCCCTGGGGTAATTCTGTAAAGGTCCATTGCTGACCTTCCCAAGTGAAGGCAAATTGGTCTTGACTCTGTAGCTATATCAATAGAGAAAAAGGCATTAGTCAAATCTGCCACAAAGTGGTATATCCCAACTCATGGTTTAGCCCAGGGGTCCCCAAACTTTTTACACAGGGGGCCAGTTCACTGTCCCTCAGACTGTTGGAGGGCCAGACTATAATAAAAAAACTAGGAACAAATCTCTATGCACACTGCATAGATCTTATTTTAAAGTAAAAAAACAAAACGGGAACAAATACAATATTTAAAATAAAAAACAAGTAAATTTAAATCAACAAACTGACCAGTATTTCAATGGGAACTATGCTCCTCTCACTGACCACCAATGAAAGAGGTGCCCCTTCCGGAAGTGCGGCAGGGGCCAGATAAATGGCCTCAGGGGGCCGCATGCGGCCCACAGGTCATAGTTTGGGGACCCCTGGCTTAGCCAATCATCAGGTTAGCTATCGAGGGAACAGCAGCGTGCAAAGGGGGAACAACTTTATTAAGTTCCCTGTAATCCACTCTCATTTGCCAAGTTCCATCTGGTTTGTGCACAGGCCATACCGGGGAGTTGTAAGGACTGTGTGCCAGCCAGATGATCCCCACCTTTTTTAGTTCAAGGACCATCCCAGTGATTTATTCATGACTTTCTGGCATGCAGTACTGCTTCATGCTAGTCGCATGCTGGGGAATTGGTTATAGCAAGGGGGAATGTGCTGCATGTCCCTGCAACACTGCCTTCACGACCTGGACTCACAGATGAAACTCCTTGGCTTTAGTTTCTAACCACAGTCCTTATAAGACATCTACCCACAAAATATATTCAGAAATAGGAGACACATACACCTTATATGGCTTAGGAGGCAGTCTTCCTATCCCCAATGGAATAGTTATTGGCTTCACTTGAACAGTTTGGCCCCCATAACTGTCTGTGGCCACTGGGGTCCCAGGAAACTGCTCTGGGTTCCCATAAAGAAGGGAACATTCTGCACCTGTATCCACCAAGGCCAATGCCTGTTATACATTAGAAGGGGATGGATAGCCAGTTCCATATGCGGCCTCCAGTCCCCACATATTTTTGTTAGAGGGGTCCCTCGGCCTTCCCCCTATTCAAACTGGAACAGCAGGTCTTGGGGGGGGGGTCCTCCTCTCCTTCAGCAGTCTCCATCATATAATCTTGAAACCATGCCGCCTGCACACCAACCATTTTATTGGTAGCTGCTGGGGCTGTTCGTCTCAGTGGCTGGAATCTCTGTCCTGGTTTAAGCACTGCTAATGCTCCAAAAGAACATTATTAGGTTTGCCATCCAATTTCTTTCTATACATTCCAGCCACAATCAAATCTACCCACATCTGTGTTCAGGTAATTTTCACAGGCCCATTCCTCTTGCCAGTCAGAGGGGCAGCATGGGCAGCAGCCCTCACAGCTTTGTGATTCTGTGGTACCTCCAGCTCCCCCAAATCTGCTACCATCTGTGTAACCATGTTGATGGACTGTCCCACATAGGGACCCAGGATAGCCACTAGTGACCCAAAAAGGGCTGATGGGGCACTGCAGAGGATAAGATCCCACATCCTGGCTGTAAACACTTCCTCGTCTAGTCCACGGGACCCTGGGTGGAAAGCAGCATTCTTCATACATAGTTCCAGAAGGACCCAGGGCAGTTCACTGTAGCACTGCCACCAACTCACTGCCCCCCGCAAGTCCCCAGCATTCTGCCAGACCATACAAATGGCAGCCATCACCCATCCTAATAGGGTGTGGTTTCCTGGGTTGTCATGGCAGTTCTGAAGACACTGCCTCAAGGAGGAGTGTGTGGTAATGGCGGCCAATTTCTCCATCTGTGTTTTGGAGAGCATGATGCCATCACCTCTATGTCCAACAACCACAGCAACCAGGCTGCCAGGGGCTCGGTGGGTTTCTTCCTGAATTGTGCCCTCAACCTCATCAGCTCTGCCCGGGTGTAGGGCTGGACCACAGAGTGCTCCACTACCTGGGGAGGAGGCTGTGCTTGCCCCTGAGGGACTCTTTGCTGCTGGGATTTTACCTTCTTGGTGATCACTGGCTGAGCTCTGAGTCTGCAGATGGTAGTTGTAGCCTGAGCCTCCCTCTCAGAAGAGAAGGAGTCAGAAATGCCTGCTCCCACCAACTCAGAGCCACCCCACTGGCAAGAATGCAGTTGTGTCTTCAGAGCCCACTTCAGTTCCTACAGCTGCCAGCTCTCGGCCTGAAGCTGACTCTCGAGCTCCTGAATCCACAGTTGTTTCTCCAACAGCCGTTGCTGCCAACGTTCAGCTTCCAGGGAAAACTGCAACTTGCGAACCTGTAATTCCTTCTCCAGAGACAGCTCCAGTTCCAGGTACTGTTGGCTCTCAGCCTGCATCTCACACTGCAGCTCTCGACCTGGTTAGCCTCCTTCTCCAGCACTCTCTCCAGTTCATGCTGTTGCTGGTTCTCAGCCTGTAGCCTGACCTGCAGCTCTTTCTCTAGTGACTGGTCCAGCTCATGACATTGTGCCACTGTCTGCAGCTCACCCTGGAGCTCTTGACCTTGGGAAGCCTCTCACATTGAGCTCTCAGTTTCCTATTGCAAGACTGTAAAAACACCCAGTCCACAGCCCCCAAAAGGACAGCCACAGGGAACCATATGCTGGAGAGCAGCAACCACTCCTCTAACCCACCTTCAAGGGTTTTGGTGGCTCCATACCAATCTGCTCTGAATCCTGCCCACTATGTCAGATGTAATGCTGGTGGTTGAGGCCAGGCAGGTTCCCATTGAATTCGGGCAGATGGTAGAGGAACCATGGAGCTGGAAAGTGTCAGGCCATACCCATTTATTGGAGGCTTACAAAGACAGTCAAGGGAATAAACAACAAAAAGAAAAGAACTAATAAACAAAGAGAAATCTGCTTTTCACAGTAAGGGCAAGGGAGCAGGAAAAACCACACCTCATGGTGGCGGGAGAGTGATCTGGGAGAATCACCACCAAGGGGAGCACCTGTAGTCTTACCCAGACCACACACACCTGGCGCCGCCCCGCGCCCACACACCCATCAGGCAAAGTGCTTGTAGCTGGTAAACCCGCAAGCAAGCCAACACAGCTATTTTCCCCACAATCATGAACTTTTCAACTTTGTATTCCCAGAGCCTAGCATAGTGCCTAGTATGCAGAGGGCTGAGTAAATGGTTGTGTCATAAATGGATGAAGAATGGGTTCTAACTTTGTGCTCATGTACAGACCAACGTGTTGCTACTGCTCCTCTTTTATTCAGCCTATAGACCCAGCTACTTCCTCACCCAAGAGTTTTCTAACTTTTCTGGTCTATTTACAGATAACTTAACAATTGCATTTTCCATGTGTAGTCTTTTTTATCTGACAGAAACATGTAACTTTTTCTCTGAATCATGATTTTCCCACCACTCCTGAGATATCCATGTCTCTCTCGTTGATGGAAGTGGATATGAAATGTGAATATTCAGGAAAGAGCAACCCCTAAATGGAATTAACCCACAAACTAAACTATGTCCCACTAAGCATCTGGAGGGAACAGAGGATTTGGAGGGAGTCGAGGGAGTGGCAGGCGGAGGAACAAGGGCAGTTGAGTAGCTGCCCTGCGAGGCTGTATAAAGTCTCTGTTAAGAAGGCCACAGCCATACCCAGGGTCAACCTGAGCTTAAGTTTCAATGTATAGGGAAACTTACACCCTAAATCTTTCAGTTGGAGGTCACTTCTCAAGAACTTAGAGAAGGCTCTGCTTTATTCTTCTTGGGGCTTTCTGATCAGGAAGGAGGCTGTGGGACTGACAGCTGCAACTCACAGGGAGAGGGAAGAAGACACCAGCGTGAGCTGTGTTCCTCTCCCTGGAACGCTGTCTAGCTGTGGAGGCCATCAGCACGTGCTGGGTATCTACATACTTGGGACGTTGGGGCAGTAGATGCTGGCTGGGGAGGGGGACTCTGAAGAGCAAAAAGCTCTCCAAAGTGAATGTTTGGAGCTGATAAAGACACTGACAGATTATTTTCCTCACTGTTGTCTTGTGTCCACTTTACTTCCAGATTCAGGATAACTCATTAGAAACTCATTTACCTTTAAAAGGAGAAAAAACACCAAGTGCTATCTTTCTTCCTAAGGTAACCTAAAAAAAAAATGTCAATTTTCTGCAGCTTCAAATTCTCCAGCTCAGCTTGGTCACTCATGACAGGTCCCCATCCCTCTTCCCACCGCTGGAACAGGGCCACGGGGCGGATCTTTGCAAGCAGGCTCGGTTGTGGTTCTAGTTTCTGCAGGCAACCCTATACCCTGGATCTAGTAACACCTGCAGGTGTTCATCTCTGGTTGTTTCACCACCTCCTGTTTGAGTTTCAGCTACTCTATCATGTACAAAACTAAGTCATGCATTCAAGTCTCTCTAGAATTTCTCTTACAGTCTTTTTGAAACACTTGGTTTCTGTTTTCCTGGTGGAACCCTGACTGAGAGAAGCAGTGTGTGTGAAGCTGCTGTGCACCACCGGGGGCGGAGCCGTGCTGCCCTGTTTCTGCCTTTGTGGGAATCACAGCTCAGATGAAGTCACTGGTCCAAGTTCATAGGTCATAAATAACAGAGTAGGACTCAGAAGCCAGGCAGTGTCACTCTCTATATCGTGCATGTTTTTAAGCATTTAATTCTAATAATCTACATCCATTTATGCAACTTTGTGGGTGAGCTCTAAGTGTGGGGATCCAGGTGGTTTGCTATTTCCTCTGGGCTAGAATTTTTCAGGTCTCAATTTAAATCTCCCTTTCTGGAGGCAGTCTCTTTTATCACCTCAATCTATGCTAAAAGCCGGCATCCCTGTGTTCTTAAAGCACAAGGGCTTATTCTGTTTCCTGTTTTATGTTGTATTTGCTTGTCTACTGTTGTCTTTCCTGATACACTAGAAGTCACCTGGGAGAAAGGATGGTATCTCTTCTTGTTCACCATTCTATTCTCATTACCTTGCACAGTAAACATTTGATGAATAAATGCATGAAACACTCTTAGACATAAGGGATAAGGTGTCACTCTGAGGTTCAGTGACTTCCAAGTCTTCACATTGCCTGGGTCATAAGGCCCAAGCTTCCAGTCTGGTTCCAAAAGCCTTCAAAACCTATCTTGACTACCTGTCCCAGGACTCCGTCCAGCAAGCATCCCGCTCCATGCCAACAGTAACTTGACCTCCTTCCCAGAGGCACAGCACTAAGCAGTCAGAACCACCAACTTCCCTACTTACATACCACTTATCCTTTAAGGCTCACCCTTCACTTCGTTCTTAAAATACCCCAGATAACGCTATTCCTGTCTTAAAACTCTTACCATCTACATCTTTGAGTTGTTTTTTAGCATCTGAATGCCATCTGCCATCTACTCACAAGTGGTGGCACACACAGTGCCTTGCATGTTAGAAGCTAAAAATGTCAAAAACTTGCTTCCCCTGCCTCACTTGCCAAAGGGAGCCCATCCCCTTGGCTCCACAATCAGAAACACCCACCCTAGACTTCTAAACAGGAGCTAGTGTTTGAGGGAGGAGGATGCAGGATGCTTTCTTTCTTGGTGATGGTGGTGGCAGGAACAGGACCAAGCTCCTAGGACAGCCGTGGCATAGAGGCAATTGCCTATGTCCAGTGCCCAGGGACAGCTGTGTAGGCAGAACTAATGGTTCAAGTGTCCTTACAGGATCCATTCTAAAGCATAATTTAGGGATTGTTGGTAGCTGAGCCCCTGTGATTTTAATGCTCCTAGTATTTTTAGCAGCTAGAATGAAGGATTTAATTAGGCCTTTGTTTACGTGTTAACTGCTCTTCCTGATCCATGTCTTTTGTTCTCATGAATGTAGTCATAAGTTGCTGATGTAGTGTCTCTTTGTCAAGCAAGAGGAGATAACTTCAGAGGCATGAGGAGAATTTACGTTTGTTTTGCAGAAGGAAAGAATGTCTTCCAGGTAGCTGTGACAAGCTTGCCGATGCCTGGAGTCTGATGTGAAAAAGTGTTTTCTGCGACTAAAGAAACACAGATTTCTCTCGGTTCCCAGGAACTGTCCCCACCCCTTACTCCCTAGCTGCATAAAATCTCCCAGCTTTTACTTTTTGGGAGAGACAGATTTGAGAGACTTGGCCCTCCGGTTCTCGCTTTGGCGAATTGAATAAACTTTTCTCAATGTCTAAGCACTGGTGTCTCAGTGTTCTGGCCTGTCAGCACACTGGGTATGGAACCTGAGTTCTGGGAGGGTCGTGTGTCCTTAGTCGCACAGCCCTGAGCCTGGTCTTCCAGCTCTCCCAGTGACTTACTTAGCTGCCAGATAGTCTTTTTTTTTTTTTTACGTAAAATGATTTTTAAAAACCCAGCTTTATTGCTGTATAATTGACATACAATAAACAGCATAAACAGCATATATTTAAATTGTAAAATCTGTTTTGCCTTGTGCATATACCTATGAAACTATGACCACAATCAAGACAGGTGAACTTATATATCAGCCCCCAAGGTTCCCTCACTTCTTGTCCTCACAAATACCCATAGTCACTTTAGCACTAGGAGAGTTCTGAGGTGAAAGGGATAGTACAAGCCTTTCAAGCTGGTCTTCAAAGGAGCCACCAGACAGTTCAGAACAAATCATTAAACATCTGTGTGCACGGAGCTCAGTCTGCACCACTCGTGCTGGGACCAGTACTGGAAACATGGGCAGTGGTTTTCACGACGGCTGGAGAGCTGGGAGCAGAGGGTGGGCCAGGCTGAGCCAAAATACCACAAAACTCAATGTTTTTGCTGAGACTCAGCCAGTTTTGTTTGTTTGTTTTTAGGAAGAAGTGGCTTGGTAATTTCAAGCCACTTACATATGGAAGTGGCGACTGGAAGTTGCCCTATTTTTTAATATATATTATAAACATTAAACTTTTATTAAAGTCATTAATTTCCTATCCCAGTTTGATGTTTATCATGTAATTTAGTTTTGTTTTGAAAAATAGGCATCTACAGATGTTATTTAGCAAAATCTATTAGTATTTTATTCTTAGACATTCATTTTCCACTCAAAGATTAAATAATAAAATATTCTTAGTTTTTTATGTTTTGTTTTTTACATTTAACTATACTATTACAGTAGTCTGTTTCAGCTTTTACTTTTGCTTCCTGTACCTCAGTCTCTCCAGAGCAACACAATTTTTAAACAATAACAATTAAACCATGTCACTCACTGGCTTAAAGTATTTTTGTGGACTCTCATTAGAATAAACCCTTAACTTCCATCCTTGGCTTATAAAACCCTATAAGTTTTTCAACTACTTTCCCCATCATTCACTTGACTCCTGCCCTCTGAGTGTTAGGATGCACCTAGCACCGTCTTCACGTTGGGCTTCATACTAGCTGTTCTTTTTGCTTGGAATGCACATCTTCCTGTTGAGTTTTTGATTCAGAGCTCAGCTTAAATGACACTTCTTTAGGAAGCCCTTCTCTGATAAGCTAGTGTTTTTTGTTTTTGTTTTTTAATTGAATTTGGAGAGAGCTAAGGGTGAGGAGAGAAAGAGCCATTGATTTGTTTTGCCATTTACTTATGCATTCATTGGTTAATTCTTGCATTTGCCCTGACCAGGGATGGAACCTGCAACCTTGGCTAACAGGACAATGCTCCAATCAACTGAGCAACTGGCCAGGGCTCTAGTTGTTCTGTATCAAAGCATTTTATATTAATTCTAGTAACAGAACATAGCTATTTTATTCTTCACTGTTAATCTCCATGAGTTGTATGCTCCCCAAGAGCAGAGATCTTTGTCTTGCTCACCATTGCATTCCAGCTCCAAAATAGTGCCAGGCTCATTAGAGGCTCAAGAAATATTTGTTACATAAATTTAATTCTTTAATCTATTTGAACTTTATATTGTTGTGTGCAATGAGGTAGAAATATATTTTAATTTTTCTCAATAGGTAATTGACTTTCCTAATTCCATTTATTTATTATCTATCCTTTACCAGTAGTGAGAGATGCCACCTTTATCAGATACTTGTGTATTGTTATATTCTTAGGTTTAGATTTTCTAGTTTCTTATAACTGACAATTTAATCTGATGCTGGTTTCACTGCTTTACATTCAGTAGTTTTAAGCTGCAATATCCAACTGTATTACCTCTGACATTTATCCCCTCTACTCCTTATTAATTCTCAATTTTCAAGATTTTCTTGCAGTCTCACCATGAACTTTTCTCTATTTCTATAATTTTAATAATTGTGGCATGACACATATGTGTTAATTTGTGGAGAATTGCCAGCTTTAACATATTCTCACCAACAGTGTCATAGATTTTCTATTTCCCTATACTCTCACTTTACATTATCAATTTAAAATTCTTTGTTAATTTGTTTCACCGATGTTTTCTTCTGGCTTTTTTTTTATTTTTTGCCTTTTATATTGAAATTTTTTGCTCAGTTGAGATTTATTTTGGGCCCTGGCTGGTTTTCCAGTGGTAGAGCAGCAGCCCAGTATGTGGATGTCCTGGACTCGATTCCCGGCCAGGGCACACAAGAGAAGCGACCATTGGCTTTTCCACCTCCCCCCTTCTCTCTCTTTCTTCCCCTCCTGCAACCATGGCTTGATTGGCTCCAGTAAGTTGGCCTTGGGCACTGAGGATGACTCCATGGCTTCCATCTCAGACACTAAAATAATGATTCTATTGCTGAGCAACAGTGACAGCAGCAGATGAGCAGAGCATCACCCTCTAGTGGGCTTGCTAGGTGGATCCTAGTCAAGACGCATGTGGGAGTCTATCTCTCTGCCTCCCTTACTCTCACTCAAAAAAAAATTTCTTTTGGGGTGAGACGGGAAAGAAATCCAGCTCTATCTCCCCCAAATGGTTAGCCACTTATGCCAATATAATTTATTAAGTAATTTACCTTTATCATATACTAAATTTCCATAGGCATATTTGTGTTTGCTTCTGGACTCTATTCTCTTTGATCATCTATTGTTTTACCATTTATTTAATTACTGCTGTGGAAGGAGGGGCAGGCCTCCTCTTGGCTTGGAAGGAAGAAATGAAAAGAATACAAGGGAAAGGAGCCAGCTGGAGTAACTGAGTCAGCCAGTGATAAATTATCTGTATCCCATAGTCACAATACAAAACAAGAACGGCAGGATCTGTATGTAACTACGGCCAGTGATCTAGAAACCCCTTCCCCCTTGCTGACCCCATCAAAGCTTTCCCTCCCCTCTCCTCGAGTCCTGGGAAACCTTAAAGAAATCACATGCTTATTGCTTAGATACTGTAAAGGTATATATAACCCATAAGAAAATCAACTTCGGGGAGCCCGTGTTTTGGAGCTACAAACCCCATGTGCTCCGCTGGCTTAATAAATTCTTCTTCCTTCATCTAGTTTCCTGGGCATTTTTGTCCTCCTTTGATTCCTGCAATATATGGTGCATTGGCCGGAACCAAGGAGGAAAGACACCCACAATTGGCAGACTTCAGGCATCCCACTAGGGAGCCCCCGGGCCGCCCTGCAGATGCGCCTGCTGAGTGTATGCTGGGGATTTCCCTGTTTGGACACCCTTGTACGATGGAGTGGGAGATCCCGTTTGCCGGTCCCAGCAAGGACCAGCCAATGAAGGAATAAGGAAAGAGGGTGTATCAGAGCCACAGTAAGGAAAACCAGGCAAGGGAAGCTAGCTAGGGTCCTGCCCCACTGGGCAGAAGGAAGGCCTTGTCACCCTCTAGAGGTTAGGAGCAGTGACTGTGCACTCTTCACAGGTGTGGGGAGTGGTCCCCACAGGAGTGGTGACTCATCACCCTCCACAGGTTGTGGGGAATGGGCCCCATGGGGTTAGGAGTGGTGATGAGTCACCCTCCACTGGTGTGGGGGAGGTTGTGTGAAAGAGAATGAGTGTGGAGTGAACGAGTTGGACATTGGACATCAGGAGAGGGTTCCCACTCTCTCCCACAGGGATGAAGCAAGTGTTGGATCTCGAACCACGTTTCCACAGGGAGCCTCATACGGCTCAGAGGCAGAATTGCATGCTAATGGTTTAAGCCATAAGCCAAGAGGGCCCACCATTCCCGCGAGGGGAGCAGCCAGTGACAGACTGAAGCGAGTGGCGTCCCCTCCAAGTTTCTCCTCCCCTTTCCCCATTCCTTCTTGTGGCGTGATTGTTGTCTGTCGTGGGAGGTATGGGAGGTTCACAGGGAAAACCCACTACTTTAGCCATGATGGTCAAGAATTTTAAGAAAGGGTTCTCAGGGGATTACAGGATTACTATGACCCCAGGAAATTTGAGGACCTTGTGTGAGTTAGAATGGCCTACTTTTGGCCTAGGGTAGCCATCAGAAGGAAACTTAGATAAGTCTGTTGTATAGAAGGTGTAACAGGTAGTCACTAGAGATCCAGGCTACCCCGACCAATTTCCCTACATAAACACTTGACTTAGAGTTCAAACTTCTACTGTATTAGTAGCTAAGGCAGGGAAGCATTCCACCAGACCCAGTGAGCTGCTGTAGCAGCCAAAGCCAGAAATTTTAACCCCTAGTGAACCAGGAGAAGCAGAAATTTTGGCTCCTCCACCTTACATGCTGGTGAGGCTCTACCCGCCCATACCTGACTCTCTGTCCCAGATACCACCATTGACTCAGGCCCATCATTGCCAGATTTATCAGGTCTCAACATAAGCTCACCTGAGCCTGAGCCAGAGGTGACTCCCACTGCTGCCAAGATAGAAGGCATACCCACCTAGATTCACCATAGCTGCCTGAAGCCTGTGGCCCAGTGGAGACACCTTTGTGGACAGCAGAGACTGACTCTGCCAACCCTTGTAAGTTGACCCTGAGAAGGACAACATGCCCTGTTCCAGCCACAAACTGGGAGGTGGCTGGTCAACATATAACTGAAGCCTGAGGAACCTCGCCATGGGGCTCCCTACAATTGGACTCTGGGGAGGGAGGGGAACTAGAGCAGAGGGCTGTGAACTGTATATCCATGTCATCAAGGAAGGCCAAAGGTCTCCACCACTTGCTTTTCTATAGCTTCTATGAGTGTGAGGGAGCTCAGAAAGGAACCTGTACCTGTAATCAGACTCAATATTCAGTGTGTGACCCAGTGGATAACCAGCCCTATGTCTGTTATAATCCTACAAATCCTTCTACTACAACAATATTTAAAGTAAAAATAGCAGCAAGAGGATAGAGGAAATAGATAGAAGGACCAACAATAGCCCAGAGCAAAGTTAAAGGAAAGCCCAGTAGCCTTTTTAGGGGATAGTTCTCAGCCTTTAGTAGGAGAAGTCTTACTACTCCTAGGAATTTTCTTAATAGGTCCATGCTTGTTGCCACTATTGATGAACAGCATAAGGAACATGACAGAGGCCACAGTACAGCAATAAACCACGGCCCATTTATACTTTACCCACCACTATCAGGCCGTCCCCTTAGAATCAGGTAAAGAATGAGAGACTCCAGTATAAAAGACATTCTGAAGTCTCAAAGGGGGGAGTGTGAAAGGAGGGGCAGGCCTCTCTTCCCTGAGAAGGAAAAAATGAAAAGAATACAAGGGAAAGGAGCCAGCTGGGGTAACCAAGTCAGCCAGTGATAAATTATCTGTATCCCGTAGTCACAATACAAAACAAGAACAGCAGGATCTGTATGTAACTACGGCCAGTGATCTAGAAACCCCTTCCCCCTTGCTGACCCCACCAAAGCTTTCCCTCCCCTCTCCTTGAGTCCTGGGAAACCTTAAAGAAATCACATGCCCGTTGCTTAGATACTGTAAAGGTATATATCCTGTAAGAAAGTCAACTCTGGGGAGCCCGTGTTTTAGAGTTACAAATCCCATGTGCTCTGCTGGCTTTAATAAATTCTACTTCCTTCATCAAGTTTTCTGGGCTTTTTTGACCTCCTTTGATTCCTGCAATACTGCAATTTGGCCATGTTTTAATGGTGAGCAGAGCTAGTTACCCCTCATCACTGTTGCTTTTCTTATCCCCTTTCCATCTATTCTTACCTGATAAAAAATTTTTAATTGGATTTTAGAATAATTTTCTAAAATTTCCCTTCCTGTCTCCAAACCTTATTTTTATTCTATTATTTCACTGAATCTATAGATTGACATAGGGATAAACTACATTTTGACAATATTAACTTTTCATATATAGTACAAGCCATTTTTAAAACTGTCTTCTATGACTCACAGTAGGAATTTATTTTTCCATTATACTTGGTTATTGCTGGCATGTAGAAAAGCTTTTGGATTCCACATATTTCCATAACTGCTTTAATAAAGTAACACAAACTAAGTGGCTTAAAAAAACCAGAGATTTATTGTCTGATGGTCCTGGAGGCTAAACGTCCAAGATGGAGGTGCTGGCAGAGCCATGCTCTCTCAAAAGCTTTAAGGGAGAACCTGTTCCATGCCACTTAGCTCACAGTCACCTTGGTAGCCCTTGGCTTGCAGCTGCATAATGCCAATCTTGCCTGTGTTGTCATACAGCCTTCTCCCTGTCTTCACATTGTCTTATTAGGATGTCAGTCCTATTAGATTAGGGGCCTACCCTACTCTAGTATGAGCTCATCTTAACTGATATCTGCAAGAACCCTGTTTCCAAGTAAGGTAATATTCTGTGGTAGTGGGGGTTAGGATTTCAACATATCTTTTGAGGGAACATAATTTGACCCATAATCGTTCTATATATTCATTTTGCAACTACTCACTTTAATTTCCTCATTGCTTCTAATTATTTTAAGCATGACTGACTACTTGTGTCTTCCCAATACAGTACATATAACTGCATATGAAAATGATGCCTCTTTTTGAATATTTTCATTTTATCCCTTTATCTAATCTCATTGGCTACTACTTTATCACATAGCCAACAGATTCATCTTTAAAATTTTTGCTTTATTGTTTTTAAAATTTGAATTTGATTACTACTGAAGTGAAACATTAAAAAAACTATCCATTTGCATTTCTTCATTGTGAACTGTGTTCCTATGTTTTTTTTAAAAACCTGGATTTCTTTTCCCTAATTTGAAAGGGTTCTTTGTGCATTAAAAATATTCTCTTGTGACATATGTTACCTTGTCAACTATTCATTAGTCAACAGAAAGCACAAAACAAAGATTCAGATCTACTATAGCATAAATTAATTTTAACTTTCTGTGCAACAATCCAATACATGAACAAATACTTCTCAGAATATAAGAGCAGTTAGACTAATAGTGGAGTGCAATGTAAATTTATATGAAGCACTCTTAAAAATTTTAAGTACACTAATACTTATAACTTGTTTCACAGTGCACCATTTCTAAACCATTCAATTTCTTTCCAGTTAAACCACTCAAGAGTATCAAGGACTAAATTATCTGATTAACCCTTTCATGCCAAATGCTTAACAGCTCTTATTCACATGCATGTCAAGTTTACACTGACATTTAAAGGTCCTGACTTGCCATCAAAAAAAGGATTAATCTATCCTTGGTTTATCTAAATGACCAAATAATAAGATTTAAGTGATAACCAGCTGTAGAATGTGTCCTTATTAAATCTGATAGAATTTTTTAAAAGCCAAGTAATGTAATAAAGTTTGCAAAGTAATTTAGATTAACCAGGTTTGACTGCTCAATTTGAAAGTGATTCAATGCACAGGTGTAGGCAGAGACAATTTTTAAATATTAGCCTTTGAATGTTCCTAACCAGAAAGTAATATTAAATGAACATTACAATATCTTGTTTTAACCAGCTTTCATTATTCATTCCATTTCTTCCTAAGGAACTGTTTACATGATTTATTCACCTGGTACAAAATAGGATTAAGGAAGGACAACCTAGTCCTTAAATGGCAATACTTCTCCAGTATGAAAATACTGTATACCAAAAGCCCAACCTGCAAAGCTCCCGTCCAGGACTTTGGGGGCGTACTTTGATATACTAGGGTTGACTCCCCATTAGCCAATAATGTCCATGTGAAATTCTGAAACTTGGGAACACTTTTTTTTTTTTTAAGAGGAGTGATAGGAAAGAAGAGATGAGAAGCATTAATTTCTACTTGCATCACTTTGTTCATTGATTGCTTCTCATATGTGCCTTGACTAGGGTGCAGGCAGGGGCACTCAAGATGAGCAAGTAACCCCTTGCTCAAGCCTGTGACCTTTGGGCTCAAGCCAGTGACCTCGAGGTTTTGAACCTGAAACCTCAGTGTCCCAGGTTGATGCTCTATCCACAGAGCCACCACCAGTCAGGAAGGAATGCTCTTAATAGCATTAAAAACAGCCTAGGTTTGATGACTTTACTTATTCTACGTTATGTTTCTATTTCTTTTTTTTTTTTTTAATTTTTATTTATTGATTTTAGAGAGGGAGAGAGAGAAAGAGACAGAAACATCTATCTGTTCTGTATGTGCTCTGACCAGGGACTGAACTAGCAACCTCTGAGTTTCAGAATGATGCTCTAACCAACTGAGCTATCGGCCAGGGCTGATTCTATTTCTTTATCCTATGAACTTTCTCACTTAGAAATGATGTGCCTTTTGTTTTACAGAAAACTATATTAAAAAAGTTAGGCTTATTTAAGGTGACCAATAGTCCTCCTTTAGGGAGGTCAGTCCTTCTTTTGTAAATTCCATCCTCCCTCGAAATGTGTCTTCCTACATGTCCTCCTTTTTGATACTGGAAGACTAATCTTAAATGTCCATATTCATTTGATGCAGAGTTGATCCATTGTGTGTGATGTGATGTATTTGTATCTAAATGAGTACTTTTTTCTTACAATTATTATAAAAAATTAATAGGCATATAAGCATAATTACAATATAAAATATTATAAATGTTTTTATTATGCATTTTTCATATTATAGTGTATTATTGTTGCAATGAATAAAATGTCTTTTATTTACGATATTTTCTTCCATTTATTTTTGTCCTTTTCATTGTAAAAAGTTGATCACTTTAGCTTATTACTTGATTCTGTCACTTTTATGTCTTTGTTTTGCCTACTACTCTATGAAAGCCATTGTATTAGTCTGCGCAAAAATGAGACACCTAACAAATGTTAATTGTACTTTGCCATGACACTATACCAACAATGTGTATAACTTGGCACACAACTGCTCTGAGACCTAATAAGTTTTATAACTTTTATAAAAATAATAATTTTATTGTCTTTCACTACCCAACAGCATGGTCATAATCACTATTAAGAAAAAATAAAACAGCCCTGGCCGCATAGCTTGGTTGGTTAGAACATTGCCAGCAAGTGCAAAGGTTGCTGGTTCAGTCCCTGATCAGGGCACATACAGAAACAGCTTGATCTTCTTGTCTCTCTCCCTTCTTCTCTTGCTGAAATCAATAAATATTTTTTTTAAAAATGATATGGAATAAAAATATCTGAGGAACTGTACCTATTATGGATACTTATTTTTCATGATACTTTTTCACTTTTTAAATAAACAAATTTTTATTTTGACTTTATTTCAACTCTCCCCCCAAATCCCCTCCCCAGCAATCACCATATTATTATCTGTGTCCATGAGTCTCTTTTTTTTCTTGGTCCTTTTTGTTCATTCCCTCCTCCCCTCTCACCCAGTCCCCACCCATGACATCAGTCCACTTGCTCACTATGAGTCTGTCTCTATTTTGCTTATTAGTTCATTTTGTTCATTAGATTCCACGAGTGAAATCATATGGTACTTGTATTTCTCTGACTGGCTTATTTCACTTAGCATAATGCTCTCCAGGTCCATCCATAACATTGCAAAAGACTTCCTTCTATTTTTATGGCCACGTAGTATTCCATTGTGTAAATGCACCACATTATTATTATTGTTTTATGTATATACAGACCCCCATATGTAAGTACTGGGTCACAATGGAAAATGTTTAGTGTGGTTTGTGGTCAAAACAGTTTGAAAGGCTCTGTATTGTGTTATGATGAAATCTTTTTTTTGAGAGGCAGGGAGGAAGAGAGACAGGAACATCGAGCTGCCCCTGTATATGCCCTGACCGGAAATCAAACTGGCAACCTCTGCACTCTGGGTCAAGGTTCCGACCAACCCAGTTGTCTGGCCAAGTCATGATGGAATCCTTCAAAGCATTCTTTCTCTCACTTGAGGTTAGAAATGTTCTTTTCACTTATTCTACAAAATTTTACACAGATGTAAGGTATCAAATAAAAGCTTAAAAACAAGTTAATGCTGAATCATTACATCACTGTTCTTAATTTAATGTGCTTCTTGGCCATGAAAATGTAAGTGGAATTGTCAAAAATTCCCAGAAATAAGCCTTCACAGAATGATGACCTTCTTGCTGGTTCTCATCAGTACCTGAACAGAGAGCCAGTACAAAATTTGTATCTGAGATAGGAATTGTCTAAAGATATAATTCTTTTTTTCTACCTTGCTTTTTGGCCAGAAAGTAATTTTTTTTTCCCCAGTAAACAAGATTCAGGTCCGGGCTGCAAAGCTTACTTTAGTATTACTTTTATTTACAGAAACTAACACTTAAAAAAAAATTTTTTTTAAGATTTTATTTATTGATTTTAATTTTAGAGAGAGGAGAGAGAGAGAGAGAGAAGGGAGTGGGAGGAGTGGGAAGCATCAATTCGCTTTTCATACATGCCTTGACCAGGCAAGCCTGGGGCTTCAAACCAGTGACCTCAGTGTTCTAGGTCAATGTTTTACCCACTGTGCCAACATAGGTCAGGCTAACACTTTCTTTTTTTTTTTTTTAAATTGTATGTTCTCTTCAAGTTTCAATTGGTCAGGCAACCATTTGCTAGGAATACATACAATGTTTATGTATTTGGCAAAAGACTGAAATGAAATGTTTTACATTAAAAAATAGTCATATACTTTTAAAAAATGATATCCTATTTGAAAAACTAAATACACATATTTTTAAAAAGCCAACCTGTTCTGGTGCTTAATTCCATCTACAAAATATTTTCAATTCTCCTGGTACTCAATCTCTAATATTGAACCTTAGTAACTTTTAAAATGGCATGTAATATATATATATATATATATATATATATATATATATATATATATATATATTTTATTATATATAATATAAAAAATATATATATATATATATTTTAAATTTTAGTGAGAGGAGAGGAGGCAGAGACAGAGTCCCGCATGTGCCCCGACTGGGATCCACCTGGCAAGCCCACTAGAGGGCGATGCTCTGTCCATCTGGACCCCTTACTCTATTGTAACTGGAGCCATTTTGTAGCACCTGAGGTGGAGGCCATGGAGCCATCCACAGTGCCAGGGGCCAACTCGCTCTAATTGAATCATGGCTGCAGGAGGGGAGGAGAAAGAGAGAGAGAGAGAAGCAAGAGGAGGAGGGGTGGACAAGCAGATGGGTGCTTATGTGTGCCCTGACCGTGAATAGAACTTGGGACTTCCACACGTGGGGCTGACGCTCTACCACTGAGCCAACCAGCCAGGGCCTGTAATATGTTTTAAGATGATGACATTTCAATTTAGAAATGCTTCTGATATATGTTACTCCCTGTTGAAGTAATTTTCTGCATATATAAAGATTTTATAAATTATACATTCTGTGTTTTAAAACAAGAGTAGGCTTTATAAATAACATTAAGAAATAATATTATTTTTCTCTTCTCTAATCTTTTTGACATAGTCAATAAATATTTTTATTTCTAGTGATCATCAGCAACCTCCAAAATCAGATGAACCACACTATAAGTATATATTTTATAGCTGCAAAAATTCAAGTTTTATTATGTTTTCAATCATGAGTTTTAAAATTTAAATGCTATCATTTTGGTTCATTAGATCACTGCTCATGTTAGGCTGGTGATATAAGGTTCATACACAGTCTCTAGACATAGAAGAAGAAAAGTAAATGAGTTGTCAAATATTTTTAGAAAGTAAACTCAAGTGGGTTTAAAATTGTACTGAAAAAATACCCGGTGATAAAGCAATGCTCTTTTCCAGGTAATGAGAGAGAATCCAGGTTCAACTATAGCCCGTGTATTTTGGAGCTGCAGTCTCTTTCCAACTCTGTGTTCAGTGATGTCATGTTAGTAGCTTGAAATCAGTTACAATGGTAGAATTTATACTACAAAAATCAGCAAAAGCTACAACTCAAGAGGTTCCATTTCTATCTTGAAGAGCCATTAAACATTTTCCAGCACACCAACAGCAACAGCCATTATTCTTTTAAAAGATAATTCAATTCTTTATTGTGCATAAGAATCTTATTTGATTTAATTGGTTGGTATTTTTTATATAAATGTATTTCTGGAAAAAGTTTAAATGTTTCCCATTAGTTTATACAGATAAAAATGTTAGACTTTTACTATGGATGGCCTAGTCCATAAGAGGTTCTTTTCTTATTAGGGAGTTGCACCCTGTTCAGAATAAACTGTTCCAAATCTGGGGTTTTATCTAAAAAAAAATAGAATAAAATGGTATCCTGCTTTTAACTCAGACCATGCTTATGAAGCATAATATTTAGACTTCAAATAGAATCTAACAGAGTTTAATTCTCTGTCAAAAATGTCTATGACTTAATATTGAAAGGTTAATTAAAATATTTTTTTTAAATGTATGCCCTGGTCAATTGCCGTGCAGAGGTTGCCAGTTCAATCCCATCAGGGCACATACAGGAACAGATCTATGTTCTTGTCTCTCTCTTGCTCTCTCCATTCCTCTCTGTAAAATCCATAAAATAAACATCTAAAAAAATGTATGAAATAGGCTCTGGCCAGGAGGCTTAGTGGATACAGTATTATTTGGACATGCTGAGGGCCCAGATGAGAGGCAAGTGGAACAACGAATTGATGCTTCTTTCTCTCTCTCTCTCCCTCCTTTTCTCTCATCAGTGGAAAATTTTTAAAAAGTATAAAATAAACAATTTTATTAGATGAATTCATTTATTTGACACATTAAATTAGACAAAGAAAAATATATGTAATTGCATAAAAAGAATCACATTCTCATACTACTTGAACACATAGAAGATCAAAAATAATAAAATACGGAATGAATTCCAGGATTAATTGCAAAAACACAAGGTCCAGAAGAATGTCAGGCTTCTAACTTCACTGACTCCAGTACTGAGCGTGCTTCCTTGTACTCCTCAGCCTCCTCCAGCTCCTTTTCATTCTCCTGAGATGGAATAGAATAAAAGTAAGTTCATACTTCTCAACTTCAGTAGCTTGTTATTTACTCAAATATTACAAACCATCAATGTAAACAGCTCAAAAATTAAAAGAAAAAGAATCTCAAGCCTCATCTAAATAGGACAGTGTATTTTTACAGGTTTTCCCCCATAGTTCTGTTCTTTCTTTACAGGTAAGAGAAAATACAATAGGTCTGGTTTGGTCTCACTGTATATTCTCATAGCATAAGTGAAAAGCATGATCATGTAAAGCTCTTACATTATTAATTGAATAAAATATTAAGAAAAAATTTTTAAATTCTTATTTTATTAAGACATCACAAGATAAAAACATTATTGATCATAGACAATGTAAAAATGATTTATTAATGTGTTACATACATGACAAAATTTACAACAAAATAATCCACCAACTATTCAAAACAACAAAGAAGACTACCAATGTCACACCAAAGTTAAGTACAATCTTCAAATTAGAAAGCTGAACTGCCTGCTTATTAATGAGCATTCTATACTTTACAGGGGTCAGGAAACTTTTTGGCTGAGAGCCATGAACGCCACATATTTTAAAATGTAATTCCGTGAGAGCCATACCTGTGTGTTACGCATTATCCAATAAAAATTTGGTGTTGTCCCAGAGGACAGCTATGATTGGCTCTAGCCACCTGCAACCATGAACATGAGCGGTAGGAAATGAATGGATTGTAGAACATGAGCAGTAGGAAATGAATGGATTGTAATACATGAGAATGTTTTATATTTTTAACGTTATTATTATTATTTTTATTAAAGATTTGTCTGTGAGCCAGATGCAGCCATCAAAAGAGCCACATTTGGCTTGCGAGCCATAGGTTCCCGACCCCAGCTCTACTACAAGAAACAAAATACATCTTTCCTTCTCTGATATTTAAACACTGAAATTTTCCTTGGTACTTTATACAGAAAACTTGTACCAATATATTATAGTGGTAACAGATAAATGAAGTAATATCATTTAAGTTATTATGCATAGAAAATTTTGCTTGATTCTAAATAAATAAATAAAGCTATGGTCAGAAATTCATTTCAGGTCAATAAAAGTTGAAGATATACAAACAGTTACAGAGCAGAGGGAATAAAGTGTCTTTATTTAGCATACATCTTAAAGAATTTGCTTAATTCAGACTACAGACAAGAGTTTCTTACTATCTAATTACACCTAAACATGTCTTTTTTCTCAGTAAACTTAAGTTCCCTGAGGCAGTGATATTGTTGAATACATCCTCAAATACATCATTCAAAAATATTATTTTTTTCAAGCAATTTCTATTACTTTCTCAGCTACTAGATTTATGAGAGAAAAAAATCATTTAAATTGTCAAAAATACAGATTCTGTCTCAGGTAGTATTTTAATTATTAATTATTTCCTGTTTTTATTTTTTATTTCAAAATCATAACTTCATTTTTGGCTGTAAAGGAAAGTTTTTGGTTTTTAAAAGATCCTATAGGTAAATATGGAGTTCTGTGTCAAAATTAAAGTAAAATGTAGACATTTCTCTCTTTCTCTGTACAGATTTAGTCCTAATACTATTTTAGTGGGAAAACATATCTCACTCTCTTTCAAAGAATACATATGATCATATACATAGAACATTATTTTTGTTATATAGGGAACAACCATCAATCAGAAGATAGCTGTGCAACAAGTAATTAATATTAGCTCCAGAAATATAAGTATAAAATGAAATTAGTAAACATTAGAATTCATCAAATTATCAAACAGTAACAACTGGTGTGCATATAGTTCTATGCTTTTATAACTCTATTAGAAAAGAAGATGACTTTAATTATTCTTAGAATTCTTTATAAAATGATTCTGCTACTATATCACAAGGCATTTATAAAACAAGTATAATAATAGGCTCCAAGTCAATATGAGAGGATTGCCTATATTACAGGGTTTGTTTTTCTCTCAAATTAATTTAGGTTTGAATCTGAAAGAATTCCAGATCTTTTTTATTATGGTCCAAATTCATTTGAAATATTTGGAGCTTTAATATTTCAAACATTCTACTCATCTTTAATGTGTGAAAAAAGATCTTTATGTATGAAAACCAAATAATTCTAGATACTGGAGAACAATATTAGTACCATAAATACCTACCATGTTACCTCAAACATATTTAAATTTAAATACTGGTAAATAAAATAAACATGCTCAACATAGTACTTTTACTGGAGGTATAACTTAAATATAATTTAAAGTTCATTAATTATTTTAAAGTAGACTAGTACACAGCATTAAGAGAACAAAATATGTCACCAACTAGTTTTCAGTGTAAAATATTTAAAATTTTGGCCTTTTATATATTAGATTGGAAAAATTTTAAACACATAGCAGAAAAATCTTTACTTACTAATGTCTGCAGAAGATCAGCATATGCTGCTTCCAACCTGCGCTGGCAATCTGGGATCATCATCCGGGACTCTTGCAGGATCTCTGCCTATAATGAGAATCTCTGTGAGACATGCAAAAATGATAGAACTTATACCTCTGTAAATATCTAAAGTGATTTAGAGGAATCAGAAAAATTGTGGGTATGTAAACCAGTTCAATATTTTAATTTAAAGTGTACTTAAAGGACTATTATACTGTAAGATAAACAAAGTACAAGTTTTAGATCTAAACCTCTTCCGGTAATCATCTTCTTGTACTAAGTGAAAATTAACTGAAAAAGCTTTTCATAAAGTATTGATTTAAAAAGGCTATTTAAAATAAACTATTTCTCCTACTGTTGCAAAGCACCTTCATCCAAAATGGGATCAGCTGGTTATATAAATATCTCCTGCATCTTTTGAGTAATAAAGAAAAACAGTGTTCATATAATATCACATGGAGATAATTACTGCATGAAAAAAGTTATTGAGTTATTGATCACATCGTGTGCACACTGCAGGAGGTTCTCACTGAAAGAAAGAGGTAAAGAAAAATGAAAAGCAAAGACCAGCAGGTTCATATTTTTGATGCTTATCATGCATAAAAAGTTATTACTTATCCTGGTGCTTCATTTTAGGAGACAAATTATTCTCCCCATGTAGTTTGAGCCAAATTACCAACCTGGCACCCCTCTGAATATGAACTTCTGCCTATTCTTCCTGAAGACAGACACTACAGAATTAAACACAGGAGTATTTATTCCAGCAGATATCTCTGGACTTAAAATCATTCAAAGCTGGACTGTAACATATAAAATCAAAAAATCAAAAAAAATCAAATCAATGACTTAGAAACCCAATCAACAGGAGGGTAAATAAGAGTTTCAGATGTTAAACCTCAAATAAGTCTTTTTCCTAAGGTAAGTAAAAAGCTTTATTTCCTTAAACTATTCTCAGTAAGAGACACAGAGATCATTTAAGTATTTATTTCCAAAAACTCATGTTTGATCAAATACCTTTGGTAAAATGGATACAAAATCTGAACTTTTACTAAAAAGCTTTATTACTAGCTCATAGGAAATAAAAAAGACATAATTTAATGGTAATTATACTGTATCTTAATAGAAACTTTAATAAGTCTCAGTAAGCACCCTCTTCCTTTCCCCAACAGTTTTGTCATAGCTCACATTGTAAAAGAAAAAATCAGAATTATATTATACAAGGATGTTCTGTCTACATTTCCTCAGTTGAAAATCTGCTGAACTTGTCATTTTTTTTACTGGAAGACACATGTTGAAATTTCAAATGCAGGATCACGACTTTACTTCACAACTAAGTATAATATGCCTA
The DNA here is from genome assembly GCF_036850995.1 of Saccopteryx leptura. NCBI lineage: Eukaryota > Metazoa > Chordata > Mammalia > Chiroptera > Emballonuridae > Saccopteryx > Saccopteryx leptura. The sequence continues at coordinate 131,279,540 of NC_089506.1, read as the reverse complement.
GATATTTAATCATTGCCACTAAATTATTTCTGTGTATTTGGGTTAGTTTGAATACATGTGAAAAATCAGTGGTGGCACATTTCATTGGATAAGTGATTCATATTTCCTCCCCTATGGACTTCCCTTGAGAATAGCTTATAGAAATTAAGATGAAACAGAAAGAATTAGGTCAAACACATGATAAGCCAAAATGTATCTTTGTAAACTATTTTAAAAGGCTTTAATAAGTTGTCACTGAAATACACTTTAAACAATGCTACCCCAAATAACTTCTCTATTATTTTATCATTATACAGCAAGAATCGCCAATTACTTTATCAAAATGGGACTCTGACCTACATGGGGCCAAAATTCAGTCTCCAGTAAATCAGCTCCAATTCATTCAATAAGCTTACTATATATAGCTGCAGGGCATCAGGTATAGTGGATACAAACATGAAAAAGAAAAGGCCTCCATCTTCCAATCCAGTATAGGAGCATAAACACAAAAGTAAATATTTAATGCTGCTTCTATAAGACCATGTCACAGGAAGCCAAAAGCTTCCCATGTAGTGATGACTGTATTTGGAATCCACAAATCATATCTCTATCGAGACAATAAATTATATACTTTACCTAGTAACAATAAATTACAATTGTCAGAAATAATTTTAAAAGACAGTATATAAGGTGTGATTATATAGTAAAGACACCCTTCAAAATATCTTCCTTACACTAAATGATTATTACCTTTCAAAGTGTTCCCTTTGGGAAGAACTCATTAAAATGAATGGTGCCTCTGTTTAAAATAACTGAATAAATTAAAAGTTTATTCTAATGCTGACTATGACAAGACTAAAGGCAGGATCTTGACACAGATTGGGAGGTACAACGAATCTTAGGGGCACACAATGGGATGCAGTCTTACTATAAAGTCTTGCTTTTTTAAAATTTAATTTATTGATTTTTACAGGGTGGGGGAAGCAAGAAGTATCAACTCATAGTTGCTTCACTCTAGTTGTTCATTGGTTTGTAGTATTAATACGTGCCTTGAGTGGGCAAGTGCAGAGTTTCAAACTGATAACCTCAGTATTCCAGGGTGATATTTTGTCTACTGTGCCACCACAGGTCAGGTACTAAAGCCTTGTTTTTAAAACAAGTAACAATTTTTTGAGGAAGTTATTCTGGTAAAAATAGAATTAGGCTTAGCACAGCTCAGATTATAACAATGAATAAACAAATGAACTAAAATCTGATCAATTTTCTTTAAAATCAAATATATATAAATGGGGGAGGGGGAGAATGCCCTAATCAGCAGATCTTAATTTTTTTTCCCCCTGAAAGAAGAGTGCTGTAAAATAATCTGGCCAATGTTAAGTTCTTTTGCTATTGCTTAATTGGGATAAGGTTTATAGCTTCTTTAACGAAACAGATCATTTGCCCAGGGATGGCTGTACCTATATAATCTATAAACACTGTAACATTGGATACTGGTTGCTTCTGGAACCAATGGTAACTGCATTAGGTTGCCAAACTGAGCTCTAGAGAAGTCCAGAGATCACCAAACAATGGTTAAGTCTTTCCTTTAATTGAGTGATAAAATAGTAATGTGCTAAAAAACATGTCAAGAAATCCACTTGACAACAAAAGAGTGAAAATGGCAACTATGTGAGGTGATGGATTTGTTAAGTAACTTGACTGTGGTCAGTATTTCACAATGTACATCAGGTTGCACACCTTAAATAGATACAATTTTAAACAGTCAACTATACCACAATAAAGCTGAGGAGAAAAGATATAAATGTACTCTGAGAAACAAGTGGAGAATCATAGAGTTAGAAGAGACACAAGTGGTCATCCAGTCCAGTCTCAATTTACAGATATGAAAGTCAAGTCCCAGAGTGATTAGCTAGTTGAAAGAGTCTGAGTTATAGTTCATGATTCTGGTTTCAACTCTAGCATGTGAATTAGTGGTAGTGAAAAGCCAGTCTCCTCTATGGCCTCTAATGATCCCCACCTTCTGGAATTCCTGCCCACTTCCCACACTGAATTTGGGTTGGCTCTGTATGACCAATGGAATGTAGTGGAGGAGGCATTCTGGGACTGAAGACTTGAGACTAGGTCTTAAGAAGCCTTACAGCTTCCACATGGGCTTCCTGGAATGTTCACTTTTGGGAAACCTGTTTCTCAAATAAGAAATTTACTTCACTTATGTTTGTGGTTATCACTGAATGGTTAAGGATCTAAAAAGAATCCCATGAAACAAAATAATCTAGTCCCTTAAGCCCTAACAATGGCAATAATTACTTTAAATACAAACGATCTAAATTCACCAGCTAAAAGACATTCACAGATTGAACTCAACTTTTTGCTGTCTACAAGAAATTCACTTTAGGCCCTGGCTGGTTGGCTCAATGGTAGGGCATCAGCCAGGGGTGTAGATGTCCCAGGTTCGATTCTACAGTCAGGGCACACCAGAGAAGTGACCATCTGCTTTTCCAACCCTCTCCTATCCTTGCAGCCATGGCTCAATGGTTGGGACAAGCTGACCCCGGAAGCTGACAATGGTTCCCTGGTCTCTACCTCAGGTGCTAAAATTAGCTCCACTGCCAAGTAACAGCCCAGATGGGCAGAGCATTGCCCTAAGGGGGCTTTCCCAGTGGATCCTAGGCTGGGGCACATGCAGGAGTCTGTCTCTCTGCCTCCCCTCCTCTCACTTAATTAAAAAAAAAACTCACTTTAAACAAGATAGCCATATTGAAAATAAAAGGATTAAATGAGAGATATGCAAAATTAAAAAAAAAAGGAGTAGCTCTATTAATACTGTATAACTGGATAGACTTCAGAGCAAAGATCTTAGGGACAAAGAGGGATACCACATAATGACAAAATGATCAATCCATCAAGAAAACATAGTGATTCTAAATGTGCACACACTAAACAAGACAGTTTCAAAATAAACAAAACAAAAACTGATAGAGCTAAAAGAAAAGATAAATCCACAAATATATTAGGGAATTTCAGTATCTCCTTAGCAACTGATAAAAGTACTAGATCAAAAAAAATATCAGCAAAGAAATAAAAGAAGTAAACAATACCATCAAACAACAATATCTATTAGAACATTCTACCTAAAAAAGGAAAATACAAATACTTTCAAGCACCTATAAAATATTCATAGCAGTACACTGCACACTGAGTGAAAAAAAGACAAAACAAAAACAACAAAGGACACCAGAAAAATCTTTAAACTCTTACAAATTAAACAACATATTTTAAATAATCTATGGGTTAACAAGTCTCAAAACAGAGAAATATGAAGATAAATAAATGAAAATATAACATTTTTTTTTTTTTTAGGATTCAGCTAAAGCAATGCTGAGAGGGAAATGTATAGTATGAAATGCTTACATTACGAAAGAAGATCTTAAAGTCTAAGTCCTTAGTTCAGGAACTTATAAAAAGAACAAAGTAAACCCAAAGCAAACAGAAGGAAGAAAATAAAACTACGATCAGAACCAATAAAATTTAAAACAAGAAAACAACAGAGAAAAATCAATGAAACAAAAAGCTGGTGTTTTGAAAAACATAAACCTTTGTAAGACTGACAATGAGCCTGACCAGGCAGTGGCGCAGTGGATAGAGCATCGGACTGGGATGCGGAGGACCCAGTTTCGAGACCCTGAGGTTGTCAGCTTTAGCACGGGCTCATCTGGTTTGAGCAAAGCTCACCAGCTTGGACCCAAGGTCGCTGGCTCGAGCAAGGGGTTACTCGGTCTGCTGAAGGTCCACGGTCAAGGCACATAAGAGAAAGCAATCAACTAAAGTCCACAATGAAAAAAACTGATGATTAATGCTTCTCATCTCTCTGTGTTCCTGTCTGTCTATTGCTCTCTCTGACTCTCGCTCTGTGTCTGGAAAAATAAATAAATAAATAAATAAATAAATAAAAAGGACTGACAATATGATAAAGTGAGAAAGCAGAAATCACCAATATCAGTAATAAGATAGAAAATACCACTACAGATCTTGCAACCATTAAAAGGAAAAAAATACCAAGAACAATTTTATAATATTGTTCATAATACTCATGAATTTATCAATTTAGAAGAAATGGACCAATTCCTTGAAAACTGGAAATCATTAAACTCAACAGATAACCTGAAGAGTTCTATAATAACTTAACTAAATTAATGTTGTAATTAAAAAGTTTCTGAAAAAGCAAACCATTAAAATTCAACTGATAATCTGAATAGTTCTATAATCAAATAAATTGAATTTGTAATTTAAAAATTCCTAAAAAGAATTCTCCAAGCCCAGATGGTTCAACTGGACAATTTTATCAACTATTTAAAGAAGCATACATACTAATTTTACACAAATCCTTCAAGAAAAAAGGAAGGACCATTTCCCAATTCATTTTATGAGACTAGTTTTAACCTGATGCCCAAACCAGACAAAGCCAGTATAAAAAAGAAAACTGCAGATCATTATCTCCCATAAACTTAAGATGCAAAAATCCTGAACAAGATATTAGCAAATTCAATCCAGCAACATGCAAAAGAATTAAACACCATGATCAAGTGATCAAGAAGGTATGCAAGTCTGATTCAATATCTGAAATAAACAATTCACAATCAACAGATCAAATAAGAAAACTCATATGAATCTTATTAAATGACACAGAAAAATCATTTGACAAAATTCAACTCCCATTCATGACAAGAACATTCAGCAAGCCCTGGCCGGTTGGCTCAGTGGTAGAGCGTCGACCTGGCGTGCGGGAGTCCCAGGTTCGATTCCCGGCCAGGGCACACAGGAGAAGCGCCCATCTGCTTCTCCACCCCTCCTCCTCTCCTTCCTCTCTCTCTTCCCCTCCCGCAGCCAAGGCTCCATTGGAGCAAAGATGGCCCGGGCGCTGTGGATGGCTCTGTGGCCTCTGCCTCAGGCGCTAGAATGACTCTGGATGCAACAGAGCGATGCCCCAGAGGGGCAGAGCATTACCCCCTGGTGGGCATGCCAGGTGGATCCCGGATGGGCGTATGCAGAAGTCTGTCTGACTGCCTCCCCGTTTCCAGCTTCAGAAAAATGCAAAAAAAAAAAAAAAAAAAAAAAAAAAAAAGAACACTCAGCAAACTAGGAATAGAGGGGAACTTCCTCAACTTAAAAAAAACTATTTACAAAAAACTCCTACAACTGGCCCTGGTCAGTTGGCTCAGTGGTAGAGTGTCAGCCTGGCATGTGGAAATCCCGGGTTCAATACCCGTTCAGGGCACATAGGAGAAGCCACCATTTTCTTCTCTACCCCTTCCCCTCCCACTCTCTCTGTTTCTCTCTTCCTCTCCCGCACCATGGCTTGAATGATTTGAGCAAAGTTGGCCCCAGGCACTGAGGATGGCTCCATGGCCTTGCCTCAGGAGCTAAAATAGTTCAATTGCAGAGCAATTGAGCAGTAGCCCAGATGAGCAGAGCATCGCCTGTTAGGGGGCTTACCAGGTGGATCCCAGTCAAGGCATATGTGGTAGTCTGTCTCTGCCTCCCTGCCTCTCAATAAACAAAAGAAAAGAAAACAAAACAAAAAACCCTACAACTAACATTATACTTCATTGTAAAAGACTAAATGCCATTTAAATGCTGTTGGAACAAAGGAAGGATAACTCTCACTCACCGCTCTTATTCAACATAGTACTGGTAAGAGGTAGTAGCCAGAGCAATAAGGCAAGAAAAAATACAATAAATGACATATAGATTGAAAAGAAGTAAAACTGTCCCAATCTGCAAATAACATGATTGTCTACATGGCCATGTCTGTCTATATATTATTTATGTGTTGTCAGAAGAAATTTATAAGTAAATTCCTAGAATGAGTTCAGCAAGGTCATAGGATCTAAGACCAACACACAAAAAAGTGGTTTCACTTTTATATCTAAGAATGAAATACTGTTTATGTAAAAACAAATTAAAAACAGTACATTTATAATAGCTTCAAAGAAAATTAAACTTAGGTATAAATCTAACAAAACACATGCAAAATTTGTATGCTGAAAATGACAAAATGCTAATGAATGAAGCTAGATCTAAATAAAATGGACTTGATCATTTTCACTGGTTAGAAGACAACATAGTAAAGATGTCAATTTTTAAACTGATCTGTAGGTTTAATGCAATTCCTACCTAAATCTTATCAAGGTGTTTTATAGACACAGGCAAGCTTATTTTAAAAAGTTTATGAACAGGCAAAAGAACTAGGATAGCTCTTCCCTATGTTAAGGCTTACTGTATAGCTATATTAATCAAGACAGTGTGGAACTCGTAAGGGATAAATACAGTTAAAGGACCAGAAGAGAGAACTCAAAAAAGCAGAGACAAGACTCCTGCATGCACCCCTACCAGGATCCACCCAGCAAGCTCACTAGGGGCCAATGCGTTGCCCATCTAGGGCGTTACTCTATTGCAACTGGAGTCTTTTTTTAGTGCCTGAGGCAGAGGCCATGGACATCCTCAGCACCTGGGGGTGACCTCCTTCAATCGAGCCATGGCTGCAGAGCAGAGGAGAAGACAGAGAGAGAAGTGAGAAGGGGAGCAGTGGAGAAGCAGATGGTGACTTCTCCTGTGTGCCCTGACTGGGAATCGAACCCAGGACATCTTCATGCCGGGCCAACCAGCCAGGGCTGTCCAATTGATTTTTGACAGAGGTACAAAAGCAATGCAATAGAGGAAGGATAACCTTTTCAATAAATACTGCTGAAGCAACAGGATACCCATAGGCAAAAGGATAAATGTCTAATCAAACTTCCCACCTTATACAAAAATTAACTCAAAATCAAACAAAGCCTTAAATATAAGACATAAAACCACACAACTTTTAGAAAGGAATAGAAAATCTTCAGGATCTAGGATTAGTCGAAAGGGCCTTAGATTTGAGACCAAAAGTGTGATTCACAGAAGGAAGAAAATGTTAGCTATAAATTAGATGTCCTCAAAATTAAAAAAACTGTTGCTTACTGAAAGGCCCTGTTAAGAACATAAAAAAGATTACAGACTAGGAGAAAATATTTGCAAACCACACATCTGACAAAGAGAACTTATCTAGAATATATCAAGAACTACTGAAACTCAAAAGTAAAAAAAAAAAAAAAAAAAGCCTCCAGTTAGAAGGTGGGCAGAAGACATAAACAGACATTTCACTGAAGAGGATGTACAGGTGGCAAATAAACAAAGGAGAAGATGTTTAACACTACTAGCCATTAGGGAAATCCAAATTAAAAAAAATACCAGATCTCACAATACACCTATCAGGTAGGTGATGGATAAATGCTGAAATAACAAGTAGTGATTAACATCAAATGCTAGTGAGAATGTGGAAAAATCAAATCATTCACACATTACTTGTGGGAAATGTAAAATGGTATAGCTACTCTAGAAAAAAGCTTGGCAGTTTCTTTTAAAACAAAAAATGTGTTAATATGACCCAGCAAGTACTTGAACATTTTATCTAAGACAAACAAAAACTTATGTTCACATCAAAACTGTACACAAATGTTCATAGCAGCTTTTCCATAACAGCCCAAATTTGGAAACAATCTAAATGTCCTTTAACGGTTAGTTTGTGATACAGCCATACCATGGAATACTCCTCAGCAGGAATAGGGAACAAACTATTGATCCACTCAATGACTGCAATGGACCTCACAGAAATTAGGCTAAGTGGAAAAAGCCAATTTCAAAGGCCCACATACTATATGATTCCATTCCATGTTACACAACATTCTTGAAAGAGTGTTAATTATTTACGATTTAGGAAATGAAAGGACAGGGGCTATAAAGAGGTAGTGCAAGGTAGTCTTGTAATGGGACTGTTCTCCAGCTCGATCGTGGTGGTAGTTACACATGCTATACACATGATAAAACTGTATAGAACTATACACACACAAATGAGTACATATATAACTGATAAAATGTAAATAAGCTCTGTGGTATATCGATATCAAGTTCATGGTTTGAATACTGTAATGTAATTATGCAAGATGATAACACTGCAGAAGGAATGGTGAAGGGGATATGAGATTTCCCTAAACAGTTTTTGCAAATTAAGAAAAAAACAAAAAAAGCAAATGTACAAATTGAACACCATTTATAAACCTGAGTATATGTACCAAGAGACAATAATATTTTCTTGTACCATTAGATGATATTTTAAATAATATTTTTATTATTAAAAAAATCTGGTATTTCTTGCAGAATCAGCCTTGTGAAAGGACTGTTGAAGTCTTCTTAGCAGATTGAAGCCTCTTATTATTTTTCACATATTTAATGAAAAAAGTTTCCCTTTCATTTTTAGGAAAAAGAAAATCAACCTTGAATGTTAACTGGTGTTTCAAGGAATTCACAAAAAATGTGTGTGCATCTTTCTCAAAAATGTAAATTTTACAACATTTCAATTACATGTAATTATGAAGTTTTTGAGAAATCTTGGTTAGAAAATTGCACCGATTTGCATTTTTAATAAACTTCTGGAAAACAAGAACTGAGTCAACCTCAGGTGAAGTAGCTGATGTTTGACTGTCATTAACACCAATCATTTCTGCTCCAGGACAGGTGAAAAAAAAAGACCAGAATATCCTTCTTGGTTGAGGGCAAAATCGTCTGTATCCATTCCTAATGAGGGATGAGGAGAGTGAAGAAGGGTAAGAAGAGAGTTAAAATCAATTTGGGCAATATTTAAATGTGTAATACTGCTTAGCCAGAAAAGAAAAGGATAAGAGACTAACTCTGATCACGATTTTGGCCTCTTAGGGTCCTGAAACTTCTACGTAGTTACTTATTTTAAAATAATCAAAATTAGGCATAGTCCAGAAGCAGCCAATTTTGCCAACCAATTTCAGGTAAGAAGTTTGATAAGAACTGACAGCATCATAAGTGTGTGTTATAAAATTAAAGATATTTCAGAAGACCCAGGAAAACCACAGCAAAATGGATCCAAGTTAAGAGAAGAGTCAAGGTAGTGAGAAGCAGCTGAGGGCAGCATTTAATTCAGAAGAGGAAGAAATACAGGGAGAAGAGTAGTGAACCCACAAAATGCAGCACTTGGCTTCCTTGATATATTCTATGAGGGGCACAACAAATGTCCAGAAACCACTACTGACCTGAAAGTCCTAAGTAATCAAGAATAAAGCAGTGCTTCTGGCAATGCAACTCCTGCACATACATAATAAAATACAGGAATGGCTGGCCACAGCAGAGCTCAAGTTAGAGAAAGGAAACTGAGGAAAGCATGTAAGTTGAGTAGGTTTCATGGGACTCTGATAATTGCAACTAACAATGTATATACATTGCAGGTTGACAATAGCAAACAGAAAAACTTACTGTTCTATAAAGAGATATGGGATGGTATTGGTTGACGAGGAATCTAAGAAATCATGAAATAAACCATGACCACTGTGACAAAAGAATTTTAACAAGATTGAGTGTAAAATAAACTTTTGAACAAAAATTTTCTCTTTTATATTTAGATAGCTAATCAATGATATAACCAGTAAGTGGCTAACATTTTTTAAATGACAATTAGAATCAGGATTCAATAGAATTAATCCTTACCTATCAAGTAGTGGTTTTTTTGAAAGATGATCAATATATAAATAAAATAAAAGTGATAAGCTGTGACATTATTTGTAGAATTTTATTTAGAAAGAGAACACTTCACTCCCCACTCCATGTAACTTACAATTCCTGTTCTAACTATAGGACTATTCTTAAACAGATTAAAAACAATAGAGAATAGAGGCATTAATGTAAGAAAGGTACAAAAAAGGTACATGAGTATATATGGGAGTATATATTCAAAAAGCACTTAACCATCATAATTTTTTTTTTTAATTAAATGAGAGGTGGGGAGGTAGAGAGACAGACTCCTACATGCAATCAGATAGGATCCCTATCTGGCGATGTTCTGCCCATCTGGGGCCACTGCTCCACAACCGAGCCATTTTAGTGCCTGAGGCAAGGCCATGGAGCTATCCTCAGTGCCTGGGGCCAATTTATTCAAACCATTCAAGCCATGGCTTCGAGAGGAGAATGGTGGAGAAGCAGATGGTTGCTTCTCCCGTGTGCCCTGACCAGGGATTGAACCCAGGACTTCCACATGCCAGGTGGACACTCTACTGCTGAGCCAACCTGCCAGGGCTACCCACCATAATTTTAAGAATCAAAAAGCTATAATCCATATGTATCTTACAAAGATTTGTAAGATTTGAAGAGCATTTAGTTCATAAAGGTCAACATATTTGGGGACATACTGTATCTATACGTCTTCAAATCCTCCCAAATATATGAGTATCTGACACACAACTGTCCTTTGCTATACCACACACAGAGAAAGGCAGGTTCTCCTAGAAGCTTGAGAAAATAAGAAAGTCCTCTTTCTGGATACTTAGGGGAACAGGATGTCTCATTCCTTTTGTGCTGCAGAAAGTTACTACTTACAGAGAAATCCACTTTAAGTGATGAATTCTTCAAAATTAAGTCTTGATTAAGTGTGCACTATAACCATTTGTAACATAATATACATGATGACAATCACTGAGAATTCATAAAGCTGATTTCAAAAATAAGTCTTGAGATTAATCTGTATAAGCTTGTCCACACTCTCCTTTTTCCTAGTGTCATGTGGATTTTGTTCTAAATGCACTGGGCACTGGATTTTAAAGAAGTACATTCTGAAGAGATCAACCTTTGTGCTATGGTAGGGAAGAAATGGAGGGTGTCAAGAGACAAAGGGTATGCCAACAAGGAGGCTTCTGCAATAGTACGGGCAAGAGGTGACAGTGGACTAGACTAGTACAGTGGCAGTAGAGAAAGAAACAGAAAGAAGAAGAAATACAACTTAGTGTTATTAGATGTGGTTATTAGAAAGAGAGAGAAGTATCGAGCGTTGGCCTGGCACGTGGAAGTCTGGGTTTGATTCCTGGCCAGGGCACACAGGAGAAGTGCCCATTTGCTTCTCTACCCTTCCCCCTCTACTTTCTCTCTCTCTCTCTCTTCCCCCTCCCGCAGCCAAGGCTCCACTGTACTGAAGTTGACCCGAGCACTGATGATGGCTCCATGGTCTCCACCTCAGGCGCTAGAATGGCTCCAGTTGCAACAGAGCATCGCCCCCTAGTGGGCATGCTGGGTGGATCCTAGTCAGGTGCATGCAGGAGTCTGTCTCTCTGCCTCAAGGAAGGAAGGAAGGAAGGAAGAAAGGAAGGGAGGGAGGGAGGGAGGGAGGGAGGGAGGAAGGAAGGAAGGAAGGAAGGAAGGAAGGGAGGAAGGGAGGAAGGGAGGAAGGGAGGAAGGAAGGGAGGGAGGGAGGGAGGAAGGGAGGGAGGGAGGGAGGGAGGAAGGGAGGGAGGGAGGGAGGGAGGGGAGAAGTATCAAGAAGGGACCCACAAAATTTTTGGCTTGGGTATCTGGATCAGTAGAAGTAACCATTTACTGAGAGGAGCATAATAAGAGAAGAATAGCTTTTTGTTTGGGGGGAGTAAGTTAGGTTGAGGGAAGACCAAGATTGTTTTATTTTGGACACCAACAAGGATACATGAAGCAGGTGATTAATTGAATATATATACCTGGAGTGTTAGGCCCAAAGATACAAATTTTGGAGTTACTGACACCAAAATGAATGTCTTAGTAAGCAGGGATTTATAGAATTTTGTTCATTTATTGTTATTATTTTTAATTCTATGACTAAAAGAGTACTTGGAACTGAACTGATCAATAAATAGCTGTAGAGTAAATAAAAGGGTATAAAGATGGTACTTAAAGTTATAGGAGCATAGATTACCTAAAGAGAGATTTTAGAACTCTTAAAGGTTGAAAAAAGTGTGTGTGTGTATGTGTGTATGTGTGTGTAGAGAGAGAGAAAGAGAGGGTAGATAAGTAGGTGTGGAAAAGAAGGGAGAGAGGAGAGAGGGAGAGTTGAGTAATAATGGTAGTGTAACAGAAAGAAAACCAGGAGACTATTTCTAACAAAGCTGCCAATATAAAGAGTGTTTCAAGGAGAGAGTGGTTCCTTGTGTCACATGACTACTGAGGTTACAGAAGATGAGGGGAAAGAAGTGATAACAATGTCACTAATGGTTTTTAACAAGGGTTAGGGAATATGAGAAAGTTCTCGATAACTTCTTTTTTTGTTGAGGAATTATGAAATTAGTGTCAGCCAAAAATGAATATTTAATAAATGCTATGATGGGAATAATAAGGTGTTATGGAAGAACAGATGAAAGGAACTTAACTCAGCACTGAGGCAGAGTGTAGGGCAGGTTTAAAGGATGACTAGAAATTAATAAAGAAGATAGACAGGAGTAGAAAGGCACCCCAGACATGTGCAATATCTCAGAGGCAAAGGGGAAAGGGCATACTCAAGAAAATAAAAGCAGAACCTTAGAGGCACAGGTAGGGACAAGTAAGAGATGAGGTTGGAGAGAGAAGCTGGAATCAGATACAATGCTAAGGAGACTGAAATTTGTCATAAAAATAAGCAGAAGTAGCTACTGAAAAGTGTAAAATATATTTTATTTTGGTGGTCTACACATCAGTTTGGAAAAATATTTGTGAATTTAAGTATATTTAATAAAAGATTAGGTTATTTTTATATTTAATACCTAAAATTGAAGAGGGAGTATAGCTTAATGGTCAAGAGTACAAGTTCCAGAGCCAGAATGCCCATGTTCAAAATGCCACTTAGCAGCTATGTGACCTTGGGCAAGTTATTTAACCTGTGTCAGTTTCCTCATTTTTATGATTTTTTAAATTGAATTTATTAGGGTACATGTTTCAAGTGTGCAACTCAATAAAACATAATGCACACTGCATTATGTACCCACTGCCCCAAGCAAAGTTTCTTTCCATCTTCCCTTTTGCCCTCCTCCACCGACCCCCTCCCTATCTCCCTTTTGCTCTGGCCATCAGCGCACTGTTGTGTGCCTATGTGTTATATACATATGTGTTCTTGCTTTATCCCTTCATCTTCTCATCCAGTCCCTCCACACCCACCCCTCTAACAGCTGTCAGTCATTCCATGTATCTATGTTGGTGTTTCTATTTTGTTCATTAGATTCCACAAATAAGTGAGATTGTATGGTATTTGTCTTTCTCTGATTGGCTTATTTATTTTCTTTTTTAAGCAAGAGAGAAAGAGAGAGACAGACAAACAGGAATGGAGAGAGATGAGAAGCATCAACTGATAGGTGTGGCACTTTAGTTGTTCATTGATTGCTTTTTCATACGTGCCTTGATGGGGGACTCCAGCTGAGCCAGTGACCCCTTGCTTAAGCCAGCAACCATGGGGTCATGTCTATGATTCCATGCTCAAGCCGGCAACCTCAATTTTGAACCTGGTTCCTCAGTGTCTCAGGTTGTAGGTATATGTTATGATAATATGCAGAGTTAGGATGACAACTGGGGACAGCAAGGCGCCCTAGGGCTAAAGCCCTGAGCCAATGTGAGTCCAGGGGCCTCTCAGACCCATACGGGAAACAGTGTGTGCTGGAAACAGCAAAACAGCAGGATAAGATTCAGTTACAGAAAATGTTTCAATTCTCAGAACAGAGATTAGAAGTCAGCATGTTCCTTGTCCTTTACTTCATCCTCTGAAAACTTCTGCTGTCTGCCTCCTTGAGTAATTTGTACAGGCTAATAAATATCTGAGTAAGGCTGGGGATGGGGATTTTGTTGACCAGGGCTGTTGCCTCCCCTCCGCCCCTCGGAGTATGTCATCTGGTCTCTGAATAGTTCATTGTCACCACGACACCAGGTCAACATTCTATCCATTGCACCACTACCTGGTCAGGCAGACTGGCTTATTTCACTTAGCATAGTCATCACCGGGTCCATCCATGCTGTCGCAAAAGGTAAGATTTCCTTCTTTTTTTATGGCATGTAGTCTTCATTTTATTTATTTATTTTTTTACTGAGTGGAGGGAAGGCAGAGAGACAGACTCCTGCATGTGCCCAGACCGGGATCCACCAGGCAAGCTCACTAAGGGGCTATGTTCTGCCCATCTGGGGCCGTTGGGGCCATTATTTTAACACCTGAGGTAGAGGTAAGGGAGCCATCCTCAGTGCCCGAGGCCAACTCTTTAGAAAAATCCAGCCGTTGCTGCAGGAGGGGAGAGAAAGAGAGAAAGAAGTTGAGGGGGGGTGAAGAAGCAGATGGTCGCTTCTCCTGTGTGCCCTGACCAGGAATCGAAACCGGAACTTCCACATGCCAGGCCGACACGCTACCAACCACTGAGCCAACTGGCCCGCGTTGGCATGTACTATTCTACTGTGTAAATGTACCACAGCTTTTTATCCACTCATCAGCTAACAGACAACTGGGCTATTTCCAGATCTTGGCTATTGTAAATAACACTATAATGAACACAGGGGTACATGTATTATTTTGATTTTGTGTTTCAGGAATCTTAAAATATATTTTCAGAAATAGGATTGCTTGGTCAAAAGTCAGATCCATTTTTAATATTTTGAGGAAATGCCATACTGGTTGTTTTTTTTTTTAGTTTTGTTTTTTTAGTGAGAGAGAGAGAGAGAGAGAGAGAGAGAAAGGGACAGGACGGGCACCTTAGTTGTTCATCAATTGCTTTCTCATATGTGCCTTGTGCCTTGACGGGGGTTGGGGGGTAGAGCTCCAGCTGAGCCAGTGACCTGTTGCTCAAGCCAGTGACCTTGGGCTTCAAGCCAGTGACCATGGGGTCATGTCTATGATCCCACACTCAAGCTGGTGAGCCTGTGGCTCAAGTCGGATGAATCCACACTTAATGCCAATGACCTCAGGTTTCAAACCTGTGTCCTTGGTGTCCCAGGCCAACACTCTATTCACTGTGCCACCACCTGATCAGACTCCAAATTGTTTTCCACAGTGGCTGCACCAGTCTGAATTCCCACTAACAGTGCACAAGGGTTCCCTTTGCTCCACATCCTTGCCAGCACTCATTGTTTGTTGATTTATTGATGATAGCCCTTCTGACAGATGTGAGATATCTCATTGTGGTTTTAATTTGCATTTCTCTGATGATTAGTGACATTTAGCATCTTTACATATGTCTATTGGCCATCTGTCTGTCCTCTTTGGAGAAGTGTCTATTCAGGTCCTTCGCCTACATTCTAATTGGATTGTCCTCTGGTGGTGAGTTGTGTAAGTTCTTTACATATTTTTGGAAATTAACCTCTTATCAGATGTATCATTGGCAAATATGTCCTCCCATTCTGTGGGTTCCCTTTTCATTGTGTTAGTGGCTTCCTTTGTTCTGAAATGGCTTTCAGTTTCATGTAGCCCCATTTGTTTATTTTTTCTTTTGTTTCCCTGTCCAAGGAGATATATTGGCTAAAATATTGCTATTAGATATTTCTGAGATTCTATTGCCTAAGTTTTTTCTAGGATTTTTATGGTTCCACAGTTTACATTTAAGTCTTTAATCCATTTTGAGTCTATTCTTGTAAATGGTGTAAGTTGGTATAGTTTCCTGGTTTTGCATGTACTTGTCCAATTTTCCCAACACCATTTATTGACAAGACTGTCTTTAATTGACTATATGCTCTTGCCTCCTTTGTTAAATATTAATCGACCATAAAAGCATGGGTTTATTTCTGGACTCTCTGTTCTATTCCATTGAGCTATATGGCTGTTCTTATGCCAGTACCATGCTCTTTTGATTTCTATGGCCTTACAGTATAGTTGATATCAGGTAGTGTGGTACTTCCAACTTTGTTCTTCTTTCTCAAGATTGCTGAGACTATTTGGAAACTTTTGTGGCCCCATATAAATTTTTGGAATATTATAGATCTATTTGATAAGCCATTAGTGTTTTAATGGGCATTGTGTTGAATCTGTAGATTGTTTTGGGTAGCATGGACATTTTAATAATGTTAATTCTTATGATCCATGAACATGGTCAGTTTCTTCAATGTTCTATATTTTCTGAATACAAGTTTGTACCTTCTTAGTTAAATTTATTCCTAGGTACCTTATTTTTTGTGTTGTTGCAATAGTAAATGGAATTCTTTTTCTTAATTTCTCTTTCTGATAGTTCATTATTGGTGTGTAAAAATGCCACTGATTTCTAAATATTAATTTTGTATCCTGTTATTTTGCTGAATTTATTCATTAAATTTAGGAGTTTTTGGTGGGGTTTTTATGGTTTTCTACATACATTATCAAGTCATGTGTGAATAATGATAATTTTAGTTCCTCCTTTCCAACTTAGATGCTTTTTGTCTGACTGTTATGGCTAGCACTTCTAGTACTATGCTGAATAAGAGTGGTGAAAGTGGACATCCCTATATTTTTCCTGATCTTTGAGGAAACACAGTTTTTTCCCTTTGAGTATGACGTTGGTTCTGGGTTTGTCATATATGGTCTTTGTTATATTGAGGAATGATTCCCCTACTTCCATTTTGCTGTTTATATCATAAATGGGTGCTAGATAACAATATTATCAAACGCTTTTTCTGTAGCTACTGACATCATAAAATTTCTATTCTTCATTTTCTTTACATGATGTATCACGTTTATTTATTTGTGAATACTGTACCAACACTGCATTGCAGAATAAATCCCACATGATCGTGGTGTATGATCTTTTTAATGTATTGCTGGATCCAGTTTGCTAATATTTTGCTGAAAATTTTAGCATCTATGTTTATCAGGAATATTGGCCTACAATTTTCTTCCTTTGTAGTGTTTTTCTCCGATTTTGGAATTAGTGTAATGCCAGTTTCTTTATTTTTAAATAGAAGTTTTAACAGTAAAGTAGAAAATAATATAGGACCTTCTAATGGGACTATTAATAAATGAGTTAATATGGTGTTCTGTAAATGTTAGGAATTATTAGTTAAAATATAATTTTACCTGTTTCTTAATGGCATAATTTTCATCATCTTCAGCTTTCATTTTTTCAATTTTTTCTTCCTGTTGTTTTGCTTCTTTTTCATACATCATTTTTTCTTTGGCCAATCTATAAATAAACCAAAAATGTTTCAGGAAATTAACTCTTTCTAGCAAATAAACGTCAAGAAGTAAAGAAGCTCTGTAAATATAAAACATATTTAAAATACCATAGTATATGTACTAACTGGGTAGTAGGGAGAATAAAAGAAAAATATTTTAGCCACTGATATATGATCTTCATGCTCATAAGTCCTACACCTGCCTAATGCAAGTGTAACCTATCAAAACATGCAATTCTTAAATTTTATTAAAAAACCAGTCCATTATAATAATTATATTTACAATGTAAAAACAACACTCAAAATTATTATGTACTAACATTTTTGTCTTGCTTTTTCTTTTTGACATGTTTTCCCAAACTTTTACAAGTGTACTTGAAACAACATAATGAAAAAAAAAAACTCAGTTTACTGGAAATATATCACTATATTACATGCCAAATCCAAAATAAAGATTAGGTTATTTTTTAACAACAAAACAAGTATTCACTGTACACATAATTCTATGTCCAATCTTCTTTGTGTGAGGAAATGGAATAGTTTAGACATGGTTCTTTCACGGACAAGTAGTGGAAACAAACAAGTATTATTTACTAAAGCAAGAAAAGGTATTGATAGAGATTAGGAAGATTTTCAACAATAACGAATAGAACAATACTAAGTTCTGCTGATTATTCCTCAGATAACTAAAATTCGATGAACTATAATAGCTCTATCTACCCTAATTCTGATGAAATAAACTTTAAAATAAAAGGATAGTCCAAAAAACAAACAAACAAAAAACTAATATTCCTATATACAGATTATCTAAAGAGCAGGAAAAAAGCTCTCATACTCCATATACACTAAAAGAAACTTTCTCAACCCTGGCTGGTTGGCTCAGTGGCAGGGCGTTGGTCGCCGTGTGGAAGTCCCAGGTTTGATTCCTGGGCAGGGCACACAGGAGAAGCACCCATCTGCTTCTCCACCCTTCCCCCTCTCCTTTCTCTCTCTTTCTCTCTCTTTCTCTCTCTTCCCCTCCTGAAGCCAAGGTTCCACTGGAGCAGAGTTGGCCCGGGCACTGAGGATGGCTCCATGGCCTCCACCTCAGGCACTAGAATGGCTCCGATTGCAATGGAGCAATGCCCTAGATGGGCAGATTATCGCCCCCTAGTGGGCATGCCAGGTAATCCCGGTCTGGTGCATGCGAGTCTCTCTGCCTCCCCACTTCTCACTTCAGAAAAATACAAAAAAAGAAATAAATAAAAATAAAAAGTAAAAAAAACGTTCTCAATCTGGCCTCCCTATTTCTCTAGACCTATGTTGCTAGGATGAATTTTAAAATCCTATCAGAGCATGGCTTTTGTCTCATCATTTGCTTGTGGAATATTATATGACCTTCAAACATTCATCCTGAAATACCTCAAAGTGAAAAGAACAAAGTATAAAATAGGTATAAATTTTATGTTGCCATGAATATACAAAGGATACTCAAACAAATGACAAAGGGAAACTACTATCTGTGGTTATTTGGTAAGAGAAAAGCCCTAATGATTGATAGAAAAGGATAGCTGGGGGAGGCTTTCATTTTATGCCTTTCAATAAAGTTGGAGGGTTTTCCCCCAGGTATAGTATTACTTTTATCAAATAAGTTAGATGCTAAAGATTATCTCTGAGTGGCACAATTTTGAACGATAAATTTTAAAGTTTGCTAGTTATCCTTTCAGCTATATTTTTAAATTTTTATGGAATAAAGAAAACTTTAATTAGAAAGATCCTCAATATAATTAATAGTTATTCTCTAAACATTGCTCTCCTTTGCAAGTGTTGCAAATGCTATAAAGACCCAGTACAAATAAAAAGTCATAATTTTAAAGGCATAATTAACTGCAAATATTTTCCATTAATCTTACAAACTGACACCTACAGAGGAACATAGAAATTTCAAAATCTGGTAACTTTTAGTAGTTAGACTAATAAATAAATGAGGAAAATAAAGAAACAAGGGTAATAGAAAAGGATAGACGTCAGAAGGAAAAATTTCAAAAAATGACAACCATCAGGTAATAATAATCAAATGACAACTTAAACTACCTAACTGTAAATGCATGATATAATGTGGTTTAAAATATATAGTCCAGTGTTCCTCAAACTATTCCATAGAACACTAGAAGTAAAAAAAAAAAAAGCTTAGAAAAACACTGCTTACCAAATCTTAAAGATATGAGTAGTCTTTTAGAGCAGTGGTCCCCAACCCCCAGGCCACGTACCAGTACCAGTCTGTGGGTCATTTGGTACCGGTCCACAGAGAAAGAATAAATAACTTACATTATTTCCATTTTATTTATATTTAGGTCTGAATGATGTTTTATTTTTAAAAAATGACCAGATTCCCTCTGTTACATCCATCTAAGACTCACTCTTGACGCTTGTCTCGGTCACGTTTATCTGTCCCACCCTAAAGGCTGGTCTGTGAAAATATTTTCTGACATTAAACTGGTCCGTGGCCCAAAAAAGGTTGGGGACCACTGTTTTAGAGAAAGGAAATTAGTTTAACTTTGTTCAATTATAAGCTTACTTGAAGCAAAACAAGATTTTCCCCCTTTCAACATTTTCTAGAACAGCTTCCCCTCAATACAAGTTTGAGAAGTACATTGTAGAAATCTGTAAACTTTATACATTTAAACATACTATTCATAAAATTATAAATAAAATAAAAACTTTGAGTAAATCAAGAATTTAGAGACCTTGGGATAAAAATTATAGCTTAATTTATCTTGATTTTAACACTTTTTTTTTACTGTAAATAAGATTTTCATAGTTTATAAACAACCTGTACTTTTAGCCATCTAATAACTAACAACCTAATCCCAAACCATGCTAAGGATTACAGATGACAGGCAAATGCAATTAGTGGTGGTAAGAAACCATAAAAAAAATCTTATTATGAATATTTTAAAACAAAAATCTAGAGAAAATATCATGATGAATTCCACGTACTCATCATTCAGTCTTAACAATTATTAATAATTTAGCATTCTTATTTCATGTATCTTCTGCCACTTAAGTACTTATTTGTTACTATTTCCAGACATTCATCTTTGGTTGGTCTTTGGGGTTAAAAGCTTTTGATTTCCAACCCCTCTTTGCACCTTATACCATATAGAAAATTAACTCAAAATGTGTCAAGATCTAAAAAGCTAAAATCATAAAACTCTTAGAAGAAAACACAGAGGTAAATTTTGGTGACCTTGGACTTGACATTAAAAGCACAAGAAATAGAAGAAAATATAGGTACCTAAGTTGATCTTCATCAAAATTAAAAACTTTTGTACTTCAAAAAATTACTATCAGGAAAGTAAAAAGACAATTACAAAATGGAGCAAAATATTTGCAAATAATGGGTCGGATAAAGAACTTGTTTCCAGAATATACCATATAAGGAACATTTCTAACTTAATAATATAAAGGCAAATAACCCAATTAAACAATGGGAAAGGATCTGCACAGAGACATTCCTCCAAAGAAAATAATCAAATGCCCTTAAATAAGCACATGAGAAGCCACTCAGCATCACTGGTCATCAGGGAAATGCAAATCAAAACCACAGTGAGATTCACTTTATACTTATTAGAATGTCTATAATAAAAAAGTCAGAGCCCTGGCCAGTTGGCTCAGCAGTATAGTGTTGACCGGTGTGTGGAAGTCCTGGGTTCAATTCTTGGTGAGGGCACACAGGAGAGGTGACCATCTGTTTCCTCTCCTCCTTTCTCCTTTCCCCTCCTGCAGCCATGGCTAGACTGATTTGAGGATGTAGGCTTCAGCACTGAGAATGCTCGTGAAGCCTCTGCCTCAGGTGCTATAAAAAACAGCTCAGTTGACAGAGGCCCCAGATGGACAGAGCATCGGCCCCAGATGAGTGTTGCTGGGTGGATCACTGTCTGGGCTCATGGGGGAGTCTGTCTCTGTATCTTCTCTACTCTCACTTAAAAAAATAATACTAATAAAATTTTTTTAATTTAAAAATATTTAAAAATCAGATAATAAAAAGTGTTTTAAAAAAGTATTGGCAAGAATATGGAAACACTGAAACCATCAAACACTATTGGAAGGAATGTAATTAGTGCAACTGTTTTAGAAGTTTGCCATTCCTCAGAAAGTTAAACATAGCTATAATATATCCCAATAATTCTATTCCTAAAATATATACCCTGAGAAAGAAAAACCTATGTCCACATAAAAAATCATACAAATATGTTCATAGCAGCATTGTACATAACAGACAAAATGAGGAAACACCTCAATAGTCAATCATCTGATGAAAAGGCAAACAAAATACGGTATATTCATACAGTGAAATACTTGGCAATGAAAAGAAATGAAAATTGCAGAAAGGAAAGGGAGTGGGGGTAGGCAGACAAGGGCAGAGGAGAAATAGTGATCGAGAGCGGTTTGACTTGGGGTGGTGATCACACAATACAATATAGAGGTGCTGTATTATATTGAGAGAACTGTACACCTGAAACCTGTATAATTTTATTAACAAATGCAACCCCAATAAATTCAACAAAAAATTTAAAAACAGAAATGAAGCACTGAATAATACTACAACACTGATGAACCTTGAAAACATTATGCTACGTGAAAGTAGCTGCACACACACACACAAAGTAGCCAGACATAAAATGACACACTTTGTGTGTTTCTATTTATAGGATATACCAAGAACATAGGTATAAATCTATAGAGACAGAAAGCAGACTAGAGGCTGTTCAGGACTGGGGAGGATGAGGGAAATGGGAGGGTAATAGCTAAAGTGGGGATAATTATCTTTTGGAGGTGATAAAAATATTCTAAAAATGATTGTGGTGAAATTTCCACAACTCTGTGAAAACACTAAAAACAAATTTGTTGTAGACTTTAAATAGTAGGTTATTTATATGATATGTGGATTATATCTCAATAAAGCTCTAACAAAAAGGGGGAAAAAAACTTGTGACCACAGAGTCAGCTACAAGGAAACCACTGAGTATATTCAAACCTGGACTTAAGACAGTAGAGCACATGAACACTACGTACGGAAATCTGCATTGGAATTATAATTTAAAACTGTTTTAACAATAATTTTCAGTATTAAAATAAAAATATCCTCTCAAATTAAAAAAAAATCAGTAATGCATATCACTACAGATATTTCTTTAAAAGTTCCCTCTAAACAGTAAAAGAAACTTGCTAGGACACAAACGGCAATTGCCAGACTGCTTAAATGAGACCTAAAAATGGTTTTATTTGAAACACAATGTTAAAAAAAAATAAAAATAAAAAAACAAAACCAGATTTGTTACCACATTAAACAACCGGGGGATTTAACATATGTCTGGATTTCTGGCTTCTCTTAAATGTCTTCATTAGGGAACACTGGGGCTACAGTCCCACTATTGCATGGAGCTAAGAAGTGGCTGATGACTGTTTTCAGTGAGGCCTGTGCTATTCACTTTGCTCCAATTCACACAACTCCATTACCCAAAGACTCACGCTTTATACTTGACAACTGTAAGTAACTGAATTTGGAATCTGCATGCTGGAGTAACCTGCATATTTCAATGCATCAGTGTTATTTTTTTATTATCTTTACAGGATTGTTATTATCATTCAGAATATCAGGGACACTCAGAAACTGCTGGGATTAGCAATGAGACTGTCAACCTGCTAGGTTACCAAACTTCCCTACTAAATGAAAGTAACTGGGATTGGATAGGCTATCAGAAAGAGGCAAACTCATAACATTCTGAGATTCAAAGACTCAGAACAAAGGTTGACAAGCTATGGCCAATGAGCAAATTGACCTGCCATCAGTTTTCGTATGGTCTGAGAATTATGAATGGTTTTGTATTTTTAAGTGGCTTAAAAATAATTTTAATTATATTTTGTGACATGTGAAAACCATATGGAATTTAAATTTCAGTGTCTATAAATAAATGATTAATAGAACACTGCCACACATTCATTTATGAATCATCTATGGCTACTTTCATGCAATGAGAGTAGAGACCAGTAGTTGTGACAGAACTTTTTAGGTTTTGTATGGACCACAAAGCCTAAAATCTATACTATCTGGTACTTTACAAAAAAAAAGGTTGCTGAACCCTTACTTGAAAGACCTCTACTTAACTGTATCCAACCCCACTTAACCACCTTAACATTTATCACACTACACTGAACCCAACTTTACAGATCTTGAGTTCCTTGAAGACAGGATTAGGTTGTAGTCATACTGTATATAAATTTTTACTGTACTCTTGATCTTTATATATAGTAGGCACTCAATGTTGTTATATAAAAATTTCACTATTGCCTTTCAATATTTTCAATTTAAAGAAATATATAAAAACAATTCTGAAGTGGAACAAAAGTGATTCACAAAACGAGTAAGAACAATGTTGTTTTTGAAAAAGTATACAGTGAAAGAGACAGAATTTTTTTAATTTATTGATTTTAAGGAAGAGAGGAAGGGAGAAGAAATGGGAGTGGGAGAGGGAGAGGGAGAGGGCGAAGAAGAGGGAGAGGAAGAGGGAAAGTCTTGGTCCAGAGGGTTCTTATCCCTTCTCTAGGGGAGCTCCCAGGGGAGGAACTCAATAGACTATTCACCAGTTTTTCCCAGTGTCTTTTCAGGGTTGTAGTCTCTACTGACTGGTCAATGCAGAGGCAGGGAGTCATTAGTCAGTGCAGCTGGTCCTGATATCAGCCATGGTGTTGCCCCTCATGGCCCTGCTGCTTTCCTGGGCCTGGAGCTGAAACACAACTGAGGCCTAGATGTATCTCTAGTTTGACCGAAACTCTGTCTCTGTGGTCAACAGACCTGAGGCTTTGTTCCTAAGATTATTTGATGAGGGTAGAACCTCAATGACTTGAGGGCTGAATGCTTAAGGGGGTGGTGGTGCAAGGGCTTTAATGGGAGTCATATGAGGCGATACTCTAGCCCTGTTGTTCCTCCTTGTTCTATCACACCACTAGCAATATGCTAGGGGAGGGTCTGACCCTCAGCAATTTGAAAGGTCAGGATATCTAAACGGCATGACCAGTGATATGCCAGGGGAGGAAAAAGTCAGCCAGGGAGCGAGTTCCTTGTTTTTCTAATTTTGCCAGACACTAAGTACTGGGGGTTTCCTGCCCTGGTGACCTTGTGTACCAGGCATATCCTTCCTATTCTGCTCAGGTCTGTCTAACTGCCTACCACCATTACCAGTAAGTATTTGCTACATAATGAATGAATGTCTTCTAGTGAATTTGGCTATTCTTTCTTTGTCTAGGGAAGGCTAAGATTTAATAAGAAAATTTAACAAGTATATATAGTCACAGTTTTAAAATTTGTTACTAAAATATTTTTTCTGCAACATATCCCATATTCCCCCATGTATAAGACACACCTTTTTCCTGAAAAATTTGGGGTCTAAAAACTGGGTGCATCTTTTACGGTGGTTGTAGATATTTTACTTGCATTTTCCACTTTTTTCGTGCAGATGAGCAGTTGTATGAATTTTATGATAAATAAAACGAGTTCAATAACTTTATGTAATACACTTTTTTTTTTTCAAATTTCGGGCCCCAAAATTAAGGTGCATCTTATACATGGGAGCCTATGCACAAAATATATCTTTCCACACTTGTTTGAAATATTCAGTTTGTGTTTTTAAAGTTTGTTCAAAATTAAGCAATGTTCATCAAATTTTTTCTCGTAAAAATTTGAGATGACCAGGCCAGTCCATGAAACCTCAGCGTTTCATGAAAATTATACCACCAGCTGTGTAATCAAATCCCTGTGTCAAATCTCTCTGTTTGAAATCCATGGTATGACTTCCTTTTCCCTGACTGATACAGTTGTCTTCTACTGGCATAACTGATAACAAACTCTCTTGTCTCTCAGGAAACAAAGAATATTTGTGAGATTTTTATTGTATGAAATGAAGGAAGAAACTTTTATTGAAGACCTAACATGAACAGGCTTTTTTGTACTTTATTGTATTTGATACACTACTCATAAAAATTAGGGGATCAGAGAACATGCAGATACTCCAGTACTTTCAGCCTTTTGTATAGTGCATTTTCACCAATGAAATAAAAGTTGGTTTTGCATCTCATTTGCATAATTGAACAACTTTCTTTGACTTGTCTTTTGCTTTTCTATTGTTCTTGTTCAATAAAAAAATCATATGCTTCTTTTTATTGCTTCATATTCATTTTGAAATATCCGCTAATTTTTGTGAGCAGTGTACTTATAAATCCTACTTACGTATTGCTCCCATTCTACAGTCCC
This sequence comes from Saccopteryx leptura, assembly GCF_036850995.1. Classification (NCBI taxonomy): domain Eukaryota; kingdom Metazoa; phylum Chordata; class Mammalia; order Chiroptera; family Emballonuridae; genus Saccopteryx; species Saccopteryx leptura. Next base: position 131,254,282 of record NC_089506.1, on the reverse strand, counting down.
TTAATTAAGCTTCCCCACAATGTTTTAACAGTCTCTCAATTCAAAGAGAGCTGAATAAGAACTTATCAATATTTCAAAATGAATAAAATACAAGCTACCATATTTCATATATTTCATGAAAATTTGGTCAAATGTGAAATTACAAATGAAAATTAAGCTGAAGACAGAAAGCAACACTAAATGAAAGAGGTCAGGTTGGATGAATGATTTTTGACATTTTAGCATTTCCAATGGCCATCATTGAATCTGCTCCCCACACTCTAGCCTTGTGGTGAACTTAACCAAGTTAGAACTCAAGAGGAGATAGTTACAATATAGGATCCTATGAAACACAGATTTAGGAAAAAGCCTTAATCATTCAAGACAGTTTAAAATTAAAACATGACAACAACCTTATAAAATAGGTACCACTATGAGTCCTATTTTAGTAATAACTAACCTGAAATTCATGGAGCTTGTCCAAGTTCTCACAGTTGTTAAGTGCCAAAGAACTTTTTATTACAACATACTCTTAGTCACTGTGATAAAACTTTTTAAAATAAATCTCAAACATCTGAACACATAAAAAAGTTCAAATGTAACAGGCATTGTTGGTTGCCTAACCAGCAGCACTTCTTGCCAACAGAATTTAATTTTGATTATGATCATCCAAGAAGCCATGTCCTTCAAGGGAAAACCCAAACATAATGGTCTTACTCCTTCTGCCAAGTGATAGTTTAGGCATGTGTTAAAGTGACCCAATCCTGGCCAAAACTACAAAAGAGCCATCTGCTGAGGCTTCTGAGAAGGTTGTCATTTTTCCTAAATGCAATATTAGCAGGTGTAATTCTCTTTCCTCCCCTGGACATTGTCACCTGTGTGTGACACCTGCCATTTGTGACAGGAGCCTTGAGATCATGAAGACATCAGCCTAAAAGAACAGTTCACTCTGGGATGTCAGAGAACTTGAATTTTTTATAATGGTATTAACAAATTACTAAGTTAACCAACTCTGGAAGCATCCTACCTCCACATTTCTTACTCTATGAGATGAGAAATATCTGTATAGTTTAAAATACATATAGTTTGACTTTCTATTACTTTGAAACAAAAACGATCTGAAGTGACAGTTATTTTTTTTTTTTTTTTGTATTTTTCTGAAGCTGGAAACAGGGAGAGACAGTCAGACAGACTCCCGCATGCGCCCGACCAGGATCCACCCGGCACGCCCACCAGGGGCAACGCTCTGTCCACCAGGGGGCGATGCTCTGCCCCTCCGGGGCCTCGCTCTGCCATGACCAGAGCCACTCTAGCGCCTGGGGCAGAGGCCAAGGAGCCATCCCCAGTGCCCGGGCCATCCTCGCTCCAATGGAGTCTTGGCTGCGGGAGGGGAAGAGAGAGACAGAGAGGAAGGAGGGGGGGTGGAGAAGCAAATGGGCGCCTCTCCCATGTGCCCTGGCCGGGAATCGAACCCGGGTCCCCCGCACTCCAGGCCGACGCTCTACCGCTGAGCCAACCAAACAGGGCCTGAAGTGACAGTTATTAACAGAAGACTGTTATGCAGATACAGAAACACTTCCTTACTAATTCACTCCGAATTAAATAAATCACTTAAAAATTGAGAAACCTCATCTTTTTTTCCCATAGACAAATAAACAAGAAAAAAAAACGAGAAATTTCCTATATAATACCCAATTTAATGTTTCCACTGTCTTAAGAAATTTTCCCTGTAAATTTTGTGCAAAAGTCTATTTCACACTTAAAACTAAGGTAGTGTAAAACTTAAAAATTTTATTTGTCTTTAATAATCATAGTACTTACTGGAAGCTAATATCCATACTAAATACTAACCTCTATCTATATCATATTTCCAATTTATAAAGTACACCTATAACTTACAAGATACTGGATATTAAACAGTAAATAGTAAAATATCAATGCCCCTAAACTGCAACTTATGGGGAAGTGGTCATTAAGTAAATATTAATCTCTACAAACTACTACAGGGGTGGGCGGTAAGATGTTTAATAGTATTACAAAGAAAACACTATGGCACCATGAAAAACGTATCTACTTACAACTTGGAACTCAGTAACTTCTTGTCAAGTGAGTTTAAAATTCATATCTTCCCCAGTCAAAAGGAACAAAGTACAGTGTGTCCGTAAAGTCATGGTGCATTTTAGACCGGTCACAGGAAAGCAACAAAAGATGATAGAAATGTGAAATCGGCACCAAATAAAAGGAAAACTCTCCCAGTTTCATACCTATTCAGTGCAGTTCGATGTGGGCTCACGCACAGATTTTTTAGGGCTCCTTAGGTAGCTATCCCGTATAGCCTCTACAGACTCGTCACTGACTGATGGCCTACCAGAACGGGGTTTCTCCACCAAACTGCCGGTTTCCTTCAACTGTTTATCCCACCGAGTAATGTTATTCCTATGTGGTGGCACTTCGTTATAAACGCGCCGATATTCACGTTGCACTTTGGTCACAGATTCGAATTTAGCAAGCCACAGAACACACTGAACTTTCCTCTGTACCATCCACATCTCGACTGGCATGGCCGTGGGCTGCTCCGCTGTATACATGGTGTTACGTCATCATCTGCGCATGCACATATGCTGCCACATCATCCTACAGAAACTGGGAGGTTTTTCCTTTTATTTGGTGCAGATTTCACATTTCTATCATATTTTGTTGCTTTCCTGTGACCAGTCAAAAGTGCACCATGACTTTACGGACACACTGTATTTTAAGATTAGGAAAAGAAGCTATTTGACTTAAGCAGGTAACAGTTTTTCTGCTAAACATACCAGGAGAAAGCATTCTATAAAAATTAGAGTAAAAGACCTGATTTGGAATGAATTTTAGCCTTTGAAGACCAAGGGTTTTAGTAACTTGCCCCCAGAAACAGAGGAAATGATACCTTTATAAAAGAATGTTCGGGCAAAAATACCAAGAAAAATGCAGGGGGAAAAAATCGATTCATTTGGGAAAATTCAAGACGACTGAAAATTAAAAGTTAATTGCTCAGCCACCCCAATTAAGAATTCTCATTAGTTCCTTAGTGAGGAAGAACTAAAGATTGACAGTAGAATCTGATGATTTAGTGCTTATGGACTATATAGTAAAATGTAAGTGGCTAAAATTCAGTGAGTTTTAGCCATTCTATATTAATTCTTTTGAGGTCACTGATCTTAACTAATTAGTAATAGTCAAAACTAAGGAAGAATCTGCTACAATACCCTGTCTTAACTAAACAAATAAAAATGTGCTACACACACATAAAATGAGATGGGGCTGGAGATGTCTGCACTGAGTGAATGTCATCTGTTCTCCTCAACCATCCATTCTTCAAAGCTTAACTCAAATGTCCTTGTTTTCCAGAATGACCACATTAACCCCTACCTTTATAACTTTCTAAGCTCCCACTGTGGATCTTTTCTATGCATCTTTATAGCATATTTATCTCCACCATAGAATTGATCACAATGGGTTAAAACTTTGCCTACCTCTATACATGAAGCTGAATGCTCAAAGGACTGGAAATGTGTCCCCTATCAGCACCTATCAGACAGAGCGTGTGACTCTCAGTGATGTTTACTGCAAAAACTCACAATTACCCTGAGAGGTAAGCAGGGCAGCTATCTATTATTATCCCCATTTTCAAACAGAAAAATGCAATTTGAAGAGGTCAAATACTCACCTAAGACCAGCTGGCCAGGAAATGGTGACATCAGGATTTGAAATCATGACTTCTAACTTTAAGTGTTAGTACTTCCTTACACATCATGCTATCTCATGTCTTAAAAAATAAAGCAATTTTCAAACTTTAAATTTCTTTTACTTGTTCCACAAGTAAAATCAGTCCATAATTTAAAATTTGAATAGTATAAAATAATACAAAGTAAAAAGGCACACAACTACTCACACACCCTGCCTCTAGCCACTGAGTTCCCACCATTGAAAGAAACATGTTATCAATTTCTTGTCTATTCTAAATGAAATAAATTAAATGCTTAATTTGATGGTATCTGTTACCTTATCTCCCACTACTCATTAATTAATCTACTAAGCTGGAGATGGTTCAAGTTATATTCACTACTTATGTAAAATATATGCTTTAATTAATTTTAATAAATAAGACAAAACAAATTTTGTAAAAAGCTAAAATAATGCATGCCAAACACAAAATACCACTATGTAATTTTTTGCAATATTGTGAATTTCAGAAATTAATAAACTGATTCATCTTAGGAGTTAATAATTCACAAAACACAAATGTAAAACTAATTATTTCACTAATCCTATAACTATCCCTTAAAGGTTTTGAGATGTCAGTGAAATTGAGAAGTGTGTACCAATGAAAGAGCTAAGGAAACTACTGTGAATAGCTTCTGCTTGAGTTTGTATGAGAAAGCAACAGTATCTCCCACAGCTGTTTCATCTCCATCAAAACACTGAACTTTAATTGCTACTTAAAATCACAAATCTCTGCACATGGGACTTTCTATCCTCTGTCCAGACCGGTATCTCTGTCTTTATTAGACTGGTATCTCTGTCTTTATAACATCTCTATTTAGACATCCCATCAGCAATTAACTAAAGCAGGTTGAAAAGAGAGCTCATCATCATCCTACTCTAGAACAAAACCTCTTTGCCCAACTCGAACTGTCAGCATCAGAATCACAAAAGTACTGGGAAGTAGGCCTAGCTAGTGAGAAGTTCAGGGAAAAAAGTTAAGTTGTCTGCAAGATTAGTTTGAGCCAAGAGTGTGATGCTGGTACTAAAAAAATAAAAACAAAATGCAGGCAAGAAGCAAAGAAGCTAAAATATGGTAGGTAAATTGTACTGCATTAGATGAACTGCATCTGTACTATTATTTTTCATAATTTCATTTCCAAGATTATTATACATATATTAGACCCAAAGGGATTTAAAGCGGCATCTGAAGAAGGACCTTTATAAACTAGAGTATTAGCAGAGAAATGTCCAACAACATCATTCTATTCTGTGAAATAGTTCATTTTGGCTAAAACATTCAGATAGATGATGAATTTATGTTATAATAACTAAATTGGGCAAAGAAAATATCATTTGATGCAAATGACTTTAGCTGATTGATGACTGTTGTTTTTCATTGATAATAAAAGCATCAGTTAGGATATATGAATTTTATCAAATTATAAAATAAGCCCAATTTAACAATATTTTGTAAGTAATTATTCTTGGTGATCCACTAAGTCAAATTATTCTGAGAATTACTGATGAGAAAATTTGAGAGCTGAATCTGGAGTTTTTAATTGTTGAGCTCAAGGATCCAGAGAACTTTTATGACTTTGGGATTATTAGCATTACAAAATTACAGAGGTACTGGGAAATGCAATGGGTTTATTCAGGTTATTGTACTAAACTCTGTTTATTAGGTCAAAACAGTTCAAGAAGAAATATATACAAAGATTTTTTTCTATTTTTGTATCACAGATATTAAAGTACTGTTTAAGCCCTATGTACAGAAGAATGACAAAATACTCATTAATAATCAGTAGTAATAATTTAACCATTAGTAATCATTTCCATTCAGAAAAATGTTAAGTCAAAACTAATTTTATAATCCTATCTAAAGGCATACACATACAGTAATTTGGTGTGTTAAAGAGCTCACTTTCATCATATATTTATTTTGTACTTTATCACATATAAAGCATTTTTAAAACAAATAAATTTTCTAAGCCTTTAACTGCTTAAATATCACTTTTAAATAGTATTTGGTAATGGTACTTAAGAGCTGTATTTGACAGAATTTTTATAGCTAGCAAATCTGGTTTGATAATTCAATATAGCAAAACTTCCTTTAATTATCCTAAAATTAGATTAGAGAGTCCCAATGACTCTAAATTGTTCTTGTCTAGGTCACATTAATTATAGTCCATAGTTTTTTTTTTAAAGGTTTGCATTATCTCTAATATTCCCTCCTTTTATTCTATAATTGTCTATTCAGAGTGAAACAGTCATTTTACAGATTGACTTTCTGAATTTGTCAGTAAACACTTTAAAAATGTTGCATTTTCACAGCTGGAGGTATACCACTTTTAACTCTCTTCCCATGAACAACATGAGTTAGCATGTAAAAACATGGAAAGCCTCTAACTTTATCTCACAAAAACAGAAAAATATATAAATAATGTATATTATGGCATTTTAAGAATATCACAATTTTTTTGCAAGTTGTTCTAAACAGTTTTCCTAAACTATTGCAGATGAGTTATTTTACAGAATCTTAGACCCTGATTCTGAGGATAGACTACCATGAAGCATTAATTCTGTAACAAACAGTCCCTCCTTTCTGTAGTCGATCCAAAAAATACAAGTAATAACTGCAGCATTAGGGTTAAAGACAGACACAGGAGTTAACTCAAACTTGCCTGTATGTACGGGGTAAAATTTTATCCTTTAATGACTACGTAAATATAACAAAACTGCCAATTTTTCAAATGTGGTTAATTGCTTTCCTTCACAGAAGAAAGAGGAATGCTCTTTCAAGAAATGTTAATAAATGTGGTAAATAAAAAATAGTTTCTATAAATAAATAAATCTTGGGAAATAATTACATAACTTCTATTCCCCTCTTAAAGATTCCCATAGTGAGAGATTTTGAGTAATCGTACAAAAAAAAGACATGATAAACTTTAACTCAGCCCTTCTCAAATTAATTTGAGCACAGAACACTTAACTTACCTATTAAGATGAGTTAACCATATTCTACAGAACACCAAAACTTGGAAATCAAAATGACAGGCAGTTAGTACTACTCAGAATTCTGACTAGAGTATTTGATAAATTTCTATTTCTAAAGTATATTTTTATCCTATATTAAGTACAAAAATATTCTCAAAATTTCCAATTTATAGAAGTTGATAAAATGTCATTAATTATCAATGTAAATAATATACTTTTAAAAATAAATCTATTTGGCAACAATAGCTTAATTAATACTAATATATATCACTGTATATTAGTGTAATTAATATTAAATAGCCATGAATTTTAAAACTATCCTATCACTTAAAAAAGTTTTAATTTGCTTATAAATTCACATCTAGTAGAAAGTAACTAGCCATATTGTCTTATGATATTCTCAAGATAAATATTTAGTTTGAAAATTACATAGTAGTATTTATAGCTGACAAGCTTTTTTAAAATCGAGTCTAATTTTTCCTAGTACAAGTTTAATTTCTACCTTAGATAAGGCATCTGAATAGCAATAAACAGTGTCAAATTCTATAAAGAAACACAATAAAAAAAAAGTCATTTTAAAAAGAAAGCTTCAATAGA